>NC_139480.1:15327731-15871170 GCF_008360975.1 Lichenostomus cassidix | reverse complement strand
GGGGCACGGTTGGCAAGGCATAGACTAGGTATGTATCTGTATCTAAAAAAGACTGGGTCTATTCTGTGGCCCTGAGGGTAAATGGAAGGTTCACATTCATATGTTTTTTCCTCTCATTCTTACCAGAATGAGTTGAGTTTGTTCATACTTACTTGTTAACAAGTTCTTGGTTTGTGATATATCGTTTGAACTGTGTCTGGGCTTTGGCTAAGAAACAGTTCTTTTGGGAAAATTTTTGCTAAGTCCTATTGTAACAGACATAGTCATTGACCAGGGTGGAGCCCTTGCTCCGTCTCAGAACTAGCCATTGAGGATACACATAAACAATACAATCTTTAAGAAATAAGGTTAAAATGATAAATAAATATAATTTAATCGAGTTTAAACCTGGCAAGATCTGCTTTTTTAGAGAGACTTATGAAATCGTACTGTAACAAAGCTCCTGATTTTCCTGAATAACACAAAATTTTGTCCATCAGAAGTGGGATTTTAAGACATCATCCCATTCTTTTTGTTTCTCTGTTAATAGCTCTGTGTTTTTTCTGCTCAAAAGGATGTTGTGAGCAAAAATGAATATATTTTGCATGTAGATTCAAGAACCTTTTATTATCTTAAGATATTAACAGCCTAACAAAAATACAACAAACTAATACTTCTAATCCAAAGTGTCTAAAAACTTTCATGATATTTATAATTCTTGTACAAAAAATTGTCTGCCATTTGTACTCACACTTTTACTATCCCTCTGGGTGCTAAGGTTGATGGGGTTAGTCTTCAAGAAAAATGACAAGAATGAATGAGAATGGGGTTCAGGGTGAGCCACCAGGTTCCCTTTTTCTTCATCACAAGGTCCTTGACATTGATGGTAGAGATTTCTTCCACCTGCTAAGTCATGGGTCTGCTTGGAACTATTTTCTTGTGTTCTTAAAAAGACTTATTGACCATTCTGTCTTTCCACTTTAGCCCACATGCTCATTACGCAGCAATTCCTCACTTTTCTTAGACCTATATCATGTATTGTTAGACCATTACAGAATCAGCATTAAGCTACAGCCAAAAAAGTCCCTGCAGGAAAAGATTTAAAGCTACAGAAGAAAGCTCTCCTGAGCCTTGCCTTACACTTCCTTGCTTTGAAGTCACAGGTGAAACAAAGCCACAGCTGCACATGACAATTATCAGTAAGTCCCAAGGCCAAAGCTAAATCATTGGGAAGCCTGTTGCCTGCTGCTAATAACATTACATTGACTGAGGTATGTGGCCTTTCAGTTAGCAGATTAATAAATTTTTTTTAAGTTTTTACTCACTGCTGAGAAGGACTGTAACTCAGAATTGCTACAAGCAGAAATTCAGGATCTAACTATACAACACACATTCTATTTTCTGTCTGCCTGCCACTTAGGGGCTTTAAAAGTTTATGACTTTACTCACATCTGTAGATAAGTGCACAATTTATACATGGAAGAAGATACAGCTGATGTCACACTGCATGTTTTCTGTTTTCTTTTCCCGTTCTTTATTTGGAGGTTTTGGGTTTTTTTTTGTTTTTTTGTTTTTTGGGGCTTGTTTGTTTGGGTTTTTTCCATCAAAGAACAGCACTGGATTAAAAAAATTAACAAGGAAAAAAAAACCATACACAAGGCCAAGTTTATGTGTCAGATGTAATTGAAATTAGTGGTCCTGATTCTGTCTCAAATTGCAGAGAGCCATAGTAACTTTGCTGGAACTTCTCTCTAATAAATGACAAATAAATCATAAGAGAATTTGTTTTATGGGAACATTATTATGTATTCAGTGTTCCCCGATGCAAATAAAATTTGCAGATCATTAATTATAATATATTAGCATCCTTAATCAATGTTTGTGCTATTTTGACTGCCTTTCCTATATTCCCTTTAACATTGCACTGAGTATTGACTGTGTACAGATTATATGGCTTAGTCCAACAGTTTCAAAATGTTTTAGCTGTTACAAACTGACACAAAATAACAAAGTCAATGAAATAATAATCCCATATGTCTACATACATACACCTATCACCTAATTATAAATCAACAGTTTCAGTGCTGTGACTTCAGAGAACCACATCATTGTCTCTTACTCTTTTGTTTGCAGCTGCTAAGTAGGTTTTGTGGGGGTTTAAACAAAACTGAATTAGTTTCAGTATTAACAACATTTTTCAGTATATATGATGAATTCTTTCTTCACAGAGACAGTAAGTAGTCATGAGTGGGGTAGAAGGGAGTTTTGTGTTTGGAAGGCAATTCTATAATACAGCCTCTTTATTAGAATGTGATACCTACTAAAGATTCCAAAAAGACCATCTTAAATTCCTTCATATTTTTCCATTTAGATTTATTTTTAAGGTTCGCCAAAATCTGAAATTTGCCCATCATGCAGTATTAAAAATCTTTAATGATTCCCACTATTATATTTATTATTGTTATAATAAATTATTAATTGTTATATAATTACTACAAAAAGATAATAAATTATTATATCATTAAATTATATAAACAATATAATTGTCTATAATACACACCCAAATCAGTGTGAATAACAGCAAAAAACTACATGCCCCATGCCCAACCTTGGTGTTGATCTCTAAGGCCTTGCATTAAAACTACATGAAAACTCATTCATATGAAACACTGGCGCTGTGTAATTTTCAAATACATCTGCAATTCTCCTTACAGTACAAAAAGGTAGCATTTTTAAAAGAGAACAGATGATATTGTTGCAAAAGAGTACAGTCAGACTGCCCTCTGATTGAATTGATGATGAATTGAAAAAGTATCCTGGCTGAAGAGTTAAACACATACTACTTAAACTTTCATCACAATGTAATAAAAAGTAAGAATATGCTCCTCTAATTATTTTGTAGTAATAATAAACAATAGTCTGCCTACACTTAAATAAATGAAACTTATAATTTTTTCTTCATTTATTTAAATAACTGAAAGTTACACCTATATGGATGGCTTCTATCCCTTCATAAATATGTGAACTTGACTTCAATATTAGGAGTTTTCTTAGTACAATTGTAAAGTAAATATGGACAAACCAAAAATACATGTTTCTTCATTTCCAAAAAAATCCCAATCCCCACTTTTTTAACAGCCATACTTTTACAGCACTACAAGTTTTCTCTATATCTGAACTTTTCATATCAGTGTATTGCTTTGATGGACACTGTCTTAGATAAAAACGTGACAAACTCAAAATAAGATCATTTACTCACAGTTCTTAATTCTGAGAGACAAAGTGTAAAAAGTGTGATTCCTGGTTAAAAAAGTGCAGATGATGAGTTTAATCAATGCTCACAGGTGAAAGCAATACACCATTGGAGAGTGAAAATTCCGTAGAACAGTAGCAACAGAAGGTGGCTCAGTGGTCGCATTTGCACAGGTGGCTTTAAAATATGTTCTGTGTCAACTATCTAAAACCTCAACCTGCTTTCATTGAAGCTGATGGCAAAATTCCCATTAAATTCAGTGGGGGCAAGAACAAAGTTCTTATTATGCCTTCAGAGAAATTAATCTGCTCTTCAGTTCTCATATAATATACATATGCAACGTATAGTTAGAAAATGTCATATAATTAGTGTTTAGAAAAACACTTGCTAAAGTAGACATTAACTGAACATCTGATAAATTTAAAAATATTGATACTCCTTGTTTTTCTTTTAGCATTTATGTTTCACCAGCTGCTATTGACTATGTGAATCACGTGAGTTTAGGAAGTATTTTCCCTATTGTTAACATCATGCAAATCTATTTTAAGTAGAGTAGTGCAATAAATTATATTTGGGGTTTCTAAGTCTAATAAAAGAGAAGACACACTATTAGACATAATTAGAGAAGCAGAATTCATTATAGAATGTAAACTGAAAATTAGGATTGTATAAATATTTTTAGAGCTCAGCCCTAATGCTCAGTTTGTCCAATTTACACAAGTAAACAAAACTTTTTTAGCAACAAGTACCACAATTGTATATCTGTAGTTGATTTTGTGTCATTTTTCTGCAGTATAATCCAATGGGATTTGGCATTATTCCATTGCTTTATTGTAAGTATTATTAATTATTTTTCTGTCATTTCAGTAAGCATTTAAATAGTTGACGTTGCACACTGTGTGTGCTCTGCCTTATCAGTTATTGTGGTTGATACCAAAGGGACTATCTTTCTTTTATAAACAATTTTTATAAAGTACATAGTTTTAATAATTTATTATTTTATAGGTTTTGTTGTTAAACATTGTGTCAAGAGCAATGAGACTTAAGCTATAAATGAATTGTAATATGTGTTCTTTTGTCATAATTGTGGGGCAGCAGGGTTTCAGGTCCCTGCACACCAGCATATATAAATAACTAATTCCTTGGATTGTCCCGGAACATTCCACTCAGTCACCTGCATAAATTAATTAATGGACAGGCTTGACACAATGGACAAACTTGAAGCCAGGTGACTGACAACTCGAACCTTCACAATGACCTATTTGACTAATAGTTACAGGAGCTCTCCAGATGGAAGCTTTGGACAGTTTGGCAGCTCCTGCTGTGTCTAGCTCAGTTTATATGCCTGTGATGATTAACATTCTGTGTGGAGCCTCCAAAGGTCTCACCCAGGGCAGTCCTGCTACAGACATGACTGAATTGTGTATAGGTAAGACACTTGTAGACAAGAGAAATTCTTCCTGTAGAAATAGTTGCACAGGACAGTTTTTTGTGTGTAGAGGTTTAGGAGATGTTTTGTGTGCATTTTAAATGTATCAAAAGCGATGAATTGTGATGGGTCAGTCAGGAGATCTGATTCTCTACGCAAGTACTACACCACAGAAAGATTCCAATAAATTGAGTTTTCCTTGCTTTTTAACCAACAGTGAGTATCAAAGGGCCACAACAGTATTAATGAGTTAGTAGTAACAAGCACCTAATGACATTAAGATCCTTGAAATTATTCTCTCTGGCCTGAATCTTCAGAAGACATAGTCTTCCTGCTTTTCTCTAGGTGCCATGCCATGCCTGTCTGTCTCATGTTGCCTCAGTTTGTAAGTTGTCCCAAACAGCACTGATTTTGTTTAGGCAACAGTACAGAGCTCTTAATATTCTTTTTACAGATCTAAATTGTTCTCCAGGTTCCATTGACTGTAGTGTCTGCTTGCAGAGATCAACATTTAAATACATTGGCTTCCACTTGTTATGTCCAGTCATGGAGTTGCTCTTCTGCATTCCACGAAACCTTGCTTTGTTACCTATTGACAAGATTAGGACCTTATATACCTACATTTAGATGATTCAGCATCTTGACTCCCATCCCCCAGATCTAGTATCTAGTGACTCAGAGTCTTCATGGGAGAAGCATTTGATATCTGATGGGTATTCAACATATGTGGGAAAGAAAATTATGTTGAGAACCAGCTATTGAAAACTGAAATGAAATAGGTACTAAAAATAATGTTACATTTTAAACACTAAGGACAGCTATCAATTGAAAGAGCTTATTCTGGCAGGTCTTTAATGGAAATCAAACATCTTTTTTGAAGAAAACAAATCCTTACTTTAAATTTTTCCACTTCAACTGTCTTGCTTAGAATACTTGTTGCTGTCTTTTTTCTTCTTCATATTTTCTGACAAGTTTAAGTTAATTAAGAATCTAAAACTTTTTGTTATTTCTATTTAGATGAGGACACAGCAAATCTTTTGCTTATCAATTAAACAAAAGGGAAAATAGTCTTGTCAAGCTAGATAATGATTCTGCATGTTGATCAAACATATTCCTTATTAAATTTTTGAGACAGAAGACTGCAGTTTAATATATAATGATTCTTCTTATGTCAATCTGAGCAATGATAATTAGAGTGTGATTAACATTGCGATTGAGATCTCTGTCTACTTCTTTTCCTCAGAAGTTTTTGTGTTTTTGCCAAGTTATCTCTCTGGCTCAAGTGCTCATGCAAATTGCTGGTACAGATTTATCACATCTTTAAAATCATGTACTTAACGATTAAATGCCAGAATTTTTATACAGCAGTAAGTAATATGAACAAGAATATTCTGACTGTGGTTGACATTTCTAAAGGTTTTACTTTTCTTTGGGCCTGTCTAATCTTCCACATCTATTATCCTGTACTTCTAATAGTACCCATGTATTGTGTCTTAACAATTCCTGGGTGTACTCAAGGTCCATGAGCAGAATTTTCAGCATCCTTTGGGGAGCATTGAATTCATTGCAATTCAATCTGTGAGTGGAAGTTCCTGAAAAATACATATTGGAGGAGTGTATTCCATTACTAGGAACTCTGCAATGATGAGGTCTGAAATGTTCTTAAGTACTTTAAAGCAGGATATTGGTAAACTTCCTAAGCTGAAGCAGCCTAATATAGAACACTCTTTGCAACCATCAAACTTGAGACAGCTAAGAGTTCAGTATTGCCAAGCTTTGGCCTGAAAAAAAATCCTTAAGTGCCTCCAGTTGGTCATTAGCATACCTGTCCAGAATGATTTGGATGAGAAAAGGGCAGCATTTGGCACCTGCTGACTGCCTGTCGCGACTTAGAATCAATACAAAGAAACATCTGTCAGGGGAGTATTTTCTACATAATTTTAAAATGAAGAGGACATTGTGTCTATCATGCTTCAAAATAATCTAATTGGAGATAGAAGAATAAATTAGTGTGGATCGCCTATTTTTCCTATAGCTGCTGTATTACTGTGTAGGAAATAATCAAGATCCAGAGTATGTGAAGGAAAAAAATGAAGACACATAATCAACTGTAGTGTGACAGGCTCTAGGTTCTCGACTCTACTTCAGGAATGTTCATGTGTTTCATAAATGGTGACAAGATATAAAGCAGAAAAAAAGGCAGGGTCTCAAAGACATTGTTTTGATTGACTAAAATGTAATACTGTAAGAAAAGTAGAATTGTAAAGAAAGGGGACAAGGATTACTTATGAGACTTGCTTTTGTTTTCAACTATAATTAAAGTCTTTAGTCATCTTTTCATTTATTTTAAATATTTTTTGTGAACTTTCTGTTAAATACACAATGAAACTTCTGGCAGATTATGTGTAAGGAGCATTTTTTTCTTTTTTTTAGATTAAAAAAGCTTGAGCAAAGAAGGGGAGGATAATTTTTGCTTTCACTTTTGATGTAAAATAGCCATGGAGTATCTTCAAAAATTTTCTGATCTGTTTTGCCTTGCATTTCCAACTTTCTACTAATAGGTATATTGGGATTCTGCTGCAGTCTTCTGGTTTTACTACAACTTGTGACGCTGTGACCACAAGACAAACTCAGGAGACCTTCAGGAATCTTCTCTAGGTGCATCCATTTTACTGCTTCATGTCCTTGGGTAATTGCCCTAATCAGTGCAGCAGCAAATTTTCTCCCATTGCACGTCTTTTTATGAACTAAAGTTTTACCAGGTAGGTAGGGCTGGTACCAAAATCCAAAAAGGATTCAGCCAGCAGATGGACCACAGAAGTGTCCATGGAATTTTTTTTTCACGTCAAACCAAAGCTGTTGGATAATGCTTTTGTAGGGATGTCTGAATTTCCAAGGAGTTTTTTGCCTGACCAGCATTTTGACAAGGAATGCTATAAATATGAGTGATGTGCATGCATTTTCTCAGTGAATTCCGTGCCTTCCTGCTCTCTAATTTGATCAGCACTGTTGAATAAATAATAAATTGAAGATGGTTTGTAACTAATTAGTTACTCCTTTGGGTAATGGAGGCTCATTGGAACAGGTGTGGTCTCCTACCATGTCTGCATGTGGTATCATGCTCATCACCCTGGAAGCCTCTAATCACTAATGTTTTACAATTAATGAGCAGACCTATAGCAAGAAATTAATCCAGACTAAAAGAATTTATCCTTTTCCTAAATCCGGATTTAATGGATCTTAACCTGATCTCATATACAATAACATCACTGGGTAGAGGTAAAGGACCTGAGTCTTATCACATGGTTAGTTTAGGAAGCCATTATGTTCTAAGTGTGAAAAATCCCAAAACTTCCCTCTCCATCAGGGCTTGAAATATGTCCTCTGAAATGAGAGGTAACAATGTCTGTTAAATGCATATCCACCCATCCAACTATTCATCAATGTTTCTGGAATTATAGATTAGAAAAAGATACTTTTCAGCATGGTAATAAATACAAAATAATATGAATAATAATAACAAAAATGTTTAGAATATATACACACACCCCCATTATCCTCAGGGCTTGTTTAGAATATATACACACACCCCCATTATCCTCAGGGCTACAGTTACTTATGCACCCAAAAGAGGTTTTTTTCTAAAACATTACAAATTGGATTTAGATTCCCATTTCATGGTGTCAAGGAAAGGAAAAAGCAAAATGGTATCTGGCTTCAGACTCAGACTTTGGGAATTCAGATGAGTGAAATGGACCAGACCCATGAGCAGCTATTCACTTTATGTTGTACAGATAATAGGAAAACCAGGGAGCATTTCCCACAATTCTCTACAAAATTAAAAAGTTACACAACTCTCTCTGTTAGCTGATTTCATTAGGGTGCCTTTAAATTAGAACAAAGTTCATTTTGTTAGCCTTTAACAGACTCTCTTAGGACAGTATGGTTTTGACTCGCAACAATGTATGATCTCTCTTGCCAGGGCATTCAATTTCTTCTCAAATTAATTTAAATCCTCCCTTGTAATTTAAAATTTTTATTTGTCATTGTCAATGTAACATCAATTATTTCTGGCTCTGCCCTCAATTTGGCTGCAAGAATCAGTCTCTTGGTACTGTTTAAAAACTTGTTAGGAATTTTAGGAAGGGATACTGAGCAATCTAATGATAATTATCTTTGTCATTGTTAGCTTGAGTAATCAGGTAGCCTTTGTAAAGGAGTCTGACAATGGTCCTATATTCTACAGGAATATGAGTTGTATAAACTAAAAACATAAAATGTGACTTGGTTGGGAGTTTCTAAATAAATATAGGATATGAATTAACATAAGTGGAAACTCTGCTTTGAAGCCAGAAAAGTTAATTTTCATATCTTTGTTTTGTATCTCATGAACATCAGAAACTCATTTATTTTCTTTCATTATTTTTTGCCTAGATTGAATTTTCATAATAATTTTCTTTCTGTATCAGTTCTAATGTCAGAGTTCCATACCTATTTAGCAAGCCGTCTGATAATGGCTATACTCACTCTTATGTCCTCTTCAGACTCTATATTGATGGTAACACAGTCCCTTCAGATGTGTCACTCCTTCTGTCAGTAGCTTTTTCTGAATGTGGATATGACCATATGCGCTGACTTAATGAATTATGAGCAGTACTATTATATGCCTGCAGAGAAATCAAGGACTGCAGGATGCAGGATGCCTGCAGGATAAAGTTTGCCTTCATTAAAAAACCTCAGACATATAACCAAATACAAACTATGGATTCATTTTTAGTGATACCCATAGTAAAGACAAGTTCAATGAGTTAATTGTCTGCTCTAGAGAACCTATTTCTAATAAAAACAGTTGAAGCTAATGTATTCCTTTCCCACAGGGGCCCACAGTCTGTCAGCAAATGCATTGCTCCCACGAACCCCACAAGTTTTCTGTGTTACAGGACACAGTCTCTGTGGTAAACAAGGTCACTGGTTCTTACTAAACAGATTTTCAGCCCTCAAGGATCCTCATTTAACTAATGAATTTATAAATTAATAATGTCTTTATTTCCTTTTTGTAAAAAAATATTTAGATGGAAAGGAGAAGGAAGCAATAAAACAGTTGCTAAAATTCTCTGTGTGTCATCAACTGCAGATGGATTTAGCACTGCTCAAAATTCTCACAAGGTTTTCAGTTTAACCAGGGGAAGCCCAGAAGTACCTCACCCTAAGAATTCAGGATCTATCCAGGCTTAATACTTGGATAGTTGGGCTCTTGTGTCACTGTAACATAAGAAAAAGCAGCATCTAAATCTTTTTGGTGAGTGGATTAAGTCTTAATCTCAGTTTTGTTACACATCTCTTCTTCCAGTGTGCTTGGAAGGGGTAACCACATAAGAATTTACTTATTTTCTCACCTTTTCTCCTTTCTTTTCCTACTTTGATAAAGGAATTTTTTTGCTCCTCAAGTGTCTTTATAAACAACTCAGAGGAGAAAAGAGAAACTTCATAACAGGAATGAGGGATAAGAGTAGGGGACAGGAGTTCACAGTCTCTGGGTCTGGCTACCTTTCTCCAGAGTTTGGCAAAATTCCAGTATGATTTACATTCTCTGTGCATATCTTCCCTTTATGCAGAAGAGCTGCTAACTCAGCAGTGAGCTTCTCTTCAATCAGTGTTGAGCTGACTGGGACTGTGGCTTAGGCACACTGATAATCGTCTGTCTGGAAAGAAGCTAAAGGAAGTACTGCAATTATAATTTGAACACTTACATTTTTGAGAATAATCAAGTTTTACCCCAAAATTCACCCTTTCAGAAGTTGGAGGCAGATTTTTCTCCATGATGAACTGCAGTCAGAGAATGGACTTGTTAAAAACCTTTGTGCAAGAATTAAGCTATTTAGATAAAATTTCATGAGTCATTCATTCACCTCAGATACAGTAAGAAGGGAAAGTGATACTATTAGTATTCAGAAAACAAATGTTGTAGGCTAGGACTGTATAGAAGGTATTTAAGAGACAAAGACAGAAATTACTTGACAGGTTGAAGACAAGGACATATATCAGAAATATTTTCTAAGAGTAACAATTCTCAGCAGTTCCTAATGTAGCCAAGTATATGTAGTGTTGACATCCCTTTCAACAGATCATAGGATCAGGAATGAGACTTGCCAGGCTTTATCTAGAGTTGCACCGGCCTACAAGGGATTTTGTTTCAACTTCTTTAGATATGAAAGCCATTTTATAATGGACAAGTCTGATCAGTTTTATTTTTTGATTATATAATTCTGAGGTACAGCCATGTGCTTATATTTTTTGAAGAAAATTGCTCTGCATGGAATGAATATGCAGCATAGAATGTGATAATTGTAGCTTTAGAATAATGATGTAGTGCAGAATACAAGCATGGTATTTCAGTAAAAGCCTTGAATGTGAGGATGCAGAATGCAGAGTTGAGGAGTAAAACTTAGAGGATAGGTGAGACACGTAGATGACACAAGAAATCACTGAGATGTAAACAGTTCACCAGATGAAGATATAGAGATAGGGGATGATGTAAAATTGGTTTTGAGAATGAAAAACAAGCATTTGATATAATTAAGAGAGGCTATGTCTAGTAAATACAGGCGTAACATGGAGGTGCAGACCAATGAAGAAAGAAAAACAGTAAGTGTGAGAGGAAAAGTTTTAAAACAACTCTAATTTTTAAAAATGTCCTCTATTAATAAGCAAGGAAGAAACTGCCAACATCATGATCTTCGCTTCGGGAGGCTTGGGAAACTGTCAGCTTGCTGTAAGCCTTTCTCCACATGTCCAGGATGAAACCACAGCCTTCAAATCCACTCAGAAACACTAGGAACTGTGATTGTAAAAGTAGAAAAAGGAGTATGTATTAGGAATATTTTCCACAATACTATACCATATTTTTCTCAGTAAAAGCAAAATCTGGACTTAGATTATTAAGATTTCAATGTTGCTAAAAATGTATCTTACTTAGCTTTACATATTAGATGTGTTTCCTTTTTGTTTCAAAAGGGGGTTTGAGTAAATGTTAGTACCTGAGACTAATTTTTAACAGTAGGTTAAAATACTTCATACATTAGTGAGATCTCTGATTCTCTAAAGTTACTAATGTGGATGGTTAAAAGCGAAGGTTTTGAGAGTATTACAGAACATGTTATTTATCAGCATATGCTATATTTATCAAGGGAAACTCCAGGATAATGGTAATATATCATATTATATGATTTTTCAGAATGTCCAAGCAATGTATTATCTATTCTGTTCAATTAATTCCACTAGATTGAACATTTAATTACCCTGTTTTCAGCAGTTGCATACTATAATAGCAATTGGGAGCCCATTATCCTCAGCATTAGCCCTAGTTCATTTTTCTTCTCCCTTTTCTCTCGAAAACATAGCAGGTAAGTTGGTTCGATATTATGAACAAAATATGTATTCTTGACAAAAGTGTATGAAGAGCCAAGCACTATGAGGAACAGAGCTAAAAACTAACACAGAAAATCATTGTAGAAATATAAACATGTGCAAGCAAGGAAGCTCTTCACAGACTGCAGTTTAAAAACATGAAACACTTACAGGCCAACATGATGCTCTTCAGGATAATTTTTAGAGATTAAAAGGAAATAGGTTGATGCAGATGGAAAGACAAAGTTGTGACTCTGTCTGAAATTCTGTTTGCTTCAATATTCGTATCTCTCTGCTGTTTTTTTCGGCTGACATACTTCAGGTCAAAAATAGTCCTGAGTCCTGCAGTGTTCAGTTGTGTTCAGCATTAGATGTCCATGGAGCAGAACTATGGCTGCTGTCCATTACAAGATTTTTCTGGAAGCCTTATATTTTTAAGTTTCAAAACAATCTTTAGAGGTAACAGGAGGAGTATCAGCCACCTAAACAATGTGTACTTTATGGTGACTACTGAGAAGCATCCCATTATGTCAAGCTTTACTATTACCATTTTATTATTTAGCTTGATTAACATTTTCCTATATTTAAATTTCTGCTGTTTTCTCTTTCTCACAGCTTCTTATGATAGGGAACATAATTTGATATAAATTAAAGTAATTAAAATATGAAGTACCAAAGCAACAAACTACTGGGGGATATTTTTTGTTCTTAAGAAGTGGTTAGTTTACATTTTGTTAAGGGGCTAATATCTATTTCTTCGGTTTATGTTTTGTTTCTAAAGCCTGTATCTCTAATTAATCTGTTTATGCTTTTGTGAAGGGTGTCATCTATGCATGTGACATTTTATTAAACTTAAGATTCCCTCATAATCATTTCAATCATCATATGCATCTTCATTTTAACACAGATTAAGGATCCCAAATAGGTTAACTGACTTAGACAAAATGCCTGTAGTTTTCCTGCCAACCACAATAAGGTGGACACCTCAGCCCTTAAGGTAGGAAAGAAGTGAAGAATGCTGTGACTAATAAAATTTAATAGATTTAGATCTGACCTCAGCCTTTGTTTTCTCTATCATCTTGTCTTCTCCTGAGTCCTCATGTCAGAGATGCTGTTCCCTGTTACATCTGTCACAGTGGGATCCTTGGCCCCTTCATAGTGGCTGGCACTGAAAGGACATGCTATCGAAAGTGTTGAGGAAGATTTAATCTTTCTGTTGCACAGCCCAGTGATTTAGTAGGTTCAGCAATGTGACACACTGAATCAGCTCTGCCAATGATGTTAGGAGTCTCTGACTACTTGGTGATTTTGTGTAGATTTGTTGAACAGGTTATGCTGCATAAAAGGAAAATGTAAGTAGACAAGTAGAGTAGAACCACTTACAGTGAAGTGTTGTGAAAATTCCAAACAGTCTTCATGCATTTCAATAAACATTTTCCTCAAGCTGCATACAGTGGTTCTTCTAGAAAAACTTCCTTTCAGCTACTAAACCCTTTTGTTAGGTTTTAGGGTCTAGACACATCAAATGATGTGTCCAGGTAGTGTTAAATAATGGGGGTAGTTTCCTTCTCATTTTGGACAAAAGCATGAACAAAGAAGAAAAGCATGCCACCTGTTGCTGCAGATTCTCTCCGCTGGAAGCAAAAACCAGTTAGGCTAATTATTTTGCAGATGCTTGACTTTGTTCTACAAGTTATGCAGTAAAATCACTTGGAAACAAAAAAATTTGATTTTTATGACTATGGGACCCTCTTGAAGGACTGAAGACTTCTAAGCAGGGCAAAAGCATCCTTGTGAGCTGTCTTACCAGTCAGGTGAGGAGAGCTTTAAACTGGAAATTACAATGGAGGCAGATGTCAACCTTCCGTTGAGTGAGAAAATGGTGAGCCAGGTTGAGAAGCAAATGCTGCAGGATGATGTGGTCAAGACAGGCTTAAAAATCAAGAAAGTAGAGCAGAAAGGGCCAATCCCAATGTACTCAGACAAATAAGGGAGACCCAAGAGGATGGAAGAATGGGAGAAACTTTCACGCTTTTTCTAGGAAATTGGCATAAGCCAGTACCCCTCTCACATGCCTGTGCAGTAATGCATGTGGCACAGGGAACAAAAGGAAGAATTACAGGTCTGCACACAGTTGCAACATGGATGTGGTGGGAAATCTCACCCAAGTGGAGTGCAATGAGCAATGGGTACAGGCTCAATAAGAAGGACATGCTGGGAAAGCAAGAGGGAGTTTCCCTTTGTGTGGGAGAGAAATGGTAATGCAGAAAAGTCTACGTAGGCACAGGAAAGGAAATAAACAGCTGCAGTGCTGGTAGCTGCAGAATTTTTGTTCAGCCCAAATACTTCCATCTCACTGTAGCCAAATAGATTAGAGGGGTAAGAAAGTGCAGCAAAAGGAGCCTATCTGGTAGGCCAGTGGCTGCCTTTCTGTTAGGGTCTGGCAGCCCACCCAAGTCAACCCACCACAACTACCTTCTGCTTTCTTTTAAGATATAAAGGTTATTTCTAAATACTATCCTTATGACATTTATCTCTGTGAGGTAATTGAAAAGCATTGAAAAGGAGCTTGACTAGATATAGATAACCCCTGTTATCTATGGCCAGTTTTGTTTTTGTGACAAGCATGATGTTTTGAATTTTTTATTATTTAGTCACCAAAAATAATAAAGAGTAAACCGCCTCACCTCTCTCTCCTATTCTAATTCCATTTACCTTTTTATTTCCAAATTGACTTGAGTCAGATAGAGAAATTTCTTGTAGATCACAGAGCTGTCTCTACAGCTATGCAATCCTTATTCAGAGTGAGAGAAGTTAATGGGTCAAGATAAAGACAGGGAGATCACTCAACAATTAGGATCATGGGCAAAAGGGACTTGAATAGGGACTGGGGGAAAATTAAATAACTGTCAATTGAAATAGATTTGGATAGTGACAAAGAAAACCTAAAATACCTGTATACACACACACATTCTTAGTTGGAACTTAACTCCTTTCTCATCTCTCTCATCTCCTAACTCTTCCCTTTCCTTGAGCTATGCAAGACTGATGGGGAAAGAGGGGTTATGGTCAGTCCATAACTGTTTTGAAAGGGTATTTTGCCTTTTCTTGACTGTTTTCCCAGAGCCCTTCCATCCTGGCTGAGGGGCCCAGCCATGCCCTGCAGTGAGAAGGTTGGAGCCCTCTGGATGTGGCTGTGTCCAGCCCTGAGCAGTCCCTGCCCCTCCTCACAGAGCCCACCTGCAGGCCCTGTGGCCAGCGCCTGGCCATGGATACACAATAAAATAACACAACATAATTAGGATAAAATGGGAGAAGAGTATTTCCTTATTTTCATGAAATCATACTCGCTTAGTATGTTTTTTTTAATATGCTATAATATCATACTTTGAAAAATATACTTGTACTCACATGAGATCTATGTGATAATCCCAGATGGGTCACTGAGGGCCAAGACCTCCAAAATCAGGAGTGATTCCTACAGCAGTTACGTTCTTCTCAAGTCAGCTGGATACATTCAATGATTAAAACCTTGTGCAGTCTCTCTGCGCCACTTAAAAGAAAGGGTAGTTAAATTTTGTACCAAAGGTAATAGCAAAATATTGGAAAGTATGTGATCTGCAGTCAGAACACATTCGCTGTGTAGACTTCAGGTCTTGTTGGTCTCTGGAGATGCATATGATCACCAGCAAATTGAAGGTTGCAGGGTTTTTGATTGCTTGTTGTCAATGCATAGAGGTTGTATTTCATATAATGAATTTTAAGTTGTCCATCCTTCCTTTGTTTCCTAATTATATGCAGATGCACAAGAAAGGTACAGAGTCAAATCAAGTTCTGAAGTTGCAGTAACACCTCCTGAATTACATGTCATGAATTTATTTATGTTCTAGGGCTTTTCTACACAGAAAGGTAGGAAGAACATCCCAATCGTTGTCTCACAGGTTCAGTCCAGATTTCTTTTGGCATGTGTTAAGTGTAGTGTTTTCTGCCATAAGTAAATTTAGCCTTATGAATAAGTAGAAATATCCTGAAATAATGAACCTTTTATTTTGTGGATCTAAAAATAGGGAAATACCCTATTACTACCATATTAATACCCTAACACTGATGCACTGGAAGTTGAGTGGTATACTAAAACACCAGGAACTCTTATGTGAATAATTAAAAAACAACAAATGAGAAAAATGAAAGCAATAATTAAACCACTATATTTTCAAAGACTGACCACAATATGCACATGTCTAGGAATAAGTATCAATCTCTGTGCTGCACCTAGTTCAAAGCTCAGATCTCTTGAATCTCCCTGCAAAGAGGTTTGTCCTACCACTGAGGAATGCTTCCTACACTCTGAGACCTGAGTGGCTATATAAAATGTGTCTCTGTATATAAAATATACAGAGGAGAAATCATATCCCCCTATTGAAGTGACATCACAACTCTGAAAACTGTAGTTTGGAAAACTGTATTTAAAACACAACATCCAGTGTTTTTAGGCCAGAGTCTTCTTGTTCTAGTAAAACTGAAGTGAACCCTCTGGAGAAATCTAAAGAATGAAGGTTCTTAAGAGTCATTCATAGAAAACTTAAAATGTAACTAACGTTAATTACATAACTTCTAAATCTTTTAATTTATTTTGTGCCTGTTCTTACACAAACCTGAAAAATAATGGAAGATTTAAATTAGGTAATATTAGGAATCAAAATTGTCTGCTTATTTCTTGGAAAGCTGTGGTCAAATTCCTATATGATTACATTCCCAGAACATGCTAGTTCAGAAGAATTACAAACAGTAGAAAGCAAATAATAGAGAAGAACTTTTATTAAATTTGGCTAAGTAAAGGTAACAAGGCTTATCATTTAATCACATTTGTCAAAATTGAATGCCAAGTGCTGTTTGACTTGTTTAAAAGCTGGTTGACTGATACAAAAATATTGTACCAAGAAGTAGTTTGATGCATCACTTTGTTGTCAGGATCAGTACTAATGTACATCTACTTCATCAAAAACAGACAGTTTGTATAGCATAGTGGAAAAAACCCCAACAAAATACAGTAATTTGTGGAATCATAGCCCAAAAGCTTTCTGAAATCCTAAATGGAGATTTGTGTCCATAAGCATTTTATTTTTAGCAAAAACTATTATTTCAGTTGTTCTGCAGGTCCTACCAGACCAAGGTATCAGAGAAGTTCCAAGTAGTAGGCTTTTCTTTATTTCAACAACAATATAGAGAAATTTAAATCTGTCATAAAGAACAACGTTTTCGGTGTCTTTTACACTTTGTTTTCTATTGCAAGTACAGTATTAATACAGAAATTACTATATTCAAAATCAGTGTATGGGAAATTATTGTTTCACTGAGAATGATACTGGAATACTCTAAATTGTTGGCATTAAAATTCAGCCTATTACTCTAGATCAAAAACGGTAACTTCACAAAGGAGTGTTTTAGGATAGATGATAGCTTTCTACACTTTCATTGTAGTAATTCTCCAATAATCAGTATCATAGTCCTTCATAATTATTATCATTTAAACTCATAGGATAAGTCTAGGTTTTTTTCCAATTCAATATTTTTTTCTCATTCTTCGAGAAACAAGTGTAAGGTCCCTTTGATCTATTCACTGAATTTATGTTTATGACACGGTTTATAATACAAAACAGTCATAAGTTTTCTTGCTGTGAAAGAAATTATCCTCAATCAATAGACAGCCTCCAAATTGCACAAACATAATAGTTACAAAAATTGTAAACAATATCAGTGTTGAAAAAATTATTTCAATATAAAGTTAATATGTATTATTTGTGTGTGTCTGTATGTTCCAGTAGATTATTTGACGTGTTCCCCTTAAAACCAGTCTTCCAATCAGGATGTTACTTGATGATACAAATTTTGAAAACTGGCATTAAAGTTTTATGTTTTCAGTAATTACAACAACAAAAGAGAAAAGACAAGTATCAATAAATTAATTGTTCCTATGTTCTGCTGTGCACTCAAGACTCTGTTATTCAAGTAAAATCACCATTTGATTTTCATTATGGAAAGAACAATATATAATATTAATAGTAAATATCTGAGAAATGAGTTATGGATCCAATCCTATAGTTCAGCTTTCCAAGTTAATATTTTTTTCCTTAGCTAAAATAGATTCATGTTAATTGTTCAAAGTTTAACTATTCATTTCTGAAAAGCAAAGAATAAGAGAAGAAAAGCCAATAGTGAGACTTTGAAGAGTGATGCTTTAAGTACTTGCAACATTTTTATTTCAGAGATATTTTACTTCAGTGAAAGTCAGTGGACATAAATGAAAATTCATTCACTATGAAGAATAGTGTATCTGATTTTACATCAAATACTGTGTATTCCTTGTGGGATATGGCTGATTGTGCACAGAAATATTGGTACCCGTGCCAGAACGTTGTATTTCTCAAGAATATAGCCCAGAGGCAAGTCAACAACAGCACTATTTGATTTGCTGCTTGCCTAGACATGGAGTTAGAATCCATACTACTTCACATACAATATTTTTATTTGCCCTTTCTGTAACTTCCTGAGTTTTACTTAAAAAGTCTGCCTAACATATATAATTTTTTACCTGAATTTTCTGCTGACTAGAAATAATAATCAATATCATGCAATTTCTCTATGACAAGTGAACTACCATATACATCTGTTTTTACTGTTAGTTCTCTACTAAAAGCCCCATTTTAACAATACCGCATGAGAGTTTTCTGAAAAAAAATTAACCTCTTTCTACAGAAGACTAAGAGACTTTCATGATTTTATGTGTTGAAAGCTGTAATTATAAAACTATAGTTATTTTGGATGTAAAATATATTTTTTTTTCTGTTATTTCTTTTTTCTTTGACTATATATGCAGAAAACTTACCTTATATATCCATTTTGTTATCTGCTACCCCTCTTTTACTTTAGCAGTACAAATGTATGTATATTTCCTCTATACATACATACATAGCTCGCTTCCAATGCACATTTCTCTGTTGACAAGTTACAGTATAAATAATTTATAGATACAATTTATTGCAAGATAGAAATATGCTGATACAAAGCAGAGAGATCCCCCTTCTATTCAGGGAAAAGCAATATAGTACCCAGTGTTGTAATAAACTGCATATTTTGTTAGGAAAGACATTTTATTGATTTATTTTCCACTTGTGCATTGCAGACTTTCTATAATTCAAGTACTGATTTTTTTTTTCTTTTTAATATCATAGCTTAAGTTACCAGAAGAGGAAAATAATTTTTCCCACTCAGTGGCGTGAGCTGTCCTTAGATGTGAGTGAAATGGCTGTACTTAACTGTGTAATAATCCACCATTCCTGCTGAGTTAGCAAAGAGAAACAGAGTATCTCTTCAGACATCAGTTTGGTGGATGGCCTTCTCAGAAGGGAAATAAAAAATCACCTCATCTCAAAATCACCTGCTAGAGATTGACCTCCACATGCTGAATCCCTCTGCGGGAAGATCTTAACAGCCATTTATCTCTGACACAGCCCTGGTGCTGACTTTTCCCTGAGGGCAGAGAAAAACAGCAATATAGGATGTTATTTCCTTAATAATTAGCAATCCCCTTGGCAGACTGGCTCAGCTTTCTTCCTCAGACACCCTTGGACCTGGTGACCTACTCCCAGTCTCAGCAATTCCCACCCCTGGAGGTATCTGATCCAATGACTGCCATTCAGGTACCCACATATCCACCTGAGAATCAGTACCGTGTTGATGACTGGGCTATGATGCAGTTCTCAGCAACATTTCTCACCTCTTGAAAGACATCCACTGTCCATTAGGGTTAATAACATATGTTATTAATAACTATGAGTAATCAAACTACCACTTTTTGTGTGAAATGACAGCTAACAAATATAGCAAATGTGCTATCTGACACATCAAGGATTCTGAGAATATAAAAATACAAAAATTGCATAGTTAAACTGAGTTTAAAGATGCCAGATGGTTAAAGAAGTAACTACTCTAGAAAGGATTAACATTTGTATAGAAATAATTAATTTTGCTGAAACTTGATGATTTCAATGCAGATTTTAAAGTGTATCAGGTGTACTATCTCTATTACATTCTGCTGCTCTGACTCAAATTATCATTCAGAAACAAAGAAAAAGCTATTCATGGAAGAATAAACCAGACATGATGGAACCATACATACTGTTTTAGCAGGCATTAAAAAAACCCCATTTACAAAGAAATATATATAAAATATAAAGCATTTAATTGCTGAACAATGAAAATTATAAGATCAAAGATAAATTACAAAAGGTGAGACATAATACTAGAGAGAAGAAGGTTATATTCTGCCTTGCAGGTGAATGTGTTGTAGAGATAAAAGACTATTCTATTGCTCAGCACCTTACTTCAGCATCTCCATTAATGACTTGGACGTGGGACTCAAAGGGACACTGAGCAAGTTTGCAGCTGACACAAAACTGGGAAGAGCTGTTGACTCTTGTGGAAACAGTAAGATTCTGTAGAGAGACCTTGATAAATTGAAAGACTGCACAATCACCAACCATAGGAAGTTCAACAAGGGAAAGTGCTGGATTCTGCACCTGGGATGGGCAGCCCTGGATATATGTTCAGACTGAGAAATAAAGGGTTGGAAAGCAACGCTATGGAAAGGGACCTGGGGGTGCTGGTCTATGGAAAGCTGAATATGAGTCAGCAGTGCTCTGGCAGCCAGGAGGGCCACCTGTGTCCTGAGGGCATCAGGCACAGCATGGCTAGATGGGCAAGAAAGGGGATTGTCCTGCTCTGCTCTGCATTGGGGCAGCCTCACCTCGAGTCCTGGGGGCAATTTTGGTCTGCAGTATAAGATCCTGTGACTCTGTGATTTTAAAAATTACCTGTTATTCACAGGAATAGAGATTTCACATACTACTGTTAGTTGTGCAAAGTATAAGGAAAGAGCTTTAAACAGTCACTCATGAATTTTGCTTCTCCATCTCTCTGTTCATCTCACTTCTGATTTTCAAGAAACGTTGGTTTCATTGCTGTCAAGGT
This sequence comes from Lichenostomus cassidix, assembly GCF_008360975.1. Taxonomy (NCBI): domain Eukaryota; kingdom Metazoa; phylum Chordata; class Aves; order Passeriformes; family Meliphagidae; genus Lichenostomus; species Lichenostomus cassidix. The sequence continues at coordinate 15,850,072 of NC_139480.1, read as the reverse complement.
AATGGTTGAAAATCTACTGCAGGTCCTTTCCTGTCTTTGAAAGGAAAGGATGTAATTCCAATGAGTTTTTGTTATTCTTCCCCATCTCAGCACTGCAGCTTGCATCTTCAGAAGTCAAATTATACTGGGAACACAAGTCTCTGCAGCTGTCAAGAGGAGTAGGATATAGGGGTCTGCAGGAGAGAGGCTCTTTTAATGTCTTTGTATGGTGTAAAACTTTCAGGTCTCTTAAAAAATATGTTTGATATTTCACTCTTTAAGTGTAGGTGCTTGTCTTTTTAGTCATAAATGTCGACACTATTTGTAAAATGATAATTCTTTTCCTGTGTTCACATGGGTGCGTTTTTTCTTTTAATTTAAAACTTTCTCTGAAGTAGATTTGTTCAGCACCTAGGACTCTCCTAGGCTTCTCAGGTTTATGAGCTGTCAATGGAGCTATTAGAAATTCATATATTTTAAGGAGATGAGCTTCAGGGCCTATTATGGCTTCTGCCTGCACTCTTTAGCCTTATTCTGAGCAGAACATATGGACACCACAGAAAGGCAAACAGTCAAAACAGAAAATCAGCAGTGCCTATGGAAAAATTTGAAGTCCAGAAATAACTGATTCACACCATTGCCTACTTTGTGGAAGCTCCAAAATATCTATTTTAAGTGGTAGGGTGCCATACAGCTGTGTATCAGGCAGCTGCAAACACCATTTATACATAAAAATATGCAGTATGTACAATATCAATCAGAAAAGTACTGATTGTCTTAATTAAGTTTGTTAGTACTGGCTTAATTTGGCTGCTGTATGCAAATGTATTATGATACAGACCTAAATTGCAGAATGTAAACTGCAATTTTCACAGAACTCCCCCTACATTCACTGCACAGAATATCTGATCACTTAATGAGCAAATAGTTAATATTTTGTTTTCTCCTCTTTGCTTGCTTAGGTTTCATAGCTCATTTACGTACACTGTCCAAATCCCTCTGACTTCAGTATTATGTTTTGATTCAGAAAAAGCTTTTCCCTGGATTCTTCATATATGTTTTTATCATAAATACTATTTCATCTCTGTAACATTCTTAAGAAAACAAGAGATATTATATGCTATAACAAGTTTAGCGTCAGTGATCTTTGACACAGCTATATGATGTAACCTTTCATCTCCTGCAAGCCTGTGCATTCTTATATATATCTCAATTTCTTAAAACAAAAATTCTATGGATTCTACAGAGTAAATGCATTACTGCTGCAAAGTCAACCCTGCCACAGGTTCATGGAACAAACAGTTCAGGAATTTCACAGAAAGGGCTTGCCATGGACATGTAAATTTAGTGTTACCACAAAATATGCTGGGACAAGACATGAAAATGCATAATGATTGTAAGGGGTCAATATCTAAATTTTGAGGACATCTTTTCTGTGCAATGAATGCATACAAATACTGATTATAACATCCATTTTCCTTCTGTTTTAAAGAATAAACTTTAGAAAAAGGGAATGCCATCATAATACATATTTTTTTTAATTAACCCCAGCCAGCAACCAAGTACTACACAGCTGCTTGTTCACACCCCTACCAGCAGGACAGAATTGGAAGGGTAAAAGGTAGAAAATTTGTGGGTTGAGATAAAGACAGCTTTACAAGGAGAGCAAAAGCCATGCACACAAGCATAGCAAAACAAGAAATTGATTCACTGCTTCCCACAGGCAGAAAAGTGTTCAGTCATACCCAGGGGAGAAGGGCCCCAGCACAGGGACAATACCATCACTCCAAACATTCCCCTCCTTCCGCATTCTTCCCCTCAGCTTTACATACTGAACATGATGCCACATGGTCTGCAATATCCCTTTGGTCAGTTGGGGTCAGCTGTCCTGGCTGTGTCTCATTCCAGCCTCCCAGGCACCCCCAGCTTCCTCACCAGTGTGGCCTCATGAAAGGCAGAAAAGGCCTTGCCTTTGTGTAAATCCTGTTCAGCAACAGCAAAACCACCTCTATATTATCAACTCTGTGTTCAGAACAAATCTAAAACACAGACCCATGCCAGCCACTGTGAAGAAAATTAACCCTACCCCAGCCAAAACCAGCACAATCATATATAACTTGTCCACACCAGGACTGAAAATTTTTAACTCTTTGGCTTCTGCTGCTTCAGGTAATTGTCATAAAGCCAGTGACAATAGTAGGTTATTGACATTAGTGTGCTGCAATGCATAAAGAAATAGGAGTGTTTGAACTTTTTGCTAACAGCTGAAGAGTAGTTAGACACAGACATTTGGGCTCTGGAAGGACAATAACTTCAAGGACCTCACCTTGTCAGCCTCCTGTTCACCTGGGCTTCCTCTGTAAACATACATGCAAACAGTTCTAGTCTTGATTAATTTGGTACAAAACCCAGCTTCCTGTTCCAGTTTCTTTAGGCCCTTTCCAGTTCTGGTGCCCTTCCCCACCCAAACCTTCTCTAATCCCATGTTATAGAAAAGAAGTACAAAATGCAAAATTTATTTCAACTTTCTTTTGACAAAAAACTGCAGTGAATTAAGTCTTGGTAGTAAAAAAACCCTGAAAACTCTTCATTTTAGCAAAACTGTTTTATTCTGCATTCTTAATTTTACTCCCAGATGGATGTTTATTCAGCTGTGAGACCTCAAGTTATTTGTATCATGTGGAAGCATGTGTAACCTTGGGCAGTACAAACAAGAGATCTGGGCAGTCCTCTGACAAGTCTATCTCTGCTTAATACAAGTGAATTCCAGGAATTAAAGTTTTTCAACTACAATATTTTCAACTAAATTGGTATCATGCATTAGTATCTGTAAGAATGTCATATATTAGTACAACACAGAGACACACATGTCCATTGAAAAATGAGGGTTCAGATAGGGGGTTAATGCATCTCATTTTCAAAATCAAGCTAGGTTTTCAGAGTCCAAGTGAAATCTTCAAGGTGTGAGTAAAATCCAGTTTATGACAAATAAATGTTACACTACTTAATGATGGTATGGGAAATCCAGATCTAAATGCAGATGTGCAGCAAAATAGGTACACATATGCTGATGACCCAGGTCTTGGATGAATACTCTGTTTCTTTTCACTTTTGCAAAAAATGGCAGTTTGCAGTTTCATTCAGCCTCACTCCTGTCATTCTTCTGCTGCTTTCCTACATAGGTTCCTACCTGCATCTCTGAGCAAGCAATTCCCTGCCTGTTTGGCCATCCAGACTGCCTGCCCACTGCAGTATTTTCAAGTATAATTTCTTCAGTGAAGCCTGCAATAAGAATACGTTCAGATAGCCATAGTACAAGGAGAATGTGGGAACACCTGTAAGGAGGAGCAGTCATTATTTCTGGCACACCACTAAACAGAAAATAGCAATGACTAATGCTGCCTTTTGTGAACATAAGGAGGCTTATAGGAGAGTCATCTTGAACACTTTCCTCCTCTGACAATGATGTATCACTAATAAAAGAGTCCCTATTGTGAGAGAACTTCCTCCTAGGATGCCAAAAGGTCATTCTCCTTCAGCTAACGTGCCTGTAGATCTGCATCCATTGCTGGTGTTCTTGTTTCAAAACCACAGAGGGAACTTATTGGTCTGTTTTAAACTGCTGTCTCAGTTTCATCATTAAAGAAACTTGTTCCTCATTTCCTGCCAGCTGCTGCCATGATTTAGCTAGACCTTTGCCCATGAGAAGCGGTAGAAAAAGGGAAGGGAGCATGGCAAGACATAGACCTGATTGATTTTAAATTGGTGCATGCCGTTTTCTAGTCACTCAGTGGTCTGTTAAAGGTGTTGTTGTGCTCTGTGGGACTGAATACTTTGATGAAAAAGACAAAGTAGCAGAAACTAGAGCAGCAGGAAAATAAATAGGTATTTCTCCCAAAACTCACATACTGGCTTTCACTTGCTTAGTCTTACCATGGTCATCACGGGAGTACGCATATTTACCCACACACATGAATCCTGTGTATTCTGGTTTCAAGGATATAAAACAGTTGAAAGTCAAGGTGCATAAGTCAGTATTTTCTTCTGACTGAAAACTTATGCTTCAGCAAGATAATACAAAACCCCCCAGTGTTAAACAGTTATTCCCTGTATATACCTTAATGTGTGACTGTATTTCTTCTAATACTGTATAAATAAAAACATGCCTGGAATGGGAACAAATGGCTTGAAGGTTAGACCAGGTAATTTAACTTGCAGAAAGTGTGTGTTTGTGTAGATCACTGCACAACCAAAAAGTACAAATGAGACAAAGGTTTAGTGGAGACAGGTAATTTCATTTACAGGGATGAAAATACTTTACATTGTACAGTTCTTTAATATTTTATTTTGTACTGAAATGTAGTGGTACCTGTTTTACTACTAAAAAAAAGGATAGAAGAACATATCAGGTCTTCCCTAAAATTGCCAATTCACACTTTGAGGACACAACAAACTTTTTCAATATTTGCAAATAAGCTGTAAGTTCAGAAATTAGGACAGACTTAAAACTGAAGGTTCAAAAGAGAACCTCTGTGCTGTCTGCCCATTTTTTTCTGATTGATATTACATATGAATTAATAAAATCTGTTGACTTTTTAACAGAGCTCAAATTAATATGATTCTTTTAATAAATAACCTCCCTAGAAAGTAGGGTTGTAATAAAGCTAACAATTGGCATTCATTATATTGAATGTCTGTGAGCATAGAAAGTACATTTAAAAACAAGAACATGAATAATTCTGAAGTAGTTACCTTTGTATTGTGACATAAAATTAATGCAATCAACTGACCTTGAGGAATTCCTTGCATATAGATTACTAAGTAGTATGCATATAAAAACGTTCTGTTGCTTTTAATGATGCGAAAGAAATTGGTCCTGTATGTTGAAAAGTTTTATTATTGGACAGCTAAGAGAATAGTAGCTATATTTTAAAGTGTTTGCATCTACACATTAGTTTGGGAAGCATTTCCACAGCACAACACATTTCTAAACCAAACCAGTGCTGGGGAAATTAAGTAGTACAGGAGGCAGCCTGTATTATTCCATCAGGGACTAATACATGCCTTTAAAAATAAAAAGGTGTACGTGAGAAGATACTGTAATGTCTGTGATGTTGTTATTCATCAACACCATAATAAACCAGAGGGAAGATGAAGTCAGAGCCTTGGTTGTAAGTGTCTTTCTTAAAATTTTGAGGCTTTCCTTAAAATGCAAATCATTTATTTCTTAGGTTTAAAGACTCCTTTCCCAGTTATTGAAACTTTTATGAAAATGTTTTGACATTAAGGTATTCAATCCTGCCCTTGTCCTCAACTCCATTTTGAAACCACTTTATTTTGATCTGTCTTACTCAGTATTTTGTTCTGAAGCTTAACTACAGCAGTCATTACTTTAATGCCTTCAGCAATGTCTGTATGAGGTTCCTCTGAGCTTGACTGAAGTATTGTAACTAGTTGAGCTGAGCATATAACTCATAGTGGAGATTGGTTTTGGTTTTTTTAGTTTATTTTGGTTTAGTTTACACAGCAATTCATATGGCAACTTTATATGACAACTGTCCAATCTTGTATAAGGAGCTCAGAAAGTTAGTGGTAGTGTTATTAGTGTAAAAGGCTAAAACCCTGATTTACACAGCACTACTGCAAGAACAGAGTTTAAAGATGTCAGTGTGCTAGTATTTTCAGACTAGGTGGGCATTAATTTTGCTCAGGTGGAAGACCACATGTGGGTGCTTTTTGTGTATGACACTTCCTTCCTTTGGAAGGAAGAACAAAACCTTGGAAGTAACACCTCTCTGCTAAGTGGCAATCCTCACCTAAATGCAAATTTTTAACTAAAACTGAAAGTTTTTGCGGAAGAAAGATCACAGGGTCATTGATGTGAAAATGTGGAAAATTATATTGTGCACAAGCATATCCAGGATTTTACTGAAATGGATTTTAGGGTCAATGGAACAAGTAGTATGTGAGTGTAGGTGTGTTTGCACATACACACATTTGTGCAGTTCTGTAATCCCTACAAAATCATTTTCCTTGGCATAAATCAAAAATTTTAGACAGGTGAAATTTACATAGATCATGATACTAGCCAGTATTCTCAGTATTGCCTATGTTTTACTTTATCCTTAGCCATTCATAAGGATAGAGTGGTATAAAAAAGCAAAGCTGAGTGATTTCTGGACAGCAAATTTTTATTATGAGTTTAGTTTAGAAAAAGAGGTAACACATTATTCAAGGATAATACCATTTAACCTTTTACAGGATCTTCACTTTACGAAAATAGAGTAAATACATTGTAGTTAAAATGTTCTGCATAACTTGAAAATTTTAAAAAGAGTATTGAAAGCATATACACAACTGAGTTTTTTAACACAAGGGTGGTGGAAAAGTTGCTATACATAAACAAAGAAGGTATTTACTGTTCAGAATTTTGTGATTTTTGTAACTGTTTTTTCTGCATGTGTATTTCCTTGAAAATGCCAAAAACTTTTAAGTAACAACCTTACAAAAAATCATTGGATATTAAACCCTGTAGATGTTTCTGAGGCTACAAATGGATTAAAATCCATTGCAGATACACAAATGGCCGGGTCCATTATTCAAAGGACAAGTCCAAACAATGTTGTTTTCAATATATTTCATAAACACAACCTTTACAGCAGCAATAATAATTTGTTTAGAAATAGTGAACTTTTCTATCAGTTCTTAAAATGGAATGGACCCTTTATACTTCCAGAAATGTAACCTGTATATTAAAAAAAAAACCAAACATTTTCAGTTCTTGTGAGCTTAAAATTAGACCAAGTAGCTTTGTTTGGCTTGTGCCTTTATGTAAGTCACACTCTCCTTCTGCTCTACCTGCTGCTCTGCTCTGGAGAGCCAGCAGGGCATTCAAACATGCAAACCACCAGCTCTGGACACTTCAATAGCAAACACTGGACAGCAGCTATTTGGAAGGAGAAGAGACTGGCTTCTGACAGTTTTTGTGACCTATTAATGTTTTATTTAGCTTTTATTTCTGGATAATAATTTCCAGGTAAAGCAAGAAAAGTATTTTGAAAATATGAGCAATTTTAGGTACTGAGGTGGAAAGCAAAGCCCTGTCTTTCTGTCTGTTTTCCCCTTGTGTTGTATTTATCTTGTATCTTTATTGGAATAAAAGGATGCTAGAGGGAAGTACCTCTTGAGGAAGTCTAGGTATTACCTGCTCTTTCAGAGTTTGCTTAAAGGGCATAGCCAGCAGTGCTGGTAATGGTTTCAAAGTAAGCAGTCAGCTGGGAAAGGGCATGTGGTGAATATTATAGGTCTCTTCCATTATTTCTGTTCATTCTGGTTTTAAGTACATGGAAATGAGAAAAAAAAAGTCTCCTAAAGCTTGAGAAATCCCAAACAATTTTAGGCAAGGGAAGGAGCAATTCATCCATACAGAGACATGATTTTGATTGATTCAACCAATGCAACATGAAAAACATGCCATAGAAGCGTGTATTTCTCAAGAATCTTAAATAATGTTTCAGCACATACTAATGGTATTTTGCCTTCTAAAAGACCTCATTAATTCTGTATTTTTTTATCATTAATTTCTCTTTGGATCAAAATTTTGCATTTGTAAATTGTTTTCATCCAAATAGCATAATATAATATGTTACAGTGTCAATCTGTGGTGAATGAAGCCAAGCCTTAATGACAACCACAGACTTCAAGGCTCCCTCTCCTACCCCTGTTTGAATGGATTTTCTACTGTGTAAATGCAAATTAATGTGTTGTATCCAGGGATGCAAAGAGTCTTCTGAGTATCCTGAAAGCACCATGAGACTGTGCCTCACCCTTCCCTTCTCACTTCATTAAAGCTTTCAAATACAACCCTAGCCATGTGCTGAACCCAGACTGGCAGGCACTGCAGGTTTGGTTTTTTTCCCAAGGAACAATGCACATTTTAGACAAGGTGATTAGAAAACTTGGGGAATTGTTAGGCAACCTTCTGTTTTTCAGACATCTGTGAATTCATTTCACTTGCAATTTCCTATGTAATTTAATTTTTATATATTCTCTAAAATACCTTGTACCCAATCCAATTGCCTGCCTTTAAAAGTATCTCAGTGATTTATTTTGGAGTTAAATCCTTCCCTTGAAATTTTAAAGAATCATAAATATAATTCTAATCTGAGCAAATATCCACTTTGTCACCTTGTGTGAGCCAGGGGTGAAATTCACAAGAAATATGTAGCAATGTCTGAATTATAATTCAGAATAAAACATACTTCTTGATAATATTTTCCTCAAATTTCAACTGCACAAAGATATCTGTGCATGTGTATATTAAACAGTTGTACCAATCTACCATAATCTATTTAGAAACTGATCTAGTTATGTTAGAAAACTTGTAAGTAAATTTGAATTAACTGATTTTATTTCGGTTGAACAAGTATATTATCATAGTATACTGATCCATGGGTTAGTGCACCAACAGAAGGGATTTTTATTGGTTTCACTTGATAAATATAAAATATTTGTAGAAAATTTTAGAAATTAGTTTGATAATGTCTGAGCTAGAAATTATTTAAATATTATGCCTCAACACAGAAGAGATGCAACACAGATCCCCAGTTTGACTTCACATTTTCAATAAATATACACACCTCTACAAAATTACTTTGTCCAGTACTTTTAATCCTACTTGGGCAAGTGCAAAGCAGGTCAAGGCACTGGAAAAATAGGTTGCTAATATGTAGGAAGCCTGAAGATAAAAAAGAAAGCTGTGATTTTGTTCTCTTTGTCACATTAACAGAATGTTTGACCCTAATATTTTGGGTTTTCATGGAATAAAAAGATTTTGAGTTCCTTAAGTTTACACTGAACAAACATTAAATAGTAAAAAATTAATACAGACATCAGAATCTCTGAGAGACCAAGGAAAAATTATGAAAACTAGTTATGTCTTGAATGTGTAAAGCATGAGTCCTTGACCTGCTATCTGAAATAAAGCAGACATTCTATTCTGTTGGAAACTACAAGTAAAGCTTCTGCTTCAAGTGTAATCAAAAGTATTTCTCCCTTCAAAATAAAGTCTTCTGTTGGTCCATATGAGCCAGCACCACATATACCAGAAAACAGTCTTTTGTTTCAAACAACTAAGGAGAAGGAAAAGGAAATTTGCTGCAAACTGCAAAAGGACTTTAACAGCCATACTGGGAGAATAATAGCTGTTGACCTGCAGTTTCTGTCGAGGAAAGACAATGATTTTGTAAATTGTCCAGACTGTTTAGCAGTGTTACCTCATCACTGTCAGAACAGGTTTTCCAGTCCTGGATATACCAAACGTGGAAAATTCTTAAGCAAGTAAAGCAGCCCTTCTTCTCCAATTGTGTGTGTGAGTTAACAGGAAATCCTCAGACTTATATATCCTATATATGAGCTAAGCTGCTAGTGTGTCTGGGAAAACATTAAGAAAGGGTAAAAACACCAGAGGCCAGTGAAAAGTGAGGAGGAAAAAGGCTTGAGACACCCAGGTCAGTGAGGAAGAGCGGGAAGATGTCATCCCTGCAGGCCAGGGAGGAACACACACTGGGGTAGGTGGGTATTTCTTGGATCACCTGGAGAGACCAGTCTGAAGCAGGCTTATCTTGAAGGACAGCATCCCATGGAAAGGACCCACATTGGTGCAGGGGAAAAGTGGGAGGAGATGTGAGGAGAAGAGGGAAAGGGTGTGGACTGAGCTCAACCCACTCAAACACAAAAGAGCTGCAACTTCTGCAATTGTTTTTCTGCTTAAGCATAATAGTATTTAAAAATCTGGAGTGACCACATTTAAAATACTACAATAACAGAATTATTAAGCAAAATATAAGTAAAGATATAAATCCAATAGACCTTATCTTTTCTCTAATAACTCAGACCACTTTCTCAACCAAAATCCTGGGTTGTAACAATCTCTATTTTTGAAAGAGATCACAGTGTGCAGTATTTAGTATTAATCATTTAAACATTTTAAGTGGGTTTTTTTTCAGTAGCTTGCTTTAAAATATACTGCTGTCCTGTCCAGAGGCTATGTTCTTCCTATCCTTATTTAATGTATATAATCTACATTGAGATTAATATTATGCATAGATATCCTTGGTCTTTCATTTACTTCCTCCCTGACCAACTTTCTACACCGAGAAGATTATTCTCTATGGAAAGCTTTGATTTTTGATAATGCAGAACCTTGTCACAGTAGTTAATTGGTGCATTAGTTGAACACAGGGAACTCTACAGACAAAGCTCCCCTTTAAGGCATAAATTGGAAGCAGGAAGAAACAGTTCATCAAAGCTGTATGCTAAACTATTGATTGCTGGCTTCATACTGTACAGTGATTGTATTATTGCACTGAAATGAATAATAGAATTTTGCAGAAATCCCATTCAGGTCTTTCATATAGACATGCTTCAATAATCAAAAAAGGACAACTTTACTCTTTTACTCCTCTTTTAGTTCAAAATAGCCTCTCATTCAATTTTCCTCATTTTTACTATTGCATCTATAGCACAGAGGCAAGTCAGGAAAGGCTTTGCAAGAGTTTGAGTACAGAAAAAGTGAGTAAAGTGTTACTTACCTGGAGCAGTGGTTGAAGATTAATTGCAGCATCCCAAAGGGCTTTGATACAATGGGGGATTATCTACCATGTTGATTCCACCACAGAGCTGTGCTGAGGAGGAAGCAGAAAAGAATTAAAGATTGTACAGAGTAGTTGAGTTCCACAATTTCCCATGGAAAAAGAAAAGAAAATCAATGCAGCCTTTATGAATAACAGCATGAGGATTTTGTAGATCAGTAAACATATTTTAATGTTTTTGTTCAAATTGTCAGATGACAATAAAAAAATCTCTCTGCTCCTTTCACTGGATGACATGTCTAAGGAAGGAATGATGGAAAAGAAATGGGTGAAATTCTTAAATAATTTTCTTTACTTTTTCAAGTTAATATATATTATTTATCAACATACATATAAAATGCAATTTAATATTTGAATTTGTAATATTATAATATAATTCACAGAATGCCTTTAATCTATCTTTTAGGGGAACAGACTCAACACTTCTAGATCAGGAGCCAGATCCACTGAGTGTCTTAGATGCTTAAGGGTTTAGTTTCACAATATGTAATTTTTAAATTATTTTTTATAAAACATGACTTTTAATAACCCTTAACTAAAAGCAATTCTAATCAAAGTTGTGGTAAGTAGCACTCTGAGGAAAAGGTATACTTGGCTAGGTCAATAATGTTGCAGAAAAAAAAAGATCACAGGCATTGAAATATAGACCTTAGAATCTTTTATCAAAAAGAGCAGTCTGATTTATCATTTATTTTGAAAAAAAGAAAAAAAAAATGCAAGAATTACTCCTTCTGAAAAATGGATGAAAGTGCCATTGTTGCTTTTTTTTTTCTATTTGCAGAAGCTCTTTCAAGCTGTGAAAGTTCTATTCAACCCACATCAACTTAGATTTTTGTGTCACACCTCTAGGCTTTTGATGAAAGAAAAAAAGATGGCCACTGTATTTTGCAGAGAACTCACTTTTGCATGTGTGCATTGAGCACTGGATTAGAGGTCTCAGGAGGAGACATCTGGTCTGGGATCCTTTCTCTGTTGAGACACAAGAACAATTCTCACCTGTTTTTTCTCAACAGAGCCATGTCTTGTTGCAAACACAGAGAGAAAATTTAGGGCAATGAGGGAACTGGAATAGGTACTGACAAAACAAGATATCCCTTTATGGAAGAAATTGTTTTATGTTTCCATATATGAAAAAGTCACAAAACCCCCCTCAAAATTAACAGTATTCAGTTACTTGATGCTCAAATGAAAATGTGTTTAAATAAAAAAGTCTTCAAACAGGTAAATTATCTCAGTATAATGTCGGGTTATATGGAAAGTGTTACCAAAAATTATGTATTCTATTACCATCTCCATAAACTGTTGAGAACAGGTGGGGTAGTGCTCTTTATCTTCAGCATGACTCAGCCCTGATACCACCATTTGGGGGTTATGTCCCTAATGGGCCATCAGAGCCTCCAGGAGTGACTGATAAGATCACATCATCCCATTGTGAGATGCCCCACCCAGAGGGGAGGAACTGAACATTCCTACATATAAGCTGAGTCTTTGGAACAGTGGTCTCTGCCTTCTAATGGATTTCCAGAGGAGAAGGGCTTGGGCATCACCACTGGACCTTCAGAAATTGACCAGATCATTCTTCAGGATCACCACTTCAACCAGAGCACATCCATCACTCCAAGGAGACTGCAGCCACCATTTAACTGGACTGCTATCACCACCCTGACCAACAGGGTGGCAGGTTGTATTCTGTCTCTGTCAGTTTAAGCTGGTATTTCTGTATTATTGCCTTTAATTTTTCCTCCTAAATTGTAATTGTGACTGGGAATCTCTCACAATATATTTTTGTGGGGTCAATTCCGCCACTGGTTTACGTCCAAACTAACACATATTTACAGAGAGAGATTTTAATATCATATAATTATAAAATTAATTAATTTTTATAGTCTATTGTTCAGAAAGAATATCATAAGTTGCATGGGCAAGAGATGCTTTAGATAACTTTCCAAGAGCTGGTTATGTTGTAGATACATTATGCTATCTTTCAAGTCAGCTTTTTGGGTTCCACAAAATTCCCACACTCCCCTAGCTATATCACAGCAAAAAAAGAATTTAATTGCTATCACAATTTCAAAAATCTGTTTGTTTTCTGGGTATATCAGAAAGTTCAGTAAAAAGTGGGAGCAACAGAAATGTCTGAACGTGCATCACCTAAAAAGATTTTAATCCATATCTTTGCTTCTCCTGACAAGAATTAGAGCTCTTTAGGTAGAAGATTGACCTGTATGGAAAATGTTTTTTCTAGACCCCATGGTAAACATATATCTTTTCAAATGATCTCCTTCCAAGCCATTTAGCAACCAAGAATTATCAAAATTAATTTACTGGGTAATAATTTTGAATACTGAATAAGTTAGAGAAAAATCATAGCCTGCTCATTGAAAATTCATGCACTGAAGAGAGTAAAATTCATCAAATGCGTTACTAGCTATGAATTAATTGCTTACATTAGCTCAAAACCTAAGCAATATTTAAGCTTTGTAAGCAGGGTACTGAACAGTGCAGCTAAAAAAAAAATAAAATTTGCATCAAAGAAATGCTCAAAATATTTCTCACTTGAAGCTGGAAATAAGTTCTATTTCCTGAGAGTTTTAAAGCAAATACACATGGGGAAGTCTAATCATAGATTACTGAGCTCATTCTAACTCTATTCTATTTCAATATTATGTTCCCTCAAGATGCTATCCATTTTATCTTGAATGAATCTTATTTGGGAAAGGTGGATCTGTTCTTCAATATACATCTTACCTAGTTTAATTTCTGTCCTGCTGTCTTGAATCATATGTAGTCAGAGGAAAATAGTATCTGAACTTGAAATCGTTAGCAGAGTTAAAGATTTAATGCACCTGAAATAAATCTAAACATTTCATTTTGCAGGCAGTACTAGTTCAGTTTGCTAGTCTGATTTTGAAACTTATTCTATTATTCTGTTAAACATGTTCTTTGTCTTTTTTGCATTTATTTATTTTCTCTTGAGCCAGACTAGATGCAGTTTTCTAAAGAAGTGTTATTCAAATGCAAGAGGCCCTAAGAGCTAGGAGTCAAAAGCCTGAATTCTCCTCTGGTACCAGTTAAATGTCTGGATGCAGTGATCCAAAAATGAACAGCTGATTAAGTGTTCAGTCAAGTAAAAGAAAACTATTCTAATTTCTCAGAAATAATATGATGTTTTGTTATGTGCTTTTCTGATTCTGCCTCAAATAAATTCAGTCTTGCCTGCTTTGTTTCCAAAATTAATCAGTTTTGGAAACAATTGAACAAGTAAAACAAACAAACCAACCACAAACAAAAACATCAACAAAAAAGTTGTTTTGAGATCATTAATTCTAACTGGTGAAATTCAAACACAAACCCATGTGTTAAACTCATCCTAAACTCATGATACCTCTGTGCTGGATCACCTTAGATCTGGTTATCTCATCTTCCTGCAACTTGAAGGTCTGGAACTGACCAAGTTTTCATTAGGCTAAAGTGCAATGACCATTCAGAGTGAAAAACATTGGCATGAAAAGGCAATGAACACTCACTAGTCAGAGTGCAGGAAGGCAGAGGCAAAAGAGGAGGTAGCACAGATTCTGGTGCTTGAAAAGGCAACACTGAACTGAAGGCAAAAAATTCTGCCAGGTTTTAGAAGGAAAATTTGGTTATATGGGAGTTGCAAACTGAAAGTTTGAAATAGGACAAAGAAAGTTAAAAAAAAAAAAGGATTTCTTCTTTTACTGATTCTTACTCAGGTCTACTTGCTGAAGAAGGCATACATATATCTACAGTTTTGGTCAAACACAACTTTCAATGATTTCATCTGCTCATTTTACTCAGACACTTTTTACTTCATTTCACACTTTTTACTTCATTTCGCAACGTACTTACAACAATTCCAGCATATATTAAAATCCAATGTGCTATATGCTTCTTCCCTTGGTTCCCAAAGAACAGTGAACCAACTCAAATATACAATCTTAACGATATACCATCATAGGGTATTTTATGTAATTATTTATATTTTTAATCCAAGATTTATCCTTGTGACTTCAAGTTAAATAAATGAAGTAATATTCCAACCTCACTCAATTTATATTCCTCTAAATATGATATGAGGACTGCTTGAATTTTCTATTATCTAGAAGTGTTGGAAAGCAAATTAATATCTGAAACACTACTGATAACAAGTTACAGGGGATAATTTCTAAATGCCACACAAGTCAATTTCAAACCTTCACTTTAGGTGAAGTTTGACATCCTGATTCTAGTTTTTGCTAAGTCTCACCATATGCAAATTTCCTTTGGCATAATTTGAGGCTTCTGTTCAGAATGATATAATAGAAATTACTTCAAGAATTCCTCTTTTTGCCAGATTTGTCTTTATTGTAAAAGAAAAGGAGGATTTCTCTTTATTTCCTGTAGTGAGATCTTGATACCATTTGAAGTGTTTGATTGAACAGCTCCCTTGTAGTAAAAGCAAGTATTTCAGGTAAGTAAGCAGAGAATCTGTACACTCTCTACATTCTTGTAGTCAAGCAACCCAAATTATACTTCAAATGTAGAAAACCTCAACTTTAATTGTCACTGAGAGCATGTATGTTCAAATCTAGAAGCGCATTCAGACCACATTCAGAGATCCCCACTTTCATCCTCTCAAGGGATTTGGTTTGTGTTTCCCACATTTTACTTTTTCTCTGCAGTTCTTGGAAATGTTTTGTATCTGCAAATCTCAAAACCTTATGTCTCTTGTTGATGCTGTGTGCATTGACTCGGAGATTTCTCCAAGACAAAAAGAAGAATTATTCTTGTACTGGAGTTCAGTCATTATTTGACTTGCAGAGAATACTTAGATATTCTTTTTATAGCCAAACCCAAGAAGCAAAACTAGCCCTAAGGCCAGCTGGTCCAGAAATCTTGAGTTGCAAGGGCAGAATGTAAAGTATCCTCTGCTGTCTAATCTCACAAAAATTTTGGCTTCTGATAGACAAAATATTTTGTGAAGGGGGAAGGGGGGGAGGAAGAAACTATCTGTACCAAATAAAGAGAAGTAAAATATAAAGTGCTGTAGATATGAGGAGAAAGCAAATTACTTATGTTTCAGTGGGTTGTAGAGTTTTTGCTTGTTTGTTTTTATCTGTTTGCATATTCGACTGACGAAAATCTTAATGTTGTCACACTCACAGGAGTTCATGACCAGTCGAATCAACTGCCTTCTGGAGAAGTACGATGTTGCTATGCTGTCTTTCAGATGCTCATACCCTTACTATTTTGACTCGAAATCTAGCAATTCCTTGCCAGATTTTCAGCAACATAATTTCATTTTGCAATCAGAACAGTAACGTTATATAGTTGTGTTCCCCAGCGCACAGTATTGGGGTCAGTCCTGGTTAAGTTAAGGCCTTCATTGATGATCTAAATGAGGGGATCAAGCACTGCCTCCTGTCATTTTGCAGATCATGCTAAGTTGGGCAGGGGTGTCGTTGCTACCTTAGAGGGTAGGAAGACTCTGCAAAGAGATCTGGACAGCCTGGATCAATGGGCCAAGGACAAACTTAGGAAGTTCAACAAGGTAAAATCTGGTCACAACAAATCCATGGAATGCTAGAAGCTTGAGACAGAGTGGCTGGAAAGCTGCCCAGTAAAAAAAGAGCTGGGGGTACTGGTTGACAGCTGACTGAACACGTGCCAGTGTGTGCCTAGGTGGCCAAGAAGCCCAATGGCATCCTGGCCTGGATCAGCAATAGTGTGGCCAGCAGGACCAGAGCAGTGATTGTCCCCCTGTACTGAGCACTGGTGAGGCCACACCTCAAATCCTGTGTGTGGCTTTTGAGCCTCAGCTCGAGAAAGACATTGAGGGGCTGGAGTGAGTTCAGAGAAGAGCAATGAAGCTGAGGAAGGGTCTGGAGCACAAGTCTTATACGGAACAGCTGAGGGAGCTGGGATGGTTTGCCTGGAGGAAAGGAGGCTCAAGGGGTCCTTCCCTACAACTACCTGAAAGGAGGTTGTAGCCAGGTGGAGCTCAGTCTCTTCTGCCAAGTAACAAGGGATTGGAAAAGAGTTGCAACAAGTGAGGTTTAGATTGCACATGAGGACAAATTTCTTCACCAAAAGGGTTGTCAAGCTCTGGAACACACTGCGCAGGGAAGTGGTAGAGTCACCATCCCTGGAGGTATTTAAAAGGTATGTATGTAGATGTCCCCCTTAGGGACATGGTTTAGTGGTAGACTTGGAAGTGCTGGGTTAACAGTTGGACTCAATGATCCTAAAGGCCTTTTCCAATCTCAGTTATTAGATGATACTATGATTCTGTACTCCATGATACTTGAAGTTCGACATAAGAAACAAGAGGGCAATAAATCAAGTACACATGCTATATGTAAAATATTGTGTACACTTTAAAAAATGCATCTCTTACAAAGTAAAGTCATGACTTTCGACACCAAATTAATGAAGTAAGGGATAAAACTATTTGTAGGTCATCTGTCTTTACATAAGTTGAATGCTACATTGAGTTTCCTGACTCACCTTCTGGTGAACCTGGGTTTATGCATCTTTTAGCCCAGGAGAGCTGAGCTACCACATGAGAGCTTGTCAGAGTAAAACTCAACAAATTCTACTTTATTTTAAAACTCTTTCTCCCAGTCAACAAAGCTGGAAAGAACCTCACAGCTTCTCTTTTCAGTTTGTCTGCATACCAATATTATTTCCTCTTCACCAGTCCTCTCCATCTTTCTCCCTCTCTTTCATGGGGTAAACTGTCTTCTCATATATTTAGAAAACAAACAAAATACTACTTCAGTTTAAGCAGAATTTAAATTATCTTGACCCATATGTTACTTCATTATACCTTAGGGCATAGTTAACTACATGAATGATGGAGAAATTATATGATTTTCCAAAGCACTCCATGTGGACTCATTTCTTTAACTGACCCAGACACAATCCTGATTGACCTCATTGGAAAGAGGGTCAGATGAAGAGTAGAACTTCACATCTCTTTAATATGTCAATCATGTACAACTTGAGACAACAGAAAATAACTATTGTTTCTGATGGAATTGGTATAAGAACGCCAGTGAAAATTGTCTTTTTTCCACAGAATTACCGCAGGGCTGACAGAGTAAAAAGCCAAGTTTTAACCCATGGAGCTTTTATATAGACAGTGTATCCTATAAAGAGGGTTAAAACACTGGCACATTTTTAATTATATGTGATTTCAGCAAGATTGCAGTTAGTTTTTTTAGGTCAGTTCTCATTCAAATTTATATTTAATAATAGATGTCTTACCGTAAAAGAACATTTTCTTCAACACAGCATTTACCAAGGAAATAATTGATGGTTTCTAATCCTGTTGTTATGCTTCTCTTGGTTTTTTCTCAAAATATCAACATATGTAGTGAGATTCTTATATTGGTCGTGATTAATTGTACACCAAACATTATAGATTAACCAATACCTAATTTATTTTGTAGTATTGCTTCAAATTATGAAAGTAAATGCTCCATTTATTATCCAGTTCTTTGGAATAGAACTTGAAAGGAAAGGCGTATATATGGACACATACATGCAAAATGGAATCATGCTGAAATTTTATTGCAAATGTAATTTGCAATTATTGTAAAGACAGTGGCATATGTGGAGTATCTCAGTAAAACAACAAATAAATAAGTAAACATAAGACACTAATATTGCTATTCCAAACCAAATTTGAGAAAAATATTTCTCCTAGATTTCACTGAAAATATATGCTTCTTTGTCTTCCTATAAGCACTTAATTGCCAAAAAAAGCTTTATCTGGTTTGCATTTTCAAAGAGGAAGGAATGCCATTCACAAAACATATTTACAGAAACCTTTCAAAATCTTTGTGTCTTCCTAGATTTCTGTGTTTGCTTTTTTCTCAGTATGACAACAATAATTTAACAGAACCATGAGTAAAAGGAAAATAAAGAAAAAACTCACTATTTCTACCATACCCTTTTTTATATGTTAAAATACAGTACTTTTCTTCATTCTTTCAATATTAATTTTTCACCCCAATATTACAAATTTATTTTAATTGCTAATTTAATTGATCACTTTAGCTGTACATATTCCTTCAGTTAGACATAAGTTTGTGCACAATAGCTTTCCTAGAAGTTATCCAGTTAAACATAAGTTTGTGCACAATAGCTTTCCCAAATGTTGTCTGTCTTCTGACAGTCTGTCTTCCATGGTCCACTGATATTTTATCGGCTGATCTTCAAAAATTTTTGCCATTTCAGTTACAGCTTCTTCTCTACATACAATTCTACAATACTGGTCCCAAATGTACAGTAAAAAAATAGTGGTCTTTTGTCCTTGTTGCATGTGACCCTATCTTATTAAACTTTAGCACCTGCACAGCTCTTTTTTTTCTCCTTAGTTGTTTAGAGGCAAGAGTTTAAATCTATTCCTCCTCTGTATCCCTTTTTGTTTTCATTTCTTATCCAATTGTTAGAAGTAATTCGTGTACTGTAGTAGCTGCAGCATATATATTCCTGGTGTTTGTGGTTATTGATTCCTACATAAAGCTTATTCAGTACCTTCTATGATTTCAGTCCAAAGCATTTCTTGTGTAACACTTCCCACTACTGCAGTATCACAAGTGATCTTAATAATTTAAACAGGCATTTTAACATTCTGCCTGGAAATTATCTTAAGATAGGCTAACATATGTGTTTAAAATCAATTTAAACTTGCAATCTTTTTTTTTTTTTTGTAGATAGTAGATGGTAGATAAAAATTATTTTCTTCATCCTTGGGCCAGCTAAATATTCTCAATTGATCAGAAGTGAAGTTAACTGAATTAAAGGATTCTATCTGGCTGGTTTTTATTTAATGTTTTACTCATAAGGACATGAAGAACAACTCTAAAGGGTTTTGCCAATGTGAAAATTCCTTCATGTCTGCATGTCAATGTAGTGAGTAGGAAATTAATAATTGCCAGCGAATAAGGAGAAGAGGAAAGAAAAAAATATATTTAGGGTGGGTTGACAAGTGTAAATTATGAAAGGATCCACAATAGGGTATGAGTTTGGTTTTATTGAGTTTTGTGGTTAGGCAGATAATTTTATTTCTGATAGAAAGATATCTGATTATGTAAGGAACAGAGCAAGTAGATATTTGTTCTTCCTGGTAGTGGAATATTTGTTTACACAGATCAGTGTGTTTTAAAGGAAGTCTGATGCATTATTTATTTAAGATGCTAAATGCCTCATAACTTTCTGCCAGGAATTGCTAAATGATAGTCTCAAATCCAGGATAATTTAAATTACAGTTCTTCCTCATGATACACATTTTGACATATGTAATTCACACCGTATACTACAAACAGTCTTTATATATCTTGATCTAAAGTAGCAAAACAACTCCCTTACTGAATAATTATAGATCAAAGAATCAAATAAGTTGTGAAGCAGAGATTCATATTCCTTGTAGAACCTGAGCAAAACCGATTGCAAAATTCAATATCAAGAGGACAGCATGGTTGAAATCATCATTGTTCTACAGATATTACAAGGGAAGCAGTGAGCTGGGAAACAACAAGTATATTGGGCATTGGAATAAAATTTTAAAATTTACGGTGTCATAAGGTACAAATACAAGGACGTTTAAATTCTTGATTATTTCAGTTGTTCTTATTAAAAGCTGAAAAATAATATATGTATTTGTGCATGGGCTGGATAAGTTGACAGTGAGGTGGATTGAAAACTGGCTGAACTTTCAAGCTCAAAGGATTATGATCAACACAAAGTGCAGCTGGAGACCAGTCACCCATGGTGTACCCAAGGGGTTAATATCAATTCTGTTTTCCATCCTCATTTATGAGCTGGATGATTGCACAAAGTGTATCCTCCAAGTTTACAGATGATACCAGTTGGAGAGTAGGTAGAGTGCCTGATTCATCAGCAGTTCTTGATACCATTCAAAGGAATCTGGACAGACTGTAGACAGACAGAGAGTAATTTTGTGAAGTTCAACAACAGAAGATGCCCAGTTCTGCACCTGGGGAGGAATAATCCCACATCAGCACAGGGTGGAGGCTTATTGTTATTTAGGGACACTTACTGTGAAGACATATTTTATATTGTTAAGTTTCTTCATAGTTTGTGGGGAAGACTAGCAAACTGAAGCAACATTAGTCATATAAAAATTGCCATATTTTTAGATCTTAGATAGTTTTTGTCTATTCAAATCTTGATTGTTCTATCAGATTTTCTATCCCTCAAGATTTATGGAAGGCCATCTGTAAAGGAGAAATAATCTACTCCTTTAATTCTGGAAATAAATTTACTCAGCTTTGTTCTGCATAGCAATGTTATTGAAACATTCTATAACTGAAAAATGTTAGGTGATTCAGTTAAACCTGGCCTTGAAGCATGCGCTCTTCAAACAGTGATTTATTTGCAAGAATCCCAGAGTTAGCAGACACCCTGCATCTAGGTACAAAGGTAAATAACATGACAAAGTATATTTAGAAAATTATAATATAAGCCAGGAGGAATATAAATTGGAGAGAGATAATGCATTGTCTTGCTATAAAATTATGGAATGTGTGGGGTCATTGAAAAAAAATAACCCTGAGAGAATGCAGGGACATTTTTCTTATTCTCCCTCACAAATAAATCAAAGATCAAGATCAAGAATTTCTCACTGATGTAGATGCATTTGATAGAAATGTTTAATATAATAAAAAACCAGTATGTTGGCATGTGTAGGAAATTCCAATGAATTCATGTCCCAAGTGCTTAAAAGCCAAATGTCTTTAAAAGTGCTGAATTTGTACAAACATTTGCTAGCAAAAGCAGTTAAATACCTACTTTACTTCAACTGTGAGCTTATCATGGTAGCTAAATTAGAATGAACTTACTCTTTTCTGCATCTGATCACAAGTTTTGTAATGTCTTCCACACACATCATAAATTTTTTCTTTAGTAAAGAACATTTTGGAGAATGCTAGTTTCACTATCTGTTTCCACCAAGGAAAACAGCTCCCAGCTGAAAGGCAGTAAAAAAATATTAAGAAACCAATTATAGTTTCCATACCAATTATTGTTTTTTAACTTCTAATTTAATGCTTATCTTCTCTATCTAGATGCTTTTTCCTTATCTCTCGCTGCCCGTTCAGCAGCTGTTGGTAGTCTAACTGTCACTTCCTATTCACTTTGTGATGAGAAACTAAATTCTGAATATTCACCAATTCCATCTAAATGTTTACATAATGGCTTGCTACTAATTAAATTCCCCTCTCTTGGACTCTGCGCTCTGACAGTCGCTCTTCATTTTCCCCTTGGTTGTCTCTTCTGCCATTCTCTCTCTTGGCTGCATGCCTGGAATATATTTTCTGCTTAGATAGAACCAAACTTCCCGAAACACTGTGAGAAAGAATATGAGTCTTCCACTGTTTTCCCAATAAAAATTGTAAGAATGGATTGTGCCTAAACATGCTCATAGCTTCACAGTCATCTATTGAATTTGCGGCTTTGTCCTCTTCTGTTTCTCTCTGCCTCTGTAAAAATCTCTTCAACAGTGGTCTTATGTGTATAAATAAACTTGCCAAATAATGTGCAAACTGGTCTCTAATCCCATATAGAGCTGACTCAATTTGCAAATCCTGTCTGGTGAAGCTTATCCTTTATAACACAATGCAGAAGCACCAAGCAGTTTGAAAGAGATGTAGATAAGAATTGCAAAACTTGTGAGGACGGAAAAGAACAATGTGTCTTCTGAAACATTCTTACTGAAGCTTTGAAAAATGTTCTTATTTTCTGTGAATTGTATCTTTTAGTACTGCTCACAAGTGATCAAGTATTTCCCACTAATCAATTAACAGACCATTCCCCTAGTTGTCCAATGCACTCAGCAGTTTTCTCTTTTGGGTGGCAGGAGAATAAGTGATTTTGCTAAACCAAAAAAAGGAAAAGACAAGTTCTGCAAGCTCTCAGGAAATCACCACAATAGTGGTTCAGTATAACCACACTGCTGCTTAATCCTTCCTGCTGCTGTTCCCTGGGGCTTTCCCTTCAGAAGCCATGCTTTGCAGATGGTTTTTAGTGGGAGTTGTCTCCTATGATAGCTGACTGGGCCTAAGTCTCTTGTAGGGCTGAAAAGTACAGCACACATTACAATTAGAGTGCCATAGCACACAACTTCCTCGTTAACTTTGGATGATAAAATTATTTTTAGATGTACCATAAGCTTTTGAACACATTTTCAGAATTTTAATATTTAAAGAGCACTTCCACTGTGACACATTAATATACTTCAAATTAGAAACTCATACAAATTTCATTAACTCTTGTCAAAATTTTATCAACAATTATCTATTCTTTGCTGCATAAGAAACAGAAAACTTGCATATAAAGTTTTGCACTCCTAATGTGTTACTTTTACACAAACATATTAATTTTCCCTTAAATGGCCACTGACTCATAGGAAAGACCTGAGTCGAATAGATTAGAGTAATCATAATTTAATTAATCTTGAAACAGAAATGTATTTAAGCACTAAAAATGTTCTCAGTGAACTGCAATAAATTATTACAACCATAATTCCTTTTTTTCTCTGTGCTAGAGTGTATTAATCATTTGTCTTATGCAAGCATTTCTAAACACTCTAGAAAGCTGTAGCTTTGCTCTTATTCAAATCACACTGACCCTCTCTTAAGTGGCATGGGAAATGTGCCTTTTACCTAGTCATAACAAAAAGAATGAGAAATGAGAAAATCTCAATTTCAAGAGGAGATACTTCTCTAGTTCTGTAATTGGTATTAAGAGCAACTGTTATCCTCTCTACTTTTGTAGAAAGAGAAGACAATATTATAGTTAACCATTAATAGGACTTTGTAGGACTATTGGAGTGAGAAACGTTCTGCAATTCTCTTTCAGAGTCCAAACTGACAGCTTAGAGTACATGGCTAGCAAGGAAACAAACAGGTGTACAGGAGGTATTTTCTCCTCTGAGTTTCAAATATCAACACTGAGGTCTTAGATGTCAGGTATCTGTATCCTTCCCTGTTTTTACCATCTGTGCTCTGTTGCTAATGCAGAAGACAATCATTAGCTATATTTTTGACAGAAAAGATGAGTGTTTTGTGTAGAATCAAATGAGGGGGAAAACACACTTGACATTTATTCTAAAGATCATTTTATTCTTCTTTAACATGACTGCCGAATTGCACTGGTTTCAGCTGGAATAGAGTTAATTTCTTAAAGACTGGTACAGTGCTATGTTTTGGATCCGATATGAGAACAATGTTGATAACATGTTGATGTTTTGGTTACTATTGAGTGCTCCTGACTCTAATTCAAGGACTTTTCAGTGTCCCATGCTCTGCTAGTGAGGAACTGCACAAGAAGCTGGGAGGGAACATGACCAGAACAGCTGATCTGAAGGGCACAAAGGGATATTCCATGTCATAGAACATCATGTTCAGTTCACAAACTGGAGGAATTACCCTGAAGAGAGGCCAATTGCAGCTTGAGAACAGGCTTGGCGTTGGTCAGTGGGTGGTGAGCAATTGCACAGTTCATCACTTATTATTCTTGTGTTCTATCTCACTCTCTCCCTATTATTATTGTTGTTGTTGTTAATATTATTATTACTATTAATTTTTTCCCCATAATTTAACTGTTTTGACCTCAATACAAGAATTTTATTTTCTCTTTTTTCCTGATTCTTCTCCCAGTCCCTGGGAGGGAGGGGAAAGATAAGTGAGTGAGCATCTGTGTGGTATATGGTTGCCAGCTGGGGTTAAACCATGGCACTTATATTATTGTACTATCTTCCATGCCTACTAAGAATTAAATTATAATTGAACTGGTGAATTTTCTTGGTCCTGGTGTGAGGCCCTTTCATACACAAGTACAAGGAACTATGTTCCGAAGAGTGGAAACTTTTACAAATGTCACAGCATGGAGCAAAAATAACAGGATAAAATCTGGCTTACTGTAACATAATATAAAAAGTACATCTTATGCTCACCAATATAGAAATAAAATACAAGATCCTATTTATCTAGATCATATGACTTGAGCGGAAAGCAATTCATTCCTTTAAGTGTTCTGCAGTTAGATCCATGTGTCGATCTCTTGGAATGTATGAATTTCTCTCACTTTCCCATTAGGAAGGTCTGTCCAGGAAGATGAGGAGTATGAGTCATTCTCTATACACAGCAACAGATTAAGTGAACTGCCCTGCTCTTTGGAGTGGCTAACAAGTGTCTGAGAGCTTGTGGGTAACACTGGGGATATAGCAGCATGGAGTGTGCGACACTGTGGTACACTTTGCTGCAGAGTGTCTCAGGGAGAAGAGGAGCACCCAGAGCTGCAGCAAACTTTGCTGTTACAGGCCATGACTCTCACTGAGGGCTTTATCATCCTGACAAATGCTGGAAGGACAACACTGGAGATCACAAGCAATGCAGGTTTCTGGAAAGCATCAAGGTTTATTTCTTGGCACAAATAAGAGATCAGTAAGCTGTCAGGGGAAGGCTATTGGACATTCAATTTATGATTAAGGAAGGACTGAATCTTCCTTTTAAAGGTTAGTAAGGTAAACAGCAAAATTGACAGCAGGGAAAAGTGCTCCCAAGATAGGAGAGTTTAAGTTCCTAAGAGAAGTGGGCAATATGAATATTGCTATCAAAACATGGACTTTAGGAAAGATTTCCTCTTATTCAGGGATATGCTTGAAAGCATCTCATTGGAAATTCCTTTGAAAAACAAATAGGCTTGGAAGATCTGGTTTGTATTCAGGAAAAGGTCTTCAGAGCACAAGAATCATCCATTTTGATGTACAGAAAGTCAAGCAACCATGGTAGAAGGCCAGTACTGCAGTACTGATGAATTGAGCCGAAGTACAAAAAACCAAAATATGCAGAAGCAGGAAGCAGGAATGTGCATCTTGGGAAGAACCTGTACATTCCAGGAAGGAGTTAAGAAAAACAAAGTTCAGATGAAGCTGAAGCTAGAGTGAGATGGAAAGCCAAAAATGGATTTCTAAAAGTACTTTGCAAGCAAAAGGAAGCCTAAGGAACATGTGAGGCATGGAGCTTAGTGACACAACACTTAGAAAATGGTCTCTGCCTCTGTTTTTAACAGTTAAGGCCTAGCCTTGGGGATTTTAGAACCATAAGGGAACTGCCAGAGTCAGTGTGAGGGGTGCACCACCCATTCTAGGAAAATGACAGGTGAAGATATGAGTGGCCAAAATCCTCATGATCAACAAGCTAAGTTGGTCTTGCATTTGGGATGGAATAAACTTGAACAAAGATACTGTCTGGTGATTGACTGGTTAGTGAAAGGCTCTCCAGAAAAGAATCTGGTGGACAAGAACTCAAATTTGAGTTGTCAGTATGTTGCTATGGTGAAGGTGATCAACCACATACTGAACTATATTAGCATGAATATGAGCAATGGGCTGAAGGATGTGATTATTTCCCTCTTTTGAACACGTATGAAATCACATCTAGATGTTGCAGTAGCTTTGGCTCAGCTGAGCATCCCTTGCAGTGGCATTGCCCCACGGGACGAGTCATGGGAATAAAGCAACCCTAAAGGGGGTGATCCCAGAGAGCCTTGAAGTAAAGCTATTGGCCCACCTTATCTCCCCTCCCATATTAATTCTAGAAAGTTCTCCTTTGTCTGCCTTTGCCATGTTCTCTGATTGGAAAACTTAAAGTTCTGTATCCTCCCCCCTTGTTCCCCCATAAAATCAAGTCATTGTCAATCCAGAGTTTTATGTACACCGTTGGTTCTTTCGGTTTCTCCCCTCCCTTTTTCCCCTGCTATATAAGCCGCAACACAACGCAGAAACCCCGCTTTGAGCTCGCTGATCCAGCCCTATTCCTTCCCTCTTCCATCTCCCCTTACCTTTTAATAAATCCCCTGGGTTGCCGGCCTGACTGCCTGCATCTCCTGTGTCTGCTTTCGATCCCTGATTTGCACTGCTCCTCCGGGAGCTCTGCCGAGCTCCGGGCCGCCCCAGCTCCGCCCGAGAGCGAGCTGTCTCACCGGGCTCTGCTTAAGCAGCCAACCCAATCCCGAACTGAGTTTGGGGGTCCGGGACCCCTTTATCTAGAGTACTGTACCGAGGTTTGGGCTCCTCAATACAGGAAAGTTATTGACATACTGGTTTGAGTTCCACGGACAGCTATCAAGGTTAGGAGAATGGGACAAAATGTACAAGGTCTGCATGAACTGGATTTGTTCAGCCTTAAGAACATCCTCAGGGGATGTTATTGCTATCTACAGCTACCTTCTGTAAGCCTATGAAGACCAGGTCAAACTCTTCCTGGAGGTGCAAGAGAACCTAGTAGATACATGTTGCAGCAAGAGAAATTCCAAATTGATATTAGGAACAATCTGCACAATGACAGTAGTCAAGCACTGAAACAGACTACAGAGAGAGGCTGTAATCTGGAATGTGTCTGGGTGAAAAATGATAAAACATTATCCTCAAAGATGTTTACTTGAGAGTCTCTGCAGAAGGAGAGAGAAAGAAACGTTTGCTGCACCTTTCTCTCACCAAAGGGCTTTTATGTAGCTTATGTGCAATTGTTAGCATTCAGCCTCATTCAGCATCACACAGGTCTTATCTGCTAATTATACTGAGAGAATTTCTGTAGTCTTCAAATGCTTCAGGAGGCATACTATTCAGCCAAAATAATGTTTCTATAGCTCACATCATAATGCAGCAGGTCAGCTGTTATCACAGGTAGACAGCTCTGAAAGAGCTATTGGGTATGCTACTGGCTTATCTGAAAAGATGGATTAATTATGAAAAGCATTGTGAATATAACAAAAGTTTGCTGCCTGTAGTTCTGCATTACGCAGATCTGCTTTTAAAAAATGGTGGGTTATTTCAATATTCTAAATCAGAAACCTCTTTTACCATACATTTCACAGAAAATTCAAGTTTGCCCCAGAGAAAACAATACATAGACACTGCAGGGCAGTCTAGGATAATTGTTATCCACATTTCTACCTGTGGTAGTACCACAAGCCAGCTTTGGAGTGCTTCACATGGCATTTTTAGAGGGAAACTCAGATGGACCCAATGCTTCTTGAGTATATTTAGTTTCTACCGTGTGTTTCCTGATTTCATAGCTGCATTCATTAGGGCAATATCATTTAGGAAAGGTGTGTGAGGTCCTTATTTGCAAGTGACAGCATATTCTTACTGAAAGACATTTAGCCATCTCACCAGAATATTTGTGCAAGCTGCTGATGTGATAAGAATCCCAGAGATACCTACTACATTCAGAGTACTTTAAGGACTTCAGTTATAAACATGTCAGATTCTTAAACTTGAAAGTGAGAAACAGAAACAGAACTCATGGTGCACTGTGCATTCAGAGTCCACCTTAAAGCACATTAATTTCCCTGTGCAAATGATCCTCTAATTTGTCCTTAATTTCTTTCAACCTCTTGCAACCTGCAAGGAATTACACCACCAAGTAACAAGATATTAAGAAATGTAGCTGTAACCCCATTATGACCAAGAAAAATGTGACCCTTATGTTAAGACAAGGACAGAAGAGCAGGTAGTTTTGCTCAAAACACTCTATGGCAGTTTGGTATTT
Source organism: Lichenostomus cassidix (assembly GCF_008360975.1). NCBI lineage: Eukaryota > Metazoa > Chordata > Aves > Passeriformes > Meliphagidae > Lichenostomus > Lichenostomus cassidix. The sequence continues at coordinate 15,821,856 of NC_139480.1, read as the reverse complement.
TGTAGTTTTAGTCTGTAAATTATGCTTTGTCAAGTAGCATAAATGTCTTATCTCTAATCGTGTTACTAATTTAGTTAGTTTCCATTAAGGAATCACAAAAGCTTTAATAAAGTAAAACATTTCACTGTTCCTCAAATTATATACATTTGCACCCCAAGGAGGCTGTGGGTGCAGAACAAGTTGGATAGAGCTGTGCCAGCTATCCCCAGCCCACCCAGGGAACATTTCACATCATTTGCTGTCATGCTCAGCATATAAAGTTGGAAGAAAAAGATGGAAGAGGAGGGGTTGCTTGGAATTATCATGGTTGTCTCCCCAGTTAATTGTTATGTGTGACAGAGCCCTGCTTTCTTAGGGAAATGAATAAACACCTGCCTGCTCATGGGAAGGGATGAATTATTTCCTTATTTGGCATGTATTCCTTATTTCCTTATTTGCAGATGTAGCAGCCACTCTCACTGAACTATCCGCTCGGGGCACACCACCAGGAACTGAGGAGCTAGAGCAGTCTTGGGAGCTGGACGCAGTTTAACTTAGGGTGACAGTTTTTATTACTGCCAAGAGCCTCTGTGACAAAGTTAGTTAATATGCCCCTGAGCAGTGCCTGATTGGTTGCCTGCATCTCCTCCCTCCATTTACCTTATATGGTTATCTTCTAGAATGTTCGGCTTTGTTCTTTAGTTGGGTTGTTCCCCATTGGTTCAGTCTAATGTTCTTCCCTCCTCTAAGCTGAGTTCATTGGTTAAAGGTTCTGCATGTCTTCCTTTCCTGCAATCCTATTGGCCTGCGTGCCAAACTCCTCCCCTTCATGTGCCCCTTATAACCCCCTGCACAGCCTTGCTCGAGGCTCTTTCGTCGAAACTTTCAGCCTGCTTTCCTCCCCTCGTCTCTCCGCCTCTCCCTCTTTAACAAACTCCCTGAAGCCCTCACTTAAGAGCCTGCATCTCATCTTTCCTGCGCCTGTGCCTCTCTTCGCCACGCTTCCCCGAGAAGCTCGGTGTCACTCGCAAGCGGCCTACTGAGAGGCCTGCAGGGGCAGGGCTCCGCCATCCCCAGGGAGTTGCCACATGCACACGAAACTTTTGCTTTAGCTGTTAAACTGCCTTTATCTCAACCTGTGAGTTTTTTTACTTTCACCCTTCTGATTCTGTCCTTGATCCCAACGTAGGGACACAAGTAAGCAGCTGCTTGGTGTTTAGCTGTCTAGAGGGGTTAACCCTCAACACAGTGCACTACAAGTGCCATTGTTTTCACTAAAATTGATATCAGTAAGTAACTTACTGTATCATTTTCCACAGCATTACTGGAGTAGTATAACAGCACTAACTATTATTCCTGAAGTTTTAATTGAGTGGCAATAACACCCCAAAGGATTATACTTAGTCAATGATCTAAGTGTTTATTTTGTTGAAAATACATGTGAGGCCACCTTGTTTTTCACTAGGTAATGTGGTCCTTCTGAGATGAATATCTGTTAATATTGAGCTGCTTGTTTCCTAAGCAACAGTAACCAGGTAAATGCTTCAAAGCCTTCTTCCTACTTGCTTGATGTTTTTACACAAAAAACATGGGGTTTTATTGCAAGCAACAGGACTCAGGATGTTGTTGACTGTACTGATTACTGAGCTGCAAAATAGTTGGTTTCGTAATATAGATACTGAAAAAATATTTTCTTCTGTTTTGGTTGCTATTAGTACGTGCTGACTAATAAAAATGAAATACTCCAATGTATAAAAATAAAAGACTCAAGGCAAAAACAGTACTGAATTTGGATTGATATTGGTTTTGATTTTGTTTTCCAGTCTACTGAAAGACTGCAAGATACTCTGGAGAATTCCAACAATATTCTACCTGCTTGAAATACTATTACTAAAGGAGATCTGAAATTTCCAGTTAAATTCTGATCAGTATCACAGGACAATCAGTATTGGACTCTTTATCTTTGTCAGACAAAGCAGGGAGCTGAAAGCAGATCCCATTACCCAAATTGCTGCTCTATTCCCTAGCCTATGATAGGACTAACACGTCTTAATTTTTTCCTACATGTGCATCTTTTTTTTTTTTCAGAATGCAGTAAGGAAGACATAGATTCTTATTTTTTGGAACAAAACCAGAGTTTTTTCATAGTACCAAAACTAAATAAAAGGAAATCTAATTTTTATTGAAGAAAAATATTTACTTTACCTAGAAATCAGTTTTTGGGTGTTGTCTAATCTTTTTCCTCAGTTTTTAAAATCTTGTTTTTAATTTTTATCTTTAAATTATGACAATTTTATACCAAAAATATATTGTTTAGAATCAGATGAAAATACATTAAAAATATTCTAATACTAAAATAAGACTAAATTAAGACTAGGCTGTGTGCCTAGTTAGGTGATCCCATGTATCACACTTTAAAAATATTTCCTTCTGAGAGGAAGGTAAGTAATTTTTTCCTATTTAAAAGCTTTTATTTCAGGAGTGTCATAATTTTTTGAATGTATCTATTAAGTGCCCATATAAGTTACTTACATGTTACTCCTTTCTGGCCACAAGCAAGCTGAAGCTACAAACAGAAGATCTTTGCTGCATCAGATTTTCAGAATACAGAATATACTTTCAAAAACCTTTTTGGAAGATCTGTTTTTCCAAACTCATCGGAAAAGTATTTTCACATTTGCACACCAGTAACATCAGTGAGTTTACAAATGAGACTTATTTGTAAACTGATATTGATACTGTAATCAAATTTCTAACAAGTAAAGGTTTTCTTATTGACTTCAGTGGAAAGGAAAAGAATAGCAGCCGACAAAAGAATCTTAGCTTCTAAATTTAAATATGTCTTAAAAATAAATATTAAAATAATTTCACATATTCATTCTTAAAAGCAATATTTCATATGTTGGACATTACCAGATTGTAATTATTATTATTATACATAAAAATACTGCTTCATGAAAATAGCTTGTATTAATTGCCGTGCAGTACAAATTCAAAGTTATGAAAGATAGACAGCAATCTGAAAAGCCTAGCCAGGTCTACAGTGACCTTTGGAATTGGAGTTGAAAGAGTCATAGGAATTTTCTCCCAAATGAAAATTACACAAATCTGCAGTTTCTGAAGTTTTCTGTGTTTTATGAGAACTGTATGTGATTTTTTCAAATGAAGGGGAAAAAACCACAATTCTTTCCAGTTTTAAGGATAGTGTGGTTCATTCTTCAGATGGGCAATCCAGAAAGAACAGTGAGTGACTGAAGAATAAAAAAGTGTTTTAAAAAAAGAGAACCTGAGAAGAAACACAGACACTTAGTTCTGAAAATGAAATACTGACAGATGCAGATATCTTATTAATAATAATTTATTAACTTTCTTGACTTTCTTAAAAAACAAGTGAAGAGAATATTCTGTGCAAGAATAACAAGATTTAATTATTTTCTTTGTCTTGCCAGCAAATGGGCTGAAATAGCCTAATTTCTCTCTCACAGAGCTATCACATTCATTAATCCTTATCTTTTAACGAATTGTCATACTCATGGATAGAGATGCTGAAATTTATACTAAGGTTTGTGCAGACAGGAGTCATTTCACATAATTCCAAAGTGTGATTTTGTCTTCTTTTGAGGTTGAAAGTGAAAATATTTTTTAAGTAAGCAGAAGAATATTATCAAAATTAGAGTTTATCAGGTCATCAAGTTCTTGCCATAGAATGACTGAAACTCTTCATTTATTTATAAATATCTGCTGCTATATCATACTGTCTACACAGATCACACAAGAATGAATACAAAGTTCTTCTCTACAAATTTGTATCCCCCAAGTGATATTTAGAAGAGGAAAATGTGTAGTAATTTTCATATTATTTTTTTAAAATTAGGTACTGACGAGAATTTTCATGTTCTAAGTACATTGCAGCAATATTATGTGCTTCTAACATAGAAAATTGAGATTTTCATAGAAGTAGTGGATTCTCTTCTTTGAAAAGGAGGAAGACCTTACAAATTGCAAAAGCATCCCAGAGATAAAATATAGAATTGCCCTTTAAACTAAAGTTCACCATCAGCAAGAATAGCCTATGACATAGGAAGGATTCCTATCCATATTCTGACCATCTGATAGCAGAGCAATGTGGTTTGCATCTAAATGTGTGAGACTTTGTTTCATGTTTGGCAATTATTGGTCACACAGGAGAATCTCTTCAGAACTGCACAACTGGTGTCTGGTCAAACACTGGGCCCTTTGAGATGCCAACAAGTTGCTAGCAGAAATTATTTAGAGCTGGACACATTGTCAGACAGTTAACACATTGTCAGGTACTTTACTTACAAAGAAAAGGCCATTATCGTTAGAATCTAATTAAATATAATTCTTTTATGAAATCACAACAAAATCTCAACTCCACAGAGGAAAGCACTCTTCATTATTTGGATATTAAATACTGCAGCTGTCAAAAGAGTTAAAAAGAAAATATTAGAATTCCACATCTGAAACAATTAAAGACATGGCTTAATTCAAAGGTACTTACTTTATTACATGCAAATTAAGTTATAGTTAATGAATAGCTGTTAATAAGGAAGTGATTCTTTTTTCCTAAATGTAAAGCTGGAGCCTATAGTTTCTTGTGTGTAAGAGCATGGTCTTATAGCTTTATTGAACCTGAAAACCTGGTATTGGCTGTAACAGAACTTTGTCTTGTTAGGTCAAGTGGATGATACAGCAGATTTCAAGTTCAAATAACTTTTTAGTCAAATATCATAATATTGTGAGCTGGTAGTATTCTGGCAGATATCTCTGCTCCATTGGCATCCATTTAACACCTAAAAGAAATGTTTCGATTTCACTACCTGACTCCAAGGACAAGATAAGGAAGAATGCTCTGGAAGCTGGGCTTTCTGCATGGCATAGTCCTTTCATGCATGTTTTGACAGATGTTAGTGTGACAATTTCTTTTATAATTGCCATGATTTACCCTCAATGTCATTGGAATGGTCACCCCTCTGTAGAGGATGTGACACTTGAAACATAGAAATCATGAGGCAAAGAGAAACAGCAAGGCTGGATAGCTGAACTGGTAGAGTCTGCCAGTATCTAAGTGGTTATATCTCTCCCAGAACACGAGGCAGGTTTGAAATAAAAGCACAGAAAAACATTACAACACTTCTGAGGGACTTGTATGCTTGGCTTTTTGAAAACATGCTCTAAATTGTATGAATTTTAAACATCTAATATGTATACAGAACCCTGTTGCATTAACTAGAAATGATAAAGAAATGGCTAGCAATGACATAAGTGCTCCATGGGGGACTTAGGCATGAATATGGTAATATTACTATCGAAATTCCAACCAGCCAATTGGAAAATGGATTTTGAAAAACAGCATTCAGCCTGTGATAATTGCAGCTTAAATCCTTAACGCTCCAGGAGAATTCATACCCCATTAAATTAAGTGCTCTACAGAAGCAGACTTCAGAAGCCTGATATTTAAGAAACATAAGCAAGGAGGAGACCTGACTTAAATATGGAACTTTATAAAAGGTGTTCCAGAAGCTGTTCCAAAGAAAAGCTGCAAAGCAAGTGCAGTAGTTGAATTTCTCTGCCAACCCAGTTCTGGGTACACCAAGCCTCGGAACAAAACACAGTATAAGCAAACATGCACACCTTTTGAAAATAATATAATGTCTTCTGTATAACCTCGATATGCATGGAACCATGGATGTATTGTTGATAGTTGGGATGGTTTTGCACATGTTGCTCAGCAACAAAGTATTTCACTGAAATAAAAAAAATTCTAGTGTTTACAACTGTTAAGAGTAGATACGAATGGAAGTATTCAGTATTAGGATTATAGTTCCACACTCTCTATACTTACATAATAAAGTATTGGCTTGTTTATTTGTCTTTATATAAATAAATCCAAGAATTTTTGTGTTTATATTCTGGTGTTTTCTTTCTCAGTGCCGTTGTTCTAAATATTGTCTTAGTTTGAAGAGTACAAGATGGCAGATTCCAAGGAAAATAATGTGGTGTTTGCACACATGGGAGCCTGCCCAATGTCTTGTCAAGTCCTCAGCTTCTGGCATCTGCTTTTGCACAGACTTTTTGTTTCAATTTTTTTAAAGCTGCTATGCCATAAAGGGGTGGCGTTCTAGCTATACCTACTTGCAGTCTGTAACTTGGAGTTTTGAGAGTCTGAAATCTCCACTTGCTATTCAATTTCTTCTTTTTTAAACCTCATCAAACTTACTAGTCTAAGAGAGACCTAATTAAACTTCCTTTGTGTTCATCCTGGCTAGCATATTTTAAATAACTTTGTATGAATTGTTGAAAAGCTAGTTTATTTTACATCAAAACTGTGTCCCTGTTTCATGCATTCTGCCATAGCAAGTACAGACAAGATCCCATCTTTACTTGGATCAGATTAATTTTTTAAAAAATAATTGTTTGTGTTATTAAAGAAGGAAGTGTTTGCATGCTACATGTGTGGAAAATGGTTTTATTAAACAGACATTTGGGAGAAGTTACATCTGACTTTGTATTGTACATCTACCAGGTAGTCACCACCATCTGAGCTATGTGTCTGAAGTCTTTTTATAGTCAACATTAAAAAGGCAATTCTGAGTTGTTATTCCTCTTATCATAAGGAAGACATTTAAAGTGGGTCATATTAATTACACTCTAAAAGTTTCTGCTTCTCAACATGGATAAAAAAAGGAGTCTAGAAAACTGGCTTAGAGGTATATGTCTGCATTCCAGACTTCCAAAACTAGGCATCAGGAGAAAACTTTGTGTTCAAAAAAGTCAGAAAAGGAGCTAATTATTCAAATATGTTGAATCTGTTTGTCCACTATGTAGATTTTGCGAGTGGTCTTTTGTCCTTAAGTAACTCCTATCCATGTTAAAACAGTGTTGAAATATCAACTTGTATAATAAGCACTTTTGTTCCTGCTTCTTTGGGAAGCAGGATTAAATTGGAGTTCACAAGAAAATCCCATTTTGTAATCCAATAGTCTTTCCTTTTTTTACAGTTCCACTTTTAGATTCTTGAGCAGGAAAATTAAACTGCAGAAAGAAGGGTTACCAGTGTTTATATTAAATATATCCCTCTTTTTTTTTTTTATTTGGGTGGGGGAAGGGGTGGGGAAGGTTTCCTTCCACTGCTATTTCATCTGTTTGAATATGTGATTAGGCCAGTGGCATCATCAACAAAGTGAAAAAGGATAAACTTATCTACTTTCTATGTTTGTGATGGAAAAGTAATGACACCATTTTCCCCTCCATTTTCATGCCCTTCTGCCTACGGATAAACTCTCATAGACCAGAATTCTCTATCAATAAAAATTAACAAACAAACAACAAAAAACCCCCAAAAAAATAACCAAACAAAACCCAAAAAAACCAAACATACTTTAAAGATACCAAACCTGTCACATGAAGTGGTAAACTCAGCTTGTTCCTATTTCTCAGGGTGGGAGGGAGGGCAGATGGAGGGTGTGGGGGTGGTGGCTTTTATCAGCATGGAATCAAATCCTCAGACTAAAAAAGGTGCCTAAACCTTGCCTTAGCTGTATGGAAGATGTTAGAGCTATGCTTTCTCTCTCAATTCCACAAAAAAACCTCACCCTAATATAAATACTATCATATGCCATTTGGATTTTAAGAGCCACAAGACTAGAAAGAAAGAGTGGTTATAAACTCTAGAAGTGTCCTCTCTTATTACTCCACTAGTCTACTCACTTGCCAGATTGGGGATAACACAATTAAGCTGGCTACATGCTAGCAGTTGAAAAGTACTATTTGATGAAAAGTGTATAAGAACCTTCTAGATGAGGAATAGGATGTGCATGGCAAGAAGGAGATGGAAATATCTCCCCAGAAAAATTATTTTGCCTTAGAAAAGGGGGTAGGTCAGCTCTAACTTTTTGGTGTTTTGTTTGGTTGTTTTTTCTATTCTCTAGTTTTCTGTCCACCAGACAATACAAGTGCAAGGACTGAATGCAACAATATCTTCCAAATTAAGTGCCTAATCTGGCCAATGAAGGAAACCAGGATTTTGGGGCATTTTGCAGGGAGCTCTATGAATAGAGTGTCAGACAGAGGTTCTGGATTTCAAAACCTGGGATTCAGAGAATGTGCTGTATCTGCTCCCAGGCCCATTGCCAGAGCCATCAGCCCATCAAGTTTATCTCCATAGGCCAAGAGTACAACATGGGCACAATGCCGGATAGGAAATCCAAATTACAGACTTCCAAGGAGCAAACATCTTGTCTGTTCCACTCCCAGGATCGTCCTAGCAGAGCCTTAGCCCCATTGTTCACATATGAAACCCATCACAATAAATCTTTAGGACCAAATCCCTCTATAATCTTTTAAACAAAAGGAACTTCCTGCTGAGGGCTATGGGACACAGTATGGGGAAACATACCAGGATTACACAGAATGTATTAAGGCGTTTCAGGGAGGAAATAAAGCTGGGAAAAGGGAAGTATTTAAGTGATTTGGGAAGAAACAAGTAGGGGAAATAGAGGATGAAGGAATAGAAGAGTTCATTTTCATGAAAGCAGGAGCTGGTCTGTACACTTTTGAGCCATGCCCTGGCTCTGGTCACTGCAGTCTGCCCTGTCTCCTTGTTAAATTCCTTCAGTTATTTTCCACTAAGAGGCTCTTCCCTCCTTGTGTCTGGGTCTGTGGTGTCAGCTGGAGTGAATGCAGGTGTGGGAGCAGGTGTGGGATCACTGGTGAAAATCAAGCTGAACGAGCCAGCAGGGAGTGGTTTGGGATTAAGTGGTGTGTGGGTGTGCCATAGTCTGAGGAGGCTGGGATCTAGGAACAGCAGCTGGTCAGGCTGGGCAGATGAGCTCAGTAGCTGCCCCGAATCTTGCAAATCTTCCCTCTAGTAGACTTCCTGCTCAGCCAAAGCTAGAAGCAGGATGAGCCATTGGTTCTGTGTGTTCATGTGAGTGCTCTGTGTGTCTGTTTATGTGGACAGAAGTATAAAAATGTGTATAGGTTTTCTATATAGTGTAAATTGTCTGTCAGGACCAGGCTCTTAGCCTTGTTTTTGTTATTGTGAGATGGAGTGAGAGCTAAAGGTTTTTTCCAACCTAAATGCTGCTATGATTCTATGAATTCATGTCTCAGAGATGGCTGCAGGAGACTTGAGCTGTGCAAGAGGAGGTTCCCAACCATACCCTATCAGGTAATTCCAACTGCAATTATTTTGTCTGAAACTAGAAAGAGTCAGCATGACTGGCTGTCACTAAAAAGCCAGCATTGAATGGGTAGCAGAATTTAAGGTTGGTGAGTAAGTGTAGCCACTTAGCTGCACAAAGAAACTGTCAGTCAAAAGTCCAGTCTTCAATCATTGAATGACCCTAGGGAAGGTTTTTAAAATTTTTATGTAAGTTTGGCCATGTATAAGGTAGTTATTAACCTTTCTTATGGGAATACGATGAACAATTGATAAAGAAGTTGGTAAGCTTAGTGAGAAGGGTGACATCTCTGCGCTGGATTAGAACAAAAGATAATGAGATTAGTTTTCATACTTCTAAGAGAGGTTAACTACAAAACACTCACAGAATTTCAATAGGTTTTGGCACTATAAAACCATTAAAGATATTTGAGACTATTTCAGAGTGATCTAGGGTAACCTAATTCACTGATTTCAGCAGTGGAAACTGGTTCTAGACACAGTATGTTATTTTTAATAGTCCTTTCATTGCATCAAAATAATTTTGAATATCTAAAATATCTAAAAATGTAACATATAAACTGCATGTACATTCTGTAATTTGTAACGTCTGAATAACCAAAAGAAAGGAGACACCATAGTGGCATGTCTTAGTGCATCATGTTTTGCAGATGGAAAAATTTTTCTGGTTAGTTATTTTTTTTTCCTTCATTCTCTGGTACACACTTTGCTAGATTTGATGTGAATTTCAAAGAGGAAAAAGAAACAAAATAAGAATTTTATATTAAGGGATAGAATGGCTTTTTAATTTTTTTTTTCTTAAAAAGAACAAACTTTTTTGTTTCCTGCTGTGACAGGTTGTTAATCTCTTTGTATCATAGAAAGGACTGCCAGAAAGAGGATGGACTAAAAGCCAAAACTAAGTGATGCTTACACTGTACAAAAGAGAGAGTTGGCAGGTCCTCAAAACTGATTATTTAAAATCTATTTTCCAGAAGATCTGATAAACTGAATTTCCACAATCTGAAATGGACTATTACATAAAGATATCCCCAGGCACTGCTTATAGTCAACAAATCAAACAGATCAGAGCTTTTATCAAATTTGATCAACAACCTGTAATCTCTTTAAAAATTTTCCAAACATGTTTAAGCGTTTTTGCAAGCCTTGTATAGTCTTACAGTACATGACCTTCTCTTTCTCTTCTTTTTCTTTGTAAAGAACTTAATTCAATTTGTCTGCTTAAAAGAACAATCTTGTAATATAAAAGAAGCTCAGATTAGGAGATCTCTGGAACTCCAGCATCTAGAATCATTATTTGTGCCATAGGAGACAGTGAAATGATGAATGTCATGCAAAAGAGAAATTGCCAACTGCTAAATTACCGCTCGACTCTCTTTTGTACTGGGTTATATAGTATTTTTGCCCACCTGCCACATGATCACATTGCCCATCTGTCAGTCTAACTTGTGGTGGTTTCCATTTAAATTTTAAACAGAGTTGAATACATTCTGTAAGTGGACGAGAGAGGCTTAACTTGAGGGGAAGGTAAGGAAAACTTGATCATTGTCAATCCCCACTGGAAACAAGTGATTGAGCAAGTGGAACCTGCAGTTGTCTGATCCATCAGCATGCAGGAAGGTCAGACACAGCCACGACATGCTCTGCCTCCTTCCCAGGTGACAGAGCAGAACACTGTGAAGGGCGCGGTGGGGCGAGGAGTGGAAGCTGAGTTTAAATGCACAGGAGACACTGGGGACATAAAGATGCTGCTTAGGGGCAGTGATGTGAAGCATCATGAAAATCTTTGCCTGAGAGAATCTGGGTCAGTGGTATGGGTTGGTCTAGGAGACAAAAGAAAAAAAAAGTAGAAAATAAAGATCTGCTCTTCCTGAAACTTTTTTAAAGACCATTATTTCCATTTTTCCTTCATGTGTATATTTGACAAACTCTTCAGGGCTATTTCTTCTTAAAAATACTGGTTTATCTATATTCTGTAGAAGATTTGCTTCTCCCTGCATTGTCATAACTGAGATAAACACTAAATACAGTATAATTAATCAGCTATACCAAAGACAATTTTGGCTTAGTGTGGGGCTACTGTAGAGTGCACTGAAGTGCCCCTAAAAGGTGATATAGCTGCATGTCCCACCACTATGCAGAAATACTGTCTTGTGTTTCAAAAACTGATACACTGGGGGCCCCTACAACAGTGTCTCATGAGGCATGAACAGATACCATATTTTAGTCACATTTTTTCTTTGGTTTCTGATGTTCTGATTCAATTCTTCATCATAGATATGCCACTGTAGAGCACGTAGGTATGTATTTTTCCACTGTGCTGAATAATAGGAGACTCATATTTGTGGAAAACAGCAGAATTAGAAAGTATTTCTGGTATACTGTGCAATAAATATCTTTGATATAAAGGTGGACAGCTGCTTCTTTATAATATTACTTGTCAGAAGATGCTGTACTCCTTTCCCTCTGCAATTTTAGTATTGCTGTTCAGCGAACTCATAAAAAGGTAGTTTCACCATCTATAAGAAATTTATTATTAACCTGACTCCATTTCATAGTGCCATAGTTGTCATACATCAGAGTTAATACTAATTGGTAGTATTTTTAGATTTTTAGAAAGATTATAAAAGGTTTAAATAGGCATGCAATATACAAATGTTTTCCCTGAGTAAATGCCATTATCGTCAAGGCAGGGAATCCTCCCCCTCTTCCTTCTCCCTCTCTCGCCCCCTTCCCTCCCCACAGTTATTTTATAGTTTTATGGACACTGAAACACCTTCAAGATGAGGCCTGAAATATTATCTTCCTTCCTGCTTTCCCTTCTATACAATAAGTAACTAGCAGTCCTAGTGTTTCTGATACTGCCTGGAGAGGTAGAATTTGTGGGGTTAAACTATTTCAGAGAAAATGAGTCAAACATGAGTCTTGCTTCACGACTCTTTGGGGAGGGTGGATTAAACACCATGTTATTCTTTTCCTTAAAGGACAAGAGTGACTCATAATTAGTTGTTTGAAAAAATACAGTGTGGGCTTATCTTCAAATTTATTACTTTCCTCTCAACAAAAGAACCTTCTTGAGACTCTGAGGGAGATTGTCCTGTCTTCAGATACCTAACTCCAGAGCCTGAAGTGTGCCTGTTTAAACTCTCATCCTGTTTTTCCTAGGACTTGATAGAGGTAGACTATAAAGTGCATTAAGAATTTTCTGCACAGAAATCTAGCAGCATAGAGGGCTTTTTTTCTCCTAAATTTTATGGCTTTGAGAGACCTAAAGTTAGATCTCACCTTTTTTTGTATATTGTTCAATATAAATTTAATTTTTCTTTTATGTTACTGTGATTTTTTTTTTCTGCCAGGAAATTTTTTTTTTCTGCCAGGAAATCTAAAGAATTTATGGTTACAGGAGGCATGCAAATATGACCAAAAGCAGAGAAGAAAAAAAATCCTTCAAATGCAAATCTCAGAAAGACACTTATTTTACGCTTTCTTTTCTATAGTAGTAGTAATAATACTTAGAGCTTGTAGCTCCCTGAGTATCAGTGAGGAAAAACAAGCTCAGTTCAAGCTAGCAGGGAGCTGTAATTCATATAAGGAGAACTTGAAATGATTGAGTTCTGCTATCAAAATGGCTAAAAGTGGCATTTTGTGGCTGGCTAGACATCATAATAATTTCTTATCAGAGTAGAGCTAGTGTTGGGAAAGGCCCTTAATTGTCAGTGATTACCCATTTGTTTACTTCCCCACCCTTTTTTTTTTTAGGCAGGAGAATCTCAGAAAAAGGTTAGTTCATAGTCATAAAATCATAGAAGAGTTTGTGTTGGGAGAGACCTTTAAAGGTCATTTAGTTCAAATCCCCAGCAATGAGCAATGACATCTTCAACTAGATCAGATTTCTCAGAGCTCCGTCCAACTTAACCTTGAATGTTTCCAGGGCATTTACCATCTTGCTTGGCAACTTGTTCCAGTGTCTCCCCACTGCCATGGTAAAAAATTTCTCCCTTATATGTAGTCTGAATTCACCTTCTTTTGTTTAAAACCTCTAAAAGTATTTAAGTGGGGCAATAAGGTTTTCCTGGAGCCTTCTCTCCTCCAGGCTGAGCAAACTCAGCTCCCTCAGCCTGTCCTCATAGCAGAGGTCCTCCAGCCCTGTGATCATTTTTGTGGCCCTACTCTGGACCTGCTCCAACAGGGTTCTTCTGTGCTGAGGACACCAGAGCTGGACACAGTACTCCAGATGGGATTTCTCAAGTCAAAGGAGAGGGAGAGAATCACCTCCCCTGACCTGGTGGCCATGCTTCTTTTGGTGCAGTCCAGGGTACAGTTAGCTTTCTGGTGCACACTCTCAGCTTCTGTTGAGTTTTCTGTTCATCAGCACCCGCAAGTCCTTCTCCGGCAGGGCTTCTCTCCATTCATCCCCCAGGCTGTTGATAGCATGGGATTGATACCATGGGATTGCCCTGACCCAGGTGCAGCACTTTGCACTTGGTCTTGTTGAACCTCAGGAGGTCTCCATGTGCCTGCCTGTCGCACTCATCCATGTCCCTCTGCACTGCATCCCATCCCTCACGCATCAATGGCACTGCTCAGCTTGGTGCCATCTGCAAACTTGCCAAGGGTGCACTTGGATCCCACTACGACATTGATGAAAATGTTAAACAGTACTGGTCCCAGTACAGACCCCTGAGGGACAGAAGTCATCATTACCTCCATCTGGACATTAAACCATTGAACACTACTCCTTTGTTGAGAACATTCAACCAATTCTTCATCCACAGAACTGTCCATCCATTGAATCCATATTTCTCCAATTTAGAGAGAAGGGTGTGCATAGAGACCATGTCAAAGTACAGATAGATTACATTCATGTCTTGTTCACTGATGTAGTCACTCCAGTAGTTCTACTGTCCAATTTGATATGGTTGCCAAGTAAACGAACTGCCAAAAGATAGCACAGCAGCTTTAAAAACAGGTTCAAATGCCACGAGAAAGATCAAGCAATTTAATTGGCATTTGTTGCATAATCCTATCACTGGCATTAAAATTTGTCATGCATAGCTTTTCATGTTAAATCCTGCTGATCTGCAGAGAATCCAATAACCTGCTGGAGTGCAAAACCAAGCATTCTTATGCCTAATAAAAACGAAGGGAAACGATTTTATGGCCCATTTTAGAAAATTCTGGAAAAGCCTCTTTCTCTCTATTGACAGTAGAGGGAATTTACTGATAATTATCCATACAATTTACAGTTCTCCCCCAAAATGTAGAAATATCAGCAGCTCCAGATCTCATGAACACAATGCAGAGACTTTTGTCATCTCATAAGGAAACAGAGTGAAACAATAATTGGGAAAATATTAAGAGATCAGGAAAAGTTCATGAATGTTCATCCATATGTAAAGAAAATTGGAGCAGGTACAACTGAGAAAGGAGTATAAAGAAGAGTTTAGCTGTCACAGCAGACTGTAATGAAGTTATGGATCCATCCCTAATGGGTAGGAAGGACTCTACCAAAGAGAGGGATACTCCTACACACACGGAAATCTGTCCACTTCATTTTCAAAAGTAGGAGTTTGTGCATTTGCAGATAACTACAAGTATATTAGGGAGTTATTTTTGTCAGATCCAGAAAGAGTTCAGAAAATGTTTAGTAGCTATTTTCATATCTTCTAAACTTATAGGCATGCATATTAAAATGTGTACAAATTCTTTTAGAAGCTCATTAATTTGAGAAAAAAAATCTTAAATTTAATTAGTATCAGTTGAATGAGAAGTTATGAGAAGGAAACAAGTGTTTAAATGAAGTTGGAGATAGTCACTCAAATGTTACTAACTCATTTTGTGTCTCTTTGCTGCAAAGGTTTTTCCAATAGTTATTTCATATCTACCATCCAACCATGTGAGAGACTAGAGAGAGAGGTCTAGTATAGGATTAATCGGATTCTAATACACACTAATTCCCAGAATATATGGATAAACCTGTCATTGTTGCTGTGACATTTAGAAATGCTGCCAGACCATCTCAAAGTCTGTCCCCCTGAATTTTACAGGGAACATCAAGTCGTATTTTATTTGAAATCAAGATTCACCTAACCTAAGCTTTTAGTGGGTATTATACAGTCATGGAAACAAAATCATCTTACTAGGGGAAAAGGGTATAAACTAGATACATTTTATGCCAAGGGAGAATCACTAAAATAATTCTGTTTGTAAAAATATTACTTGAGTTTGCAGATTTGAGCAAACTATTTTATAATTTGGTCCACTGCTGCAGTACAGACCAGGGGTAAAGACAGCGTTTAAAAATCCCTGTCCACCAGGACAAGATAGCAAATAATGACTTGTTTTGATTCTTCATAATCCATCACAAATTTGTGCTGTTAGGAAAGAGTTTTTATAGTTCAGCCATTCTGCACTTTAAAAGCCATAACAGAGAAGACATATCTCTGTCAAAATAAATCTCTTGAAGTACAGTATGAAATAATACATTTGCAAAAAGAAAAAGTGAACACACGAGAAATTCCATAAAGATGTTTTCTTCTGCTGTGTACAGATGGTCAGATGCAATTTAGTTTGAAATCTATCATAGATGATCTGGTATGATTCAGCTTGTCAAATTAAATTCTTGACAGGCTCAGTCTTTAAAGGAGTACTAAGGCTTATATAACTGCAATAATTGGTCAGCACAGGTCTATTTTCAGAAGCATCTGATCCTAACCAACTTTGAAAAAGGGAGCATTTTGGCAGAAAATGATTGATCTCAGAAACCAGACTTAAAGACATATGTCTCTTTGGATTTAAGTTTATGCAAAAAACAAACAAACAAAAACCCAACCAACCAACCAAAAATAAAAATGCAATCAGCCAAACCCAAAATAACAAAGCAAAAAAATCCACAGGACTTTAGAAGATTAAATTTTATTACTTAAATGAAATTGGAGAGCTTCATTTTCATCTCAAAGCACAATATTCAGAAGAATTTCTGAGATATCATTGCTTTCAGAGAACGGAGAGTTGTGCTCTGATTGGTGTAAGATCCTGGAGTTGTGTTGCAATAGTAGAAGCCACAGTTGTACTAGAAGACAAAGGAAAGAGACATTGTAAGAACTTTGCAAAGGAGCATAACAGGAGCAATTGTTGCTGTCAGAAGTCCCAGACGGAGAAGAGTTCAATGTGGTTACCTATTAGAGTCAAACAGCCCTATAGAGCAATATCCCCTGAGGTCCTTGCCACAGAAAAAAAAAAGAAAAAAAAATTTAAAAAGAAAGTTTAATATTTAGAAGTAGCAGGAGAGTTAGAATGAAGCATGGATTTGAAAAGCCATTGCACAAAGTTCACATAGACAATCTCCAGCCTAGCTAGCTTGCTTCTTCTAGACATGGCTCTTTTCCAGTTGCAGACTAAGAGTATGGCCAAATTGCCTTCTCCACAGCTCAAGCATCTTCTGTGTACCCTCTTCATCTCTGCAGTAGCAGAAACATTTCTGGCAATACACTAGCCATAATTCTGCCACATTTAATTCAACCATATCAGTTGGGTCTGCAGAGGCATGCTTAACATAGCTTATATGAGAAGTGTGCTTTATTTTTTTATTTGGATGTTTGCTAGTATATTTGTTTAATTTAACATTAATATTTCTTTATAAACATAGAAAAATGCATTAAGTGAAATAATATTCCAAATTCCTCAATAAATATACTTACATACATATTTTGGGGTTTTAGAAGTTTTCAGAAATGCCTACAAATGGACAGGAGATATTAAATTTAGTACCTTATACTTGCTAATTTTGGACAAATACTTTTTCTTTGAATTTTTAGGTTATGTTGTGTATTAAATCTGGCATACTGGAAGAAAATAAAGCAGTACTTGGAAAACATACAGTGCAGTATAGTACAGAGAGGCCATGGCATAAAAACCCAAGACACTGGGAAATTTACACACCAATTTTATTCTCTATGTTCCTTCTCTACATTAGTGCAGACCCCAGCAGGATACCAGCTCTACAGAATGCCTACTAAAGCAGCAAAATGTGGAGTTCTTTATAGAATGACATAAGAAAGAGCTCAGACTTACAAACTAATTTGCTTTCTAGTTGCTGGGAAATATGATAAATATCCTATGCAGATGCTTTTTCCACTTCACCTGTTGTCATGTGGTTGACAGTTCTATTTTTAGTAATAAAAATGTAGCAGATACATTAGGGTTTTTTAGGCACTAACATTAAGAGTATAGTTGAGGTGGGTCCTAATAATTTTTTTCAGAATATATAAAAGTATTGTTTGTTTAGCCTGAATTATTCAAGTTATTTAATCACAGCTTAAAAAAATAGGCTTGTAGACAAATATCTCAGCTGAGGTTTTAGTGGGTTTTTTTTTCCCTCACAATAAAAATAGGGCTTTCAGGGTCAGTGTTTGCCAGATGTTTCCATAAGAAGAGAATATTTTGCTCCCTTTGCTCACATGCTGTGAATTATAAGAATAAATAGATTTGGTAATATTAATAAAGGAAGAAATGGAGTTGTTTCATGCATAGCCTAATCACTTGGATGCTCTTTGTTTGATTAAAATGTCAAGAAGGCTATTAGGAAGCAAAGACAAAAGCAAAAAAAATGGCTCGAGATAAATAGCCATCTACCAAAACTCCAGGACTAATCAAAAGCTATTCATTTATGTTCTCTTCATCTGATCCTCTGCTGAGCTCACCAGACTAGCTCGTTAGAGGTTCAAGAGAAATTGTACAGCTAAACTGGCTGTAAATTGCACAACCATTTAAGCAAGGAGCCAGACTCAGAGCTCTCAGACCTCAGGGCTCAGTAGCGAATGAAGCTGGGAGGGTTGAACAGGTCTCTGGGAAAGGCTAACAAGATTTTATATAATATTGTTGCATGTAGATCTTTGCTCAGAAAACTTTTGTTCTTAGCTTTTGCTGAAGAAGCTGTCTGGCTGCTGTGCTCCCCCCAAACATAAAATCTTGTCGGGAAGAGATTGTCTTACAGAGAATTAACTAGAGAAAATCTGATCAATGGGCAGTTTATCCTATCCCAGTGGAGCCATAAAGGTTTGAATTTTTCATAAGCCTTCGTGTACAAGGTAGTACACACAGACAAATGAGGCAGAGTATAAATGTATTTGGTCTGTAACTGTGGCATACTGGATGCTGCTTGTAAAGTTATCTATATTTAATGAAGACAAAAATGAAATGAATTGTCCAAATGCTAGTTCAATGCTTGAGCTGACAATATAACCCAGAAATCCTGTGTTCTTTGTCATATAATCTTTCCTATAGACAATACTGCTTATTGTGCTGATAGACTTTGCTCTGACTGATGATACTGCTTATTGTGCTGATAGACTTTGCTCTGACTGACTAAAACATCACATAGGACAAGGGTGAACATCACGTGTAGTTTCACTGAAGAAGGTAAAGGCCCAATTAAATGTTCTACTGCAGTCAAAAGGGATGCTGCAGTTGTTTAGGAAAAAAGTTTGTAAGAGTAAAAGCACTTGATGAGCAAATTTTGGAAAATAAAACAACAGAGAAAGAAGTAATATTCCTTGTGGAAACTGAAAATATTTCTAACTGAAGTGACACTTCCACATTTTTGCAGTCCTGAATATTAAAGTGGGGTTTGCAGGAGAGTCCTTGTAATCGTTCATATCATTTGCAAACAGCACAAGATTTCAAAACTTGCATGTCAAAACACAAACTTCTTATCAATACAGTGGTGATTGAAAATCAGTTTCTGAAAAAGAAAATTTTTCAGCCTTTTTAGTGGTATTAGTTCCGGCACTCAAATCTTTCCAAATGTGTGGTGCCTAATTTAGCATGCAAAGTTAGCACACAGCATTGATGATGGAAAACACCCATGACTTCTTCAAAATATTTGAGCTTACAAATGGGAGTAGAAATCAGGTATACTTACAACCCTTCTTTTAATTCCCATGCTGTTGCTGCATTTTGCATTGTTATGCTGGACTACTTGCTGTGGAGAATGGGTAACACTTTTTTGATTTCACACCTCTTCAACCAGTAGCTGATACCATTTCATCAGAGATCCTTCGCAAGAACACTTCCATGTCTGTTCCATCTGCATTTGACAATAGTTAGATAAACAGTAACACTGTCTGAATTAGTCCATCTGTCCAGTTCCATCAACCTATGAGCATGTATTACATGACCAGGTAGAAGGTGTCTTTGTGGGTGGTAAAGTTTATGCTATTTGGAAAGCATTCTCCTTGGAACTAAGAACACGAAGACACTTCAGAGCTCTTTACTGTTTTGTAAACAAGTCTTTCTAATCTAGGGAAAAAAAAAAAAACAAGACATGATAGCAGGGTGGCATGATAACATATTGCATAGATAGCAGAGATTAGCTTTGTTTGACAAAAAAATAAAAAGAGGAGCTTAGAAAGGACTCCCATTTATTACAAAACGAATTTTGTAGGTGCCCATTTCAGAAAGCTTGTTGGCAGCAGATTAGATTATCTTTTTTTGTCCTTGAATTTCACAGCACCACGAAGGTTGGAAAATGAAACACAGTTTGAAAATGATGTGCATATCACTTAGTTGTGTCGTAAAATAATAGGATATTTCTTATATTGATATAGAAGAAAAGGTTTAGCTCCCTGTAATTCTCTAGAGAGAGACAGGAGGGCTATGACAAAAGCACTGTGCAGTTCATTCCAATCATACCTACAAGGTTAACTGCATGTGATGCATTTTTGTCATGACTGAAAGCAGTCCCTTCATCTGCTCTACCTGGTTGAGGTTTTTACAGTTGTGGGGGTTTTTTCTCTTTTTTTCCTATCTAAAAACATTTCTTAGTAGAAATGGCATTTTGCTTTAAAACATCCCAGCTCATTTTCTAAGACACCATACTAGTTTTTATTGTTCCACATAGAAAAAGGGTGCTGGATTATATGGGAAGGGCTAAAAAGTGGTGATTATTATCAATCAGTTTTGATGTTGAAGTAAAAAGTTCCATGCTTGAGAAAACCCACTTTCTTTAATGCTGGAATAAATGTGCTCTTCTTACAACTGTAGGAAATGTTTTCTCTTATTCAGGAGCAGATCTTTTAATGTTAAAGGCCAAAAGCATGTTTTTTAAACATTTTATTAATCTTGCAAGGACAAAAATGAGATTTTTTTTAAAAAAATCTCTTTCTAGGTAAAAAGTATACTTCTAATCTTACTTCTAATTTTAATTTCTTTTCTTCCCTTCATGATTCTGATTTCACTATATTTAGGACTACTTTAATTATATTTTAGGACTATTTTCTGTTTGACAAGTCTGTTACTAGAGAATGAGTCATCCACCCAGCCACCTGGCTCCATTAGGTGACAAGCCCTACTTGTGGTGATTCTGTCCTGTGAGAAACCTCAACCACTAATTTTACCTTTCTGGTTTATTCCTCACTCCAGGTTCAAGGCAGCAGCTTAAAGAAATGGAGAGAATGGAGACAAGTTCATGTTTGGGGTGGCAGACAAACCCCTTTTTTCCTAACTTTCTTTCTCAGGTGCCCATGTACAACACATGGCTCTGGATGTGGGAGAGTAGTCAATGGATGTTGTACATGATGGTTCCTCTACACCAGAGGTGATGCCAAAGTCTGAATGGTGTCACTTCCAAACCACAACTACATCCACGGGGACAGAAAGGCAAATTATAGTTGTATTTGACTCCCTTCTGAGAGGAACCGATATGTCAGAGAGACCCTTCTATCAGGGAATTCTGCATCTTCCCTGGGGTTAAGAGCATTGCCAGGGAACTTCCTAGTCTGGTGCAGCCCTTGGACTATTACTCATTATTTCTCTTCTGTGTTAGTGACCATGCAGCTGCAACATGTAGTCCAAGGATAATCAAAGATATTTCATGGCCTTGGGATGGTTCATAAGGGCAACTGCAGCAAAGTTAAGTTTTTGCTTTTATACTGCCAGTTGCAAGCAGCAACAATGGAAGAAATAGATGGACCCAGTCTATCAAAGCATGACTCCATGACTTGCATCACTGCTACAGTTCTTTTTTTTTGGTAATGTGATGGTCTACATGAAAGCAGGCATTTCTTTCTCAG
Organism: Lichenostomus cassidix; assembly: GCF_008360975.1. Taxonomy (NCBI): domain Eukaryota; kingdom Metazoa; phylum Chordata; class Aves; order Passeriformes; family Meliphagidae; genus Lichenostomus; species Lichenostomus cassidix. The sequence goes on along the minus strand of NC_139480.1, from coordinate 15,800,601 downwards.
AGGGTGAAAAGTCTTGGCTCACTGACAGGCCTTTAAACTAGACTTGAAGGGAGAGGGGAACAGTATCAGGCTTGCCTGCGACAAGCTGTGGGATGGCATGTCAAACTGAGAGGGATGCAGCTTTAATGAGGCCCCTCAGCAGGGAGAGTGAGGATTCTCCCCCTCTCTTTTCCTCTGGTGAGGTCCCACCTGCTGTACCGTGTTCAGCTCTGGGGTCCTCAGCACGGTAAAAACAGGGACCAGTTGGAGTCAGCTGGGGAAGGCCACAAAAATGGTCAGAGGGCTGGAGCACCTCTGCTGTGGAGACAGAGGGAGCTGGGTTTGTTCAGCACGAAGAGATGGCTCCAGGGAAACCTTAGTGTGGCCTTTTAGTACCTAAAGGGAGCTTACAACAAAGATGGGGACAAACCTTTTAGTAGGGCCTGCTCTCAACAGCACAAGGGGTGATGGTTTTAAACTAAAGGAGGGTAGATTCAGACTACATGTAATGAAGACATTTTTTACAGTGGGGGTGGTGAAACACTGGAACAGGTTGCCCAGCAAGATGGTGAATGCCCCATCCCTGGAAACATTCCAGGTTTAAGTTTGACAGGGCTCTGAGAACCTGATTTAGCTGAAGATGTCATTGCTCATTCTAGAGAGTGGGACTAGATGGCCTTTAAAGGTCCCTTCCAACCCATATTATTCTATGATTCTATGAATTTATGACTACATGATTCTATAGTACTTTTAATAAAGATATTTTCATTGTTTTGGTTTTAGATCTTCTGTTTTACTCAATTTTCTCCTCAACAAAGCATAGACTTGTACTAATTCTCAGGATTGAATAGATAACTGTTCTGAATCAACAATACTGACTTAAATGAAACTATTAAAAGTTGCTTGAATATAAATGACAATCTCACCTCTTATAAAACAAGTTTTCATTTGTAATCAGAATATCATATACAGATGTACAGAATTTAAAATTAATTTGGTTTATCTGTTGCCAATCAAAGTACTCTATTCTTCTCCCTCTACCCCCCCAAGCCAATTTACACTTTACTGTCAAGCCTTGGCATATTGCCAGAGGCCTGTGGGCTCTCAGCAGTACTTTCCAAATCCAGCTCACCTGTGCTATATTAGAAAACTCTACTGAGTAAGCTTGGGCATAAAATATCAGCTGATTTTTAAATAGACCAAGTAATCTCCTTCTTAACCTGTTTAGAATAAAACCTCAAGTTCTTGTTCTCCAGCATAGCAACTGCATGATGATAAGGAAAGAGTCCAAAACTGGTAGTTGAATATCTCCACAAAGAACATATTTATTGTTTCTTTTGGTGGTTTGCAGTTTGGTTTTTTGGTTGGTTGGGTTAATTCCCTTCTTTTTCTAGTAAGGTTTTTTATTTTTGGTTTTGAAAAGGTAGAAGTTGTGTAACTTTTCGCTATATAATGCTCTTATTTCCTGGTTTGGGAAGTCAAATTGCTGTGAAAAAACCCCAGTAGCCCTAGAAATACCTCTGTCTGTGCAAAACTTTCTGAATAAGAAATTGTTGAGCTGTTTCTGATTCTGAAACTGTGTTAATGAATTGCCTGTGATTCTTACAGACCACTGGACAAACCTCAAAGCGGAAGCCAAACTGAGGTTCAGTGAGTTCCCTGCCATAGACCAACATTGTGGAAGCAGATCTGAAATGGTACATCTGAAGATTATCTGTGTGCAAACTTCAGAGACTTCTCTCTTCCTCACAACTCAGCTGACTTTGGCACCAGGAGAGATACTTGAGATGAACTATTAGTGGGCACAGCCTACTCTGAAAGTTGTGCCTCAGCCATATTTTGAACAAAGCAGATATACTTCATCTCTATTTAACTATGCTTTGAATTTTGAGAGACCTGCAGGGTTCTCAGGGTGGAGAAAATGCACCATCTAAAGCTTACACTCTTTTTCATTTTTCTGACTTCTGGAGAAGCCTGGCTGTTACTCATATATGTAATCCCAACACAATATTTGCTGTTACTGGATCTGTAGCAACATTTCCCCAAGTTCCACTTAGATTTCCTATTTTTCTTCAAACACACTGAAGCCAATTATTGTGGAATAACTTCCCAAATTCTTCAGAGTTAATTAACCTGAGTTAATTACCTGATCATGTCTGAACTTGTATCACAGACATTCAGTGCCGAATCTCCCCATTTATGGTAGCGAAGCATAGCACGGAACTGTTTTGTTTAAAAGCTTCTTAAAAATAATAATCAGAATTCTTCAGAACACTAAGGGAATGTTAGCAGGATTTTCATTTGTTTTGGCCTAGGCAGCCAAATTATTATTTATAATAATGATTTAAAAGCATCCCACAAGATAAGGTCCTGACAGAGGAAATCTTTTAGCAGTCAATTACTCTTCTTTTTTGGATGAAGCAAAAACATAATAGTCTCTGTTTCCCTGGAGAAGGACTTTATGCGACATGGCTATGGAATGGCTCCTGGAAACAGTTAACACACCAGGCATTGAAGGACAGAAAGACAAAAAGAAAGAAAGAACTGAACTTCTGGGAAGTAAAAACTGTTTAAAGGAAGTTCCAATATTTATGGGTATGTCACTCTGTTCCACACTTGATACTATGTTCAGTTTCATATGGTCAAGATTAGGAAAACAAAGAAAAGACAGGCAGTAGAAGAAAACTATGAAATATAGATAAAAGTGGAGGAGAGTCAATGTTAAATAGTAAATTATTTCTGCTGGCATGAGAAACAGTTTATAAGGTAAACAAAAATTATTCCAAGGAAAACATAGACAACCCAGTTTGAAATCCCATTGTTACAACAAATCTCAATCAATCAAATGATTAATTCTACCTTCGCAATGTGTCATTTACAAATGGCAACAACTGGAATCAATGGTATATAATTTGTCATTCTTCGAAGTCTCAAAGATTGGTGATAGGCAAAATACCAATGAAGCTAACAATTGTTGGGTAAAACATGATTAATATTCTGCTCCATGATAATTTTCTTTCTTTAAGGAGACACCATTTCAATCAAATCACAGTTTTGTCCTTCCAAGGGCACAATAAATCACTAATATTTTCAGATGTTCAGAGAAATCTTGAGCAAATTTATTCTCTTATACACATTTGAAACTACATGCTGTGCTTTAGTAGTCATCATAGACATTCCTGTTTGAACATATTTACTATCAGGTATTTTATATAATGATGTGTATTAGTAAGATGCTTTGAAAATTAGTGTAACTGCATATAGATCAATGGAAAAATGAATATGATAAACTAGGAAACCTGCTTAATTTCCCTATAATATTAAGAACTGAAAGGCTCAAATACTTATTCAAGTCTCATCTGAGCACATGTAAAATGTCTTTGTTAGAACATACGTGCCAAACAGTACTTGTAACTTTGAACTGTACAATAAATTTAATTTGTCTTAATCAAGTATAATGTTCTTTATTAATGTTCATTAATATGTAATGCTACAGTATCTTTTGTAGCCCACGTTTTTTCTTTTATTTTTAAGTAATGGACCCTATAAATAGCAACTTCCATTATCCCCACTTTTTTTCCCAGAATTTCTTTTTACCACTTTTTTTTTTTTCCCTCACAGGTTTTTTGGGCCTCTGATGCACTTCCAGAAATCCTTAAAACATTACTCATTAAGGAACTCTGCTGACAATTATATTAAGATTGAGAGCAGTCTCTAGAGCCTACAGGTGATTCTTCAAAAATTTATTTCTACAAATAGCTTGCAGATTGATTCAATGTATTGAAAATGTGAGATTTGCTGGGGACAAACAAACAGCCACATTAAAAGTTCATTTGAGAATTGTAGGAATAGTTCAGCACTGTCGAGGTATCCTTCTCTTTATCAGTTTATCCAGAGACTAGCAGAAACAGCTATAGATAATGCCATATTTTAAAGCCTTCATGTGAAGTCTGGATGTATTTCTGGAAGGTATTGCTCACCCAAGTACAAATTATCATGTTTAGTAAAGTTTCATGAAATGTATTAGACAACTGCAAAAATCCACCTTGCTGTAACTGCCCAGGTCAAGGGCATTTCATCCAAAAATGAAGAAAATTACTAAACTGTTCTAATTTTTTTTTATTATTATTATTCATATGTAGTATGTCCCAAAAAGCATTGCTTAATTATATAAACATTGTTTTACTGCAAAAGACATTGAAGACAAAAATTATTTAGGAGGTGCATTGTAAGGCACTTGCCCTTTTAATGTCCAGGGTGGCCACAGCCAGGCAGCTGTGTTCAATTAAAAAAATCAGTTGGGAAAGGAGGAGGAGATTGTGAAAGCCAGCAAGTATGAGGGTAGGCTAATAAAACCCCAAATTAATAGGGAAAGGAACACCCTAAAATACTGGCTAATGCTTGTGGCAATGATTTGACTATGCAGTGACTAGAAGTTTTAGCTTTTGAGGACTAGAAGAGGTGAGTGTCAGGAAACATCAGTAGTTTCATGTAGGGCATAAGAAGGTATTTTCACAGATCTTAGCATCTGTGTAATCTATCTTATTTATCATCATCACAGCATGTTCTAGGACTTTTCTCTGCTGTGGGCTTTATTGTCTAACAAACACACCTATGGATCAAAGGTTTGGTTTTTGGTTGGTCTTTTCTTTCAATTTCATTTTGAAATTGAGTATGCTGGAACATGCTAACTCAAAAATGCTACATTTTTCATTATTTTAATTCAGTAAAGTAGTGCATATGAATGTTATTGGCTGCTGTATAAACGATTTTAGGTTTATTTTGAAATTAAATACTGAAAGTTACACAGCTTAAGAGGCAGGAAAAATTTAAAATAAATAGAAGGAACTTTATTGCAGAAAGTGCTGATGAAGCTAAACTATTATTAACAGAGTTTTGTTCTAGAGCAGTTTGATCCCAACAGGTCACTGGAAATGCTTGACTGTTGAAGGTTAAGTTTTACAACAAAACTTAAAACATCAAGGTAGTGTGTATAGGCCATTTATTTAAGGGTTGGACTCAATGATCCTTGTGGGTCCCTTCCATTTCAGAATGTTCTGTGACTTTATTTATTTATTTATTTATTGTCTGAGTAAATAGGCATATGGTGCATTGTGGATCTATCTTTTGCTCAGCAGGATTCCCCCATCAGGTCTGATCTCTCCAAAACATGTAGCATGGAATAGATATTAACAAAAAATAAGGGAAAAGATGGTTTGAAACAAATTATAACTGGGTACTACTTATGTTTTATTTGGAGTTTACTGTTCTCAGTGTTTGTAAAAAACTACCCAGACTGCTATAGCCACTCTTCTGGAATCCTCAAACATATCATTTGCTCATAAAAATTAGACACTGTCTTTAAACACCCAGTTCTGTAAACTGTTTACTCTAGCCATACTCTTTATGCAACTCTATTAGGGAACAAAAAAAGTAAGATTGGGGGTGTTTTGTGTAGTTTTTCCTGGAAAGCCAGCAACTCTTATGTCACCATGGCAGTAATACCATGGAAGGGCAAGAAGACCTACGCAATCATACCAGAAATGCCAGAATTGATGTCAGAAGTGACAGAATGGGTATCAGAATATCAGAAATAACAGAACAGATGTGGATATAGCAAACAAAACTGGGACCAAGATGGTGGTGGTGGTAAATTATAAGTAAAGGGCTCTCTATGTGGGATGAGACTGTGATAGAGAAAAAGAGAGTAAAGTTGGAGAAATTGTAAAGGTGATAATAAATATTGCAATTATTTTACCAGAGCTGTCTGTGGTAGCTTGTGGTTCAGCCATGAGCTTGAGCACCACAGTCTATTTGGGAGAATAACCCAAACCTGTTGTTCTAACAATATCAGGCATGTTTTTGTAGTAGTGAATATCTGTGGAATTGAAAGTATGCCTTCTTAATCATAAAACACTCAGTTCAATGGAATAAAAATCTGGGAGTAACATGGTCAGTGCCTGTTTCAAACCTGAGAGTATTTGCATGTAACATGTTTCAAACCTGAGAGTATTTGCATCTTTAAATTTAAAAAGTCCCAAACAACCAAAAAAAGAAAAAAACTAAAAAGTGTTTTCTCATTTGCTGAAGTAAGACGTTGGGAGAAGATTGTGTCTGATAGAGATGGCAGCTGCAAATCAAAGTAGTTAGCTCACTGATTTTGTGTAGTTGGGTAACAGTGAAATATTACCAAGAAAAAAACTGCCTCTAATTCCTGAAGCTCTAGAGACCACTTTTCCCCAGTAGTCAGTGTATGTTTGCATTGTTTTCTTTTTGGTTTTGATTTGCCTCTACTATGTACTTTGGATAATTGGAAATCACGGTTAAGACTAATGAAAAGAAGATGTGTAACCATGGCTGGTTTTATAGATTTTTAGCAATGCATAGTTTGTCTTCTTGTTTCTTTGTTTCTTTTCCTAAGCATTTTCTATAGCAATAAATGTATCTTCACTTGTGATCTGTTTAAAAGAATTCAAGCTCTGCAAAACAGGCTGTCAACCAGTCATTCAGTCTGGAAAGTAAAATATTTTTGAATTTACTTTCCAAAATGGACTGTCTTAGGAATGTAAAATAGGGTAACTTCTCAGAGTAATTCAGTGGTTCACTGCACTGCTTCCATAAATCAGAATTTAACAGTTAAAACAACACAAACAGTAAAAAATGGAACAAAAACCCAAACAAAAAAAAAAAAAAAAAGAAAAAAAGAAGAAGAAACCAAACCAAATTTTGACAACCACTGAAATTGTCATTTTTGCCTCAGGCTGTTGTAAATTAGACTTGTATTGTATAGGTAGAAGCTCACTAAACTCAAAGTATATTAAAAATTATTCTAGAGGAAATATTACCATTCTTTCATCCTGCATGAATATTCCTCTCTATATAAAATATATCAATAGAGGGAAATTAAAAGTGAAAACTGTTTTGAATATATTTATTGGTGGATTTAAGCTGTCAGAATAAAATTATTTTAAATTGAGGTCAAATTTTCTCAAGAATTTAATTTAAAAAATAGAATCCATTCAGTTAAAAACCAGGAATGATGGTATCCAACTTCTTTTGTAACAAATACAGAGTTTCTGGAAACATTTTTTTCCTGATTATTCCCTACGTTCATGTTACCTGAAGTTGATGTAAGTAAAGGAAAATGTTCTGGGTATAGGAGCTATCTCTTCTTCACTGACTATAGCTGAGTTCTACAAACTCTGGAAAAAAAAAATGAAAGGATTTTCTATGAGACAAGCATTTCCCTAAACAAGTATTACCTTAGCAATCCAAGAGGAATAAGAGCTATTACTCATGAGATGAGAAAATGCTCCATGTGCTAGTGCCATGGAAGCAATCAGGCTGACTGTGGGACCCTTCAATGTTTGCTTCTCTCAGCTCAGACTGAGACTGCACAAAGTCATTCCGAACCTTTCCCCTTGCTCAGTGCTGCACAGAGACAGAAAGTGCTCAGCTCTTCTCTTGCAAATCCAGTCTGGGGCCTGAATTCTGAGCAATCAGTGGATTTTCTTTATTCCAACAACACAAGAATCTTTTTGAGGTCAGTGCATTTTCTTTCATTGACCTGGAAGCCATGTTTGGATCACTGGTGTGACACTCCTGGAGCAAAACCAGTACTCACTGAGGAAAAATTCTCTTCTAACTCTTGAAGGATGATATAACATGTTGAATAAATAAAATCCCTGATCTGTACATGAGAGTTGTGCTTGCTAACTGTGACAGGAGGAAAAAAAAAAGATGAGCTGCTGGTTTCAGTTTCCCAAAATAAATACTGGTTTTTTTTTCATTTATAGAAGCTGCAGTAAAAGAACAAAGGAGCTAAAGATCATAAGACAGGTCACAGCATACTCTGAGAGACAAGCTATTAAAAACAATTCTGTCTTTCTGCAGTTTTTCCAGGTCATTTTCCCTTCACTCATTAGAAGTAGTAACATTTACATGAAAATAGGATTTTGGTTTCTCAGGAGTTTATCTGCTCTTTATAATTATCCTCTTGAAGTCATAATACTGGTTTCTGTGGTAATTACGTTTTCCATAAGTTTTCATTGGTTCTTTTAAGGTGAACATGATCTAGGCTGTAATCCAATAATAGCATTTCAATAGCATCATTAAGACCAAGTTTTACAAATATAGGAGCCTAAAATGCTGTCTAAAGATATATGAGTCTATTATTATGTCTGCATGTAGACAGCAATAAGTTGACTTTTTTTTAATTGCTGATGTTGGCAACTCACTTGTGTCAGAAGCTTAGCATTCCTGAAAAATCCCATTACTTAACAATGCTTCTAAATCTAGAGGTTTTTTGGTTTTTTTAAAATTGTGACCTACTTAAATAGAAGCTGTAACAAGGCTGTTCAACTGTGAGTGAGAGCCAGAGCACAATGGTACAAATTATTCTATCTAATCCAGAAAGATAAAAGTCATTCCAGCCTCATTTTGAAAGTACTGATCAACTTATTTATCATGAAATGTTGTTAAAACTGAACACAAAATGTCAGCTAATTGAAATTTTGTATCATAGTCTCACTGGGTTTTGGTGATCACTTGTCTTTCCTCTTATTCCTGTACAGATGGACTCAGACACTACTGCCCAACAAGGGAAACTTTATGGACCACGTAGGTAAGGCAGAATATTTGCTAGTTCAAAGGACTGCTCTAAAGGTATTACATCATATAACTCTACCTTAATGTTCTATATCTAAATGAATGTTTAATTGTTGTAAATAACTGGAAAAATAGCACAATGTGATAAATTTATGGGTTTCAAATACCTGTCTCTGTTGTAAGCAGTGTGCATTCAATGCACATGTAAACAACTTATCAGATGTTATCAGTTTCTCATTCAAATTCAGAATTTACAGTAATCTTCACATGACATTCCAGTGAAGATATCATGGAAGAGTTATGGGTGAAAAGTTTTACCTTTTTCATATTATAATGTAGAATGGCACAGAGGCAAAAACACCATAAAGAAAACCATGCTGTCAGACAACATTTTGACTATTTTTTCTCTACTGCTTGGCATTATTTAGGATATTCTGGGTCAAAAATATTGTATTAAAACATTCCTCTAGGGCAACAATTATTTTGAGATAAGCTTACATCAAAAATAGCTTGGCACCAAAGTCCATTTCATAACACACCTGAATTTGGGAAGTATAGGGCCTGGATTTGACCTGCAGTTGATCTTGGAGAAAAACATAATTAGGAAGCTTATTTATATTCCTGTTACATTATAAGACAGATATAAATTACATAATATAAAGAATGCCCTTCTTGTATTTAAAAATTTAAAAGCTGTTTGAATCTGAAACCATTACCATGAACACATATTTATTTTACATAAATGCTCTGAAAAACACTAGGCCATCTCTGGAAAATAATAAGGAGAAGTCATTCCTGATATGCAGAGCAGGTGGTGGAGTTGCCTTCTAGACAAAACAGCACTTGAAATGTATCAAGCTCTGTCTTGGGTGGGATGATGAGCAAGTCAAGTGCTTAAGGGGTTAAAGATAAAAGGGCAGTAGTACAGGTGATTTGCTGTGGGTGGTTACTACAGGCCACCTGATCAGGAGGATTAAGTGGATGAGGCCTTCTACAGGAGCCTTGACGCAGTTTCAGTCACAGGCACTGGTTCTTGTGGGGGCTTTAACTACCCTGACATCTCCTGGAGAAGCAACACAGGAAAGCACAAACAGTCTGGGAGGTTCTGATTGCATTGAGGGCAACTTTCTGACACAGATAATGGAGGATCCCACAAGGAATGGTGTGCTGCTTGACCTCATACTAACAAACAAGAGAAGGCCTCGTTGGAGATGTGAAGGTTGGGGGCAGCCTTGGCTGTAATGACCAGGAGATTGTGGAATTCAGTGTTGGGTGAGGAAGAAGCAGAGTCCATGTAACCATGGACTTCGGGAGAGTTAATTTTCATCTCTTTATGGATGTTCTTAGAAGAATCCTATGAAAAGAGTATGGTCAGCAGAGGTATAGCAATAAGAGAGCAGACATTGCAGCAATCAGCCTCTTTGTCCAGTGTTATTTTAGTAAACCACCACAGCTGCATCTAGCTTCACTGGTAAATATGCACCCTGGACATCAAGAAGATTTCATCTCTGAAACTGTAGATATGTACAGAAAATATTGTTGTTAAAACATAAGACTCCCTTAAAAGCAAAATCACCCTAGGATGGAAGAAAACAGGTAGAGCACGTTGTCTTTCTCCTCACATGGAGTCAGGATATCATTAAAATCTGTAAACAGATGCAGTAGTTATTTTGACTCAAGTGGTATGGTGTTTTTTCTGACTGAACTTAGATTTCATTTAGCCTAATCCTCAAATTTGCCAAGGTCTCTTTGAACTAAAGGGTCAGACTCCCTTTACATTAGAGTAATCTGCAAATTTTCTCCAAAAGTAGTGTGTGATCATCCAGATCACCTTTAAAGATATTGAGTATTGTGGCTCTTGGCTGTAATTCTTCAAGTGCTTTATTCTTTCCAGGTCGCCAGATGAACACCCAACCTTTAATTACAGCTGCTTTAGCCTGGCTGTGCAGTCAGCTTTCAACTTACAAACCTGTCTGCTCATTCAGTGCATACATCCATCTTTCAAATAATGGCCTGGATGGAGAGAGTGTGAAAGCTCTTGGGGACCACTACTCACCCTTCATCCATCCAACTAGTCAAGCCCAACTTGTCTTTCCCAAATCCTTCTGGTTACTCCTGATTGTCTTCTCATGCTTCATTTACTTGGAAATGGATTCCAAGAGGATTTGCCGCTTGGTCTGTCCAGGAAGTGAGGTGAAATTGATCCTTTTTTAGTTCCTTGTCATCCATTTCTAAGATAGATACAGTAGTATTTCCAACTGCCAGACCTCTTCTGAATAGCGGAGTGCTTGATATATAGTAAATGGCATTCTCACAATTACACTGTCCATCTCTTTCAACTGTCTCAGGTGAATCCCATCTGGTACCTTAGATATAAATATGTCCAGCTTGTTTAGACGTGTAGAGGAGTGCTAAAACTGTAGCAAGGTTGGTGCTGCTGGTCATAATGAGGCACAGAGACAAGGCTAGCCTAAAATTATTGGGGTTTTTACCTGCATAAAAGGTGTATAGAGGTAAAAGGGTGTTCTTGCCCTACTTAAAGACAGTATAAGAAAAAAATATTGCAGAATGTTGTGCCTAGCTTTTACAGGCTCAGCACTTAAATTATTCATGTGTATTGAATGTACAATGTAAATGATCAAAGGTGTACAGAGCATTTGCTTTAATGCAATATGATGCACAGCCTTTCGGCAACTTACACAGGATAGTTCTGAAGCCTTCAGGTGAATACCTGTAGTTTTCTTGTACTAATCCCTTGAAGCCCACATTTGTATGTTCATCCTTTGCTGCTGGCCCCTTGCTCTTTTTATCAAAGCTTATCCTTTAGGCTAGAGTCATAGCTAATAAAAATGAAGTCTCCAATTTGTGCAAATTGAAGATCTGTTCCACAATGTGATCATACAGGTATTTTCTGACTAGAAATTAAATCCATCTGTGATCAATAACATTAAAATCGTATAGCACTGCAGATCATGGGTCACAAAATCCCTTATTGCATTTTCACATTAAAAGTCTTTTAATTAAAGACTCTTCACATTGACTTTGGTTTTTTGATAAGATTTCTGTCTCTAAAGGCATATAATCTGCCACACTACTCATTTTCCTATAGGTTAAAGGTCTGACCTTCATTTTCTGCATAATTTACTCAAGTCACTATGTTAAAACATGTTTTCTTTATGAATGAAGTTTTATTCTTTTGTAAGCATAAACAATTCTATTGCATTTCAGTAGTTCTATCTTAAGTCAACCCAAAACACGAGAGACAAAAAAAACAAACTCCAAATGCCCAAAAACTCCCAAAACAGTAAGATAAAAATCAGTAAAAATTAAGGGAACAAAAAGGCTATTTGGCTTCTTTTTCAAAAATTGATCCTATTTGTTTGAAATCAGGGGTATGTAAGCCATATTCTTGGTCTGAAGTAAGATCTAGAGCCCATTGCATTCACAGTTATGTTTTTTGACAGTGTTATCATGCTTTGCTGTGCAATGAAGAGTAATGAAAGGGAGCTGGACTACGAGTTACTGTGAACACACACACACACACACACACAAAATGGAAGAAGGTTCAGGGAAGATGGGCTCCTGAAGCTCAGGAAAAATGCAGGGAGTAACCACAGCTGTTGGAAAGAAAATTCAATACAAAAGGGATCTGAGCTAGCCAGAGCAAGATGGGGAAGTGTATGTGTGGTGGAGTCCAATACAGAGTACAAAAATGGAGCAACAAACAAAATGAGCTTTGAAGAGAGCAAGAGTCTTGAATTTGATCAACCCACATATTCTTTCCCTCTAAGTGTGGATGCCCAGCATCATGATAGTTAGCATATAGAGTTCGGTAATAGTAATCATGTTTGTGTTCAGATTCAGCCGTGAATTGCAATTGCTATTAATCCCTGTGTTGTGATTTCAGTACATTGATAGTTTTTGCTGGGACAAGAATGCAAAAGGATACTGCCCAGGACCAAGACATAAGGAAAAGTCTGGTTTTAATAACTATTTATGATCTGAATATTTTTTACATAGTTGTCTCTGTCACTGAAATCCTAAGGAGACCCAGCAGTCCAAGTTTACATGATTTCTGTGATCTCATAATTTCAAGTGTAAACCAACATTGTCAGCATGATGTGCCAACGTGCTTCTCTGCCCTAGAAGTCCTAATCTTACAGATCAACTACCTTTCAGATTTGTGCTAGTGTACTGTTAGATAAGCTACCCTTGCAGGAGTACATTCAGCATAATGAAACTCTTGAAGAATAAATTGGTCACTGAACATTTCTTACTGTTTGACAAAGGTCTGAGTTTTTAAAGGTCATGAAGGTTAACATTTGTAGTGACCTTTGTAAACACAGTACCACAGATGAAACATTTTGCACTGCTGCCAAACAAGTAAAACCACTGCAGCTCTAGCTCATATGCTAATAATCTTAAAAGCTGCCTCTTAATTACCATGAAACTATAAGTATGACAGTATTAAAATACAGTTTAATTGTTTATTTCAGATCAATAAAATCTATCTGGTCTTGTGGTTCAATGTATATTTGAGATACCAGTTGAATACTTTCCCTTGCAGTTTATGAGACATTAACTTTACCTTCTTTTCTGAAATCTAAAAACATTTGTGAGGTGTTTAGGAAGCTTTACAGTAAAAAATGAAAACATTCTTAAATTTGAATTTAGAAGTTTTAGCAGTTGCACATCTAAATAGTTCATTAGGTCATAGAAGCTTAATTTCTGCATATAATAAAGAAGGCATCCAGCATCCTGGAGGCTTGTCTGAATATCTGATTACATCAACAAGCTGTGAAATCTGTTCTCTTTTTTAAGTCTTTTGTTGGTTGATTTCTGAACGTATATAATTATTTTTAAAATTAAAGGATGATGTTGATACTGCTCCAAACACTTTTTTAGTTGCCATTGTAAAATCCTACTGAGAGGAAAATGAAATTTATCAGATCTATTGTAGAATATGTATGTGTTGAAAACAAGTGGGAAAACAACTTCATCAATTTATAGCAGTACAGAAAGCGGCATAAAAATTAGCCAGAGGAGTTCAAAACTCTAAAATGGAAACTATCTTATGTGAATCAGTCATAAATAATTACCAGCTTTTGAAAAATACAGCTCCCATGAATATCTAAGTGTGAATTTTAACTTTCAATTAAAATTCAGTTACATATTGTTATGTTTATATTAAATTCATAGAGATGTCATAACAAGCAGAAAATTATGATCAGCTGAAGTTTTCCAGTACTGCATAATATAAGTAGTTCCTAACACGAGAGAGAGCATTCACCTCTCTTGCTCATTACTTGCAATTGGCTTATGCCTGATATTATCACATCAGTCTGCAGTGGAACCAATGTGAGGTGACACAATTAAGTGGAAGAAACATGTTGAACAGAAATAGAATAAAGCTATTTGTTTTCTAAAAGAAAAGAAAGTCCCAGAAATTGTGACAATAGCTGACTGTGAACTGACTGTGCCTAGTAGATAATTGCTCTTAATTGGTCTATTCTCTTTGATGACAAGTTCACATAGTGGTAAATCTCCTTAAGGCTTTTGCTTGGATATTTGGGTATCTGAACTCTTATAAAGTTAATTTGCAGATAAATAGAACTCTGTTCTTGAAAATCCCCAGTGTTCACAGAATGTAGATATAAATAAGAAAACAATCTTACACAAAATTTACACAGAAAGCCCAAAGCGTGTCTGGAGAAGTAATTTTCTCCCTAACCATCTAGTAATCAGAAACAAAAAATAATATGAAAATTTTTAAATGAAAAATGAAGTACAGAAACTTGTACCAAGCAGTGGTTTCCATTCTAAATCTTTGGCTGTCTACATTAACCAAAAGAACAATAGTACATCTGACACCTCTTACAAATGAGACACAGTCTAGTCTTTTCCATATGAATAATACTGTTCTGGGCTGCATTGTATCGCTTCCATGTGTTGTCTAGATCAAAACCATTAAATCACAGGAACAGCCAACTCCAAGAATATAATTACAGACCCCTTTAACTTCCATTTTATCAGTTAAACTTACAGGAGAACACCCATAGGGGGTTAGACCAGACATATTTGAAGCCTAGCTCGAGTGAATCCTACATCTGAATATGGTGAATACTTTGGAAAACCTTTGAATTAATGACTCATGTCATCCAACTGAGGTGTTGGAGGCTATGGTTTTATACTGTATAGAAGTCGATTGCAGTACTGAACGAAGATATTTCCAACCTGTCTCTTTCCAGCACTGTGCTGTAAGTAACTTCCTTTCCTCTCACCTGCTCTGACACGAGTCTTTCATGAAGTGAGTTGTGAACATGTAGAATTGCTGCAACTTTCAAGGAAAAAAAAGAAAAAACAAGAAGTGTAAGGCTCTCTTAGGATCAATCACTACCTTGGTTTCATTTCTAACCCTAAACTGAAAATGTCTGTGTAGGGCTCAGCTGGTATCTGCCTCACTATGGGGGCAGAACTGAGTAGCAAAGCATTGGGAGAGAATGCAGGCATAACATAACATCTATGAAGGTGTTAACCAATCATTTTACATTATGAAAGTATGACCTAAGTAATTTCAGGCTTGCAGAATTCAGTTTAAAACTTTCCTTTTTCTTTCTTTTACAGGAACATTTAGATACTTTAGCCACCTCAAATGCTAGAGTTAGACTGAATGTATCTGGGCCCTGAAGTCTAAGACACAGCAGATGTATGTGTTGAACCTTCTCTCATGCTCTCCCGCATCTCAGCTATCAATGCTTTAGTGACTATGTGAATGTTTTATCTAGACAAGCCACAGATAGACATTTCTTTTATTAGTTTTGCGTAAGAGCCTTTTAACATATTTGGTCTGGAACATCATATCTTAAATAAACTGTGTGAGAAAAAATATTCTTTCATTTACTGTAGAATACCACATAACAACTTCAGTGGATACTTTTCAGTTTGTAAGCTTTAAAAAATAGTAAACTCAGTGTCTACAGACTGCTACCCACTCTTCCGTTCCAAGCTGAAGAGCTGGTAATCCCCTCTTCAGTCCATCATCCTCTTCTGTCTCTTTTCTAATTCCACTATGTCTCTTTTGAGACTGGACAACCAGAATTTTACACTGAAATGCAGCCAGTACATGAGCACACCATCCATTTACACGGTAACGTAATCACATTTTCTGGTTTGCTTCCTATTCTGTTCCTAACAATCCCCAACTTTTTGTTTGCCACTGTGGCTCCTAAATAGCACTCAAAACCTATCCTTTAAGAATTATTCACCTCAGCTTTGATTTTCTGAGTGACAGTAACTATTTGGGTGGGTTTTTTCTCTTCTGTATAACACTTTATGTTAGCTGATAGGAATTTTCTTTTCTTCTAGATTTGTTTGATCAGATAGAGCCATGAAATTCTTTTTTAGTTCTTCTAACCAGCTTCAGTAATTATTTATAATTTGCAAATTTTACTACTTCACTAATCACCACCTTTTCCTTGATATTTTATGAATGTATTGAATAGTTTACATATCACATTCATGTCGCTGAGGCTAAGGAATTCCACAATGTTATCCTCAGCTGAAAAAACTGCCACTCATTTGTATTTTTGCCCTATTTTAATGAGTCATGAATGCATAAAAGAATATATCTCTTATCCCACAACATTTTTATGTCCCTCTTAATGTCGCAAGCAACCTCATCAAAAGATTTCTGAAAATCACACTATGACGTAGTGAAAATCACACTAGATTGCATTCATCCACAGTTTTTGACTATGAGACTGCTAAGGGATTTGTGAAGCATAATATTGCTGGAAGATACAAAAAAAAGTTGAATCTTTATTCCACTTTATTATATAACATATTTTGAGATACAAGTGTATTATATGCTGTTTCTCACAGGTATTCAATCTTTCTGCCTACTGTAAGTACACTGCTAGTTGTTTTTTCCTTTCTTTTTTTGAATATGCTTTTTTGTAATTTTAAATATATATGTAAAAGGTTGGGCATTTTGACAACTAAAAATCTTGAACTCACTTGACTATGCTCACTGTTAGAATGGCCTTTATTGTTTCAGAACCTCTGTGCTATATAGAACTGAATTAGGATTTGCTTTTCATTTTCCTTGACTTGAAGCTACAAGAATTTATTATACAACATATAACCCTTGTTGTAAAACCCTTGCTTCATGTTTTGTTCAGATAAAAACAGTGATAATTCCAATACTTTTTAGAAATCTGCAATTATGAAGCAAGTTTTAACCTCAATACTTTCCCAGGTGACTACTTATCATTTTGCATTAAACAGTACTTTTTTTTTTTTTTTTGCTTGTCTTCTGTGTTCTGCTGCATACAGGGACAAATCTAGTCCTGGTGTGTCTCTAATGAAGAAAACAGAGATACACAAGGGACAAATTCAGCCAATTATTTATCTCCATTTGAGAGTTTCTTTTTTATTTAACTAGTTGTCATTGATTTTTCCATTTAATAGTATCCTCAGTTTAATCTTTCACCCTTTCAAGGTGAAGGCCCTTTGTCTGAAAGCTTTCCCAGCTGAGTTTAAAAGGACTGCTACTGACAGTAAATGAGATTTTTCTGTGACTCAATAGGAAAGCCCAGCACTTTCCAACACATGGGTCATGAGTTCAATTCCTTGACAAAATAGATACATCATAGATAATATCTGTGAGGTAATTTCTGCTTTGTGAGTTATCATTCTTCTCACGCTGTACACTGAATGTTTTGGCATTGTATCTTTTTGCCCTAATTCCTTCAAAAAGGGCAAATTTCAATTTAATGTTTTTTCCAGATTCTCCAGATTTTAATGCAAATGGGTAAGGAAATTTCTTTTCTCTGGAAAGGCTAAACAGAAAACTACTTTTTGAATAAAAATGTAAGATCCCATGGACCCAAATCTTGAAAGCTGTCCTGTACCTGCTCAGTTTTATGTACTGCATAATGTAATGCCTAAGCACTACATTTACAACATTTGTATTGCAGTATTCCCAAAGTAGCTTATACTAAATGGCTGTATTACATTATTACATTAATTTCAGTTTATTTAGCTTGAAAATCAGTTAAAGTAATCTATTTCTTAATAAGAAACATCTAATATTCAGTTTGGAATTACTCTATTCATTTTAATTAAGAAATCCATAAAGAAATTTCTATGAGTCATCATAAAAGGAAGTCAAACCTTCATCTCATAGTTTTCCTGTATAGAGTCAATTAATCTTCTTTCAATAATCAGAACAAGGGAATTGGATGTAAAAAAACTAAGAATTTTTTTTTTTTTTTTTTTTGGAGACTGTTGTCCTGTGTTCTTGTAGCCCTTAGACAGGGAACATTCAGATATGAAAGGTAGTAAGAGTTATGAGTCCTAGCTGTCATTTGGCATTGTACCAGATAATACATGATCTTACTGGTGAGACCACAGTAAACCCAATAATGAGCAATGCAGTTAGGAGTCAGGACAAAGCACATATTTAAACTTATAATGAGGTATAATGGATCAACTGCCAGACTTTTTTAGGGCATGTTTTCTTTTGCCTGTCTCACTGATAGCAGACCAAACTTAACACATGGGATCCAGTGAACCAAAAATACCAGTTTGCCATATGTGTCTACCATAGCTCATGTTTGCCATGAGTTCCCCTTACAATCAACCATTGAAGAGACACTGGGATTCATTCATTAACCCTTCAAAATAGGAAAGGTCACCGTTACATTCTTCCCATATTGAAAAAATTATTTGGATGGAGATTTAGCCTGAGTTGTGCCCATCAGACAGTACCCAATGTCAATGTATGAACGTTAAAAACTAGTTCCTTAGACAAGAAATATTTCCTGTTTGAAGCTCAAGGAATGTTCATCTGTGATCTCACTATGAGTTGGGGAAGAGGACAGGGAACAGGCACAGGACTGCAGTTAAAAGTTAATTAGTCTCAAAACAAACAACTAAAAATCCCCAAAACATAATCTATCAATAAAGAAAATCTGATGAAAATAAATTATATGCTTAAATAAAAATCTATCCTGGCATCTACAAGAGATATTTTCTCAGCAAAGAACTATGGAAGATATCCTAAGGGAATGATTTTGTAATTTGGGAACATTTTTGATAAAATCATAAATCAAGAAAATAAAGGAAAAATATCTAATGGCCTTAAAACAATTTGTTCTCTCATTTGGTTTTTCCAAACACTTTACATCAGAGGAAAATGTAAATAATAGAGATGAAAATTTTCATTGCTCTTTTTTATTTACAAAGTTCCTTTCCTTTTTAATCGAACATTTTCAAACCCTCCAGATTGCTGAAAACCACTACAAAACAATAGTCACAGATTCCTCGATTTTGACAGTCAAAACATTTAGTTCAAGCTACAATATTGTAGCTTGAATTTCAAGAATGACAATGACGTAGAATCACTCAGCAGCAAAGTTTATAGGAGATTGTGAACTCCAACAGTCCCCTCAGCCCTCTTGAGTTCCCTCAATTTTTTAAGACATGTTCTATTAGCCAATTTTGTGCAGACAAAACTCTTTGAACACTACCTTCACTGAAAAGTCACTCAGCAAGTTTCAGATGGCTTTTAGTGTGTATTTTTTGTTGTTAAAACTCATCTCTCTGATACCATTATCTTTTCCATTCTTTGGTATCATCATCCCACAAGTGGCTGGTTTTGGGCTTCCAACTCATTTGTCAGCCTGGATTCTTTTCTCACAGCCACATTTTTCTTAAATGGGTGGATATGTGCCTTGTTGTGCTGGTTTTGGCTGGAGTAGCCTTTTTTTTTCTTTCTTTTTTTTTTTTTTTTTTTTTTCTTTTTTTTCCCACAGTGACCAGTATGAGGCTGTATTTTGGATTTGTGCTGAACACAGAATTGATAATATTGAGATGTTTTTGTTATTGCTGAGCAGGACTTACACAGAGCCAAGGCCTTTTCTGCTTTCCATACTGCCATGCTGGTGAGGATGTTGGGGGCTTGTGGGAGGTTGGGAGGAGACACAGACAGGACAACAGACCCCAACTGACCAAAGGGATATCGCAGACCTTATGACATCATGCTCAGTATGCAAAGTGGGAGGAAGAAGGAGGAAGAGGGGGACATTTGGAGTGATGATATTTGTCTTCCAAGTCACAGTTACATGTGCTGGGGCCTTGCTCTCCTGGGTATGGGTGAATGCCTGCCTGCCCATGGGAAGCAGTGAATTAATTCCTTGTTTTGTTTTATTTGCATGCACGGCTTTTGCTTTCCTTATCCCTGTCTTTAGCTAAACCCACGAGATTTTTACACTTCTGATTTGCTTCCTGATCCTGCTGGGGGGGAGTGAGCAAGTGGCTGTGTGAGCCCTGGTGGCTGGCTAGGGTTAAACCACAACACTAGTGTAGAGTTATTTACATAATCAAAAAATCCAGATTCCAGTAATGCTTATACAATCAATGTCTAAAATATTGCTTGAATTGCTGCTGCTTCTGATTATCTCTATTTCATATTTTTTCCACTTTTTTCATTAATGTGATAAGGGAAGCGACAAGTGTGACATATGTGCTCCAAAACCTAAATCTCAGTTTTTATGTAAGTTTGAATCTTGATTTTTAAGTTGCCACTAACTGAGAGGAATGCATTTGTTCAGTATCTTCTGACAGAAAGATGATCCTAACGCTGGATGTATCAATTAATTTAAGGCTCTAAGTTGAAAAAAAAAAAAGAAAAGAAAGAATAAAAAGAAAGAAAAAAATCACACCAATCCTTTGTGACTATTAGTAAATGGTGGAATGAATTTCAAATAACAAATATTGCTATGGAGATTGAATTTGAGAGCTTTAGCCCTTGACTGCAAGATGAGAGGAAAATTGAAAATGTAGACAGTGGTGGATGGATATAACATACTCTGAAGTGAATATTGAAAACTGAAAGATAGTGAGAAATCAAAGAGATAACTAAAAATACAATTTTTTTAAAATAATCTCAGATTAATGGAGTGGTGTTGTTAAATTGTGTTGATGGTAGAGACAAGAGAAACCAAAAAAAAAACAAAACTGTGTTTCCAACAGGTATTATAAAGAAGGTATAGAAGAATTGGGTTAAGATCTCCTTTTAATGTAACAAAGAAAATCTTTGTGTGTGAAGTGAAGACCTTGCTTAGGAACAATCTGGCCTACAGCACTTTCAATTTCAGTATAAATCAAATGTCTTTAAATGTTTGAATCAATTTTAAAAAATAGGAAAATGCTGCAGAGTTCATTTTATGATGGCACTCGGCTTCTATCATTCTGCTCTGCAGATTTATTTGCTTCTTATCTATTTAGTTTGTGATCAATACATTTCTAAGAAACTGTGAATAATAAATATGGTGCATTGTTTTATGTATGTTTCTGTGGATCATTTTTGCATATTCCTTTAGTGAGTTGCAATGAATAAAATGCAAGATTTATGCCATTGTTCAACGAAAATGAAGTTTGTATCCACATATTTATCTGCATATGCATCTGCATATTTAAAGGTCACTTTTAGTATTCTGATGTTTTCCTGAAATCTTGTGAATGTTCATAAACCCTCATTCAGTAACTGACATATGGCATAGCCATCTGAGTATTTCTCACTCTTCAGATCATTTTGTTAATTACTTTTCCTCTACAGACAACAGCACTAACTTACTATTGCTTAAATTTGTAAGAGATATTAGCTTGGTCTATGAGTACCTAGAATTGTTCACCTAAGGTTTGAATAAATCTTACTGTATCTATAATTCTGTCCAAGTAGATGCAGTTTCGATTCTTACTTTGCAAATCATCTACTATATAGGCTTTCCTGGACTTCCACAGCTGTAAATTTGTCTGTTAATACCTACTGAGGACACACAGGGCATATTGCTGGTTAAATTGTTCCCAGACAATTGAGATATTAGTCAAGGCCTATGATTTCCCTAATAAACTAAATTAGAAAGAAAACAAACCAAACCAAAACTAAGTTCATTGACTTCTAAGAGGATTAAAAATGATAATCCTATCCTGAAATTCTTCCTGCTTAGATTAGCTCTACAGTGATAACTAAAGACAAGAGATTTAATAAATGTCACCAATGAAAAACATTGTCAGATAATAAACAGATTTACCTGCGTCCCAAAATATGTTTATTCTGAGTCTTCAGAAAAATCATTGGCTAATTTTTGATGCAGGAATTTTTTCTTAGCCACCACATTATCTCAGCAGATAATTTTAAAAGTAAACTAATTAACCTTTCTAAAACACCTTTCTAATTAATCATGTCTTTCATAGTTCCATTAGCTATGGGGCCAACGAAGTCCAAGCACTCATATTTAATTTCTCACATATTGATTTATAAAGGATAGTTTATTGCCTCTTGCTCATTAGTGCTTACAAGCAGGACTCCTGCAGAGGGTTATACCTCTTTTGTAATTAAATCACATTAGGATATCAAAATATAATGCAGATATTTAACAGTAAGTTGTGACTTGTTAGAAGAGTTAGCAAAATCTTAAAACATTAGTAAAGTGAAACACTTTAGCTGATCTAGCTGTTTTCTTCCTTTATACTTTCCCACTTCATATCTCTCAATGTAGTCATTCCAGAACAGGTGGTGAATTTTGCTTCAAAGGAAAACTTACTGTCTTATGCCACATGTTAAATTGAATTTTAGTTCTACGGTCACTGTTATTTAGCACCTTGAAACAGTTCACAATATTTCAAGATGTTTAAAAGAACTTTGGTCTCTGAATGTATTTTTTCTGAAAGAAAACATTCTGAAGTAGTCAAATTAAAGAGATAACAAAAGCTTTTATCTGTTCCAGTTCCAAATTTTCTTCAGAGAGAATAGAAAAGGAAGAATTTTTGTCATAGCCTCATGAAAACTGTTCTCAAGAGATAATGAATAAAAAGCATTAATTTTTTATTTCGTTTTATTGTGAAGCAATAAACTATATTGCAGCATCTGTAGGACATTCTTATAAAACTGATTAGATCATTCAGCCAAATAAATTCAAGATCAGAATGACCTAAGCTCAAGGAGACAAAACACTGATGACTTCTCTTTCAGTCTAAATTTCATTTAGTGTTTGTAGCATAGCTACTTTACAGAAAAACAACCAAACAAAAAACAAACAAAACAACAAAAAATATACACCTCATTTAGCAAATGAATACTGCCTGTGCTGTTAAATACTTTTATATATATATACGTACACATATATAAATATATATATATATACACATTGCATACTTAAAAAAAAAAATGGGTTTTTCTGAGTGTCAGTACCCTAAATTGAAATTTCAAGAAAAGAACTACGTCAAAGGCTGTGGACCTTGACCAAATTATCAAACAGGTATTTAAAAACATTTAAGTCAACAAAAGCATAAAACAGCAAAGGCAAAAGCTCCAAAAGAGATGAAAGAGAAGGCAAACTTTGTAATCATGTTTCTTCATGTCAGTTCATCACTCTGTTCCATTTCTGTCTAGGACTTTCTGATGGCTGAATGCAGACAGAAGGAGGAGAAACAAAAAATTCCAATAAAGAAATGAGGAAGTCCATCCTCGCTTTTATTTACAGTACCAATTTTGTTATAAAAGAATGTTTTTACATCATGCATGAAGAAAAAATAATCTCAATAGAGAAGGATCAAGAAAGGAAACATTTAAACAAATTTTACAAACAGAAGTCCATGGCCTGATGGAGTTAATCCATAAGTGCAGAGGGAGATGATCAATATCATTGCAAGGCCACTCTCTTATCTTGGGAAGGCCTTGGTGACTCAGGAATTTCCCTAAGGACTGGAAGAAAGCAAGAAGGAATACATGAATTACAGGCCAGTTGACTTTGATCACTGAGAAAGAGAAGGAGCATACAACCCTGGAAACCACTTATGGGATTGGAAGTGATGGGAACTTGTCAGCATGGATTGCTGAATGGGAAATCCCGCCTGACAAACCTGATAGCCTTCTATGATGAAATGAGTGGCTTGCTGGACAAGGGAAGAGCAGCCTATGTAGAGGGTCTTGACCTTAGCAAGGTTTTTTATATCATCCTCCACAGCATCTTCACTGAAAAAATGAGGAGATAAGGAGTGGAAGAGACCAGTGAGGCGCTGGAGAGCCTGCTCTAGGTGACCCTGCTCTGACCAGGGGCATTTGCCTAGATGATCTCCTGAGGTCCCTGCCAACCTCAGTGATTGTGTGGTTGTGGGATGGCAAAAAAACAGGGTCACAGAGTTGTTAGGCAGGAAAATGACATTCACTGTATTAGCGCAGTAAGGTGCTAGTATTAACACTAGTGGTAACAGAGCACAGTCATTAGTGTTCTTTCAAAGAGTCTGTGTCAGGAAGTGATTAATAGACAAGGATGCCTTTGGGCCTGGAATGAACCTGGCACAGTGATAGCTGAATAATCTATTCACAGGATGCCTAATCTGTTCATCTGAGTGTTTTACTGTTGAGAAAGCATTCTCCTTCTCTGGAGAAAATCTTGGAACGTTTTACATGTGTGAAGGACAGATTTGGGTTACTGTCCTTACTAGGCTGTGGTGATCAAGCTGCCTCATAAGCTCCCACAGAAAGTCTCAGCCACACAGTTACCTCGCTCTTCTCACATTGTTCATGTGGTTACCTAGCTGCTGTTGACCTTGCCAGACTGTACTACTCAAAAGGTCCCTGATGCCCTCTTCCAGGTATCTGTACAGTTTGCAGTTCCATGGTCTCTTATGTAACCCCATCTTTATCACCTGTGAAACCCAGTCAAGCTTTGTGGTGTGATCTATAACGTGCTGTGTTACGTTTTTATGATCAGAGGCTTCTCATGTCATACATCATTGGCTATAACTCAGGATTAGGCCAGGGCCAAGTTATATTGCCTTCAGCCTAAACAGTCTGAGCACACTCCAAAAAAAAAAAATTCAGACTCCATTTTTATAAAATATTTTGGCAAATAAAATTTTTATGTGTGCAAAGTTAGGACCTGAAACACTAAGCCTTTCTCACTCTGCAGCAGAACAAAAGGTAAATGCAGGGGAAAAGTATGCATGGTCAGTGTAACCCTGTTCTTTTCCCCCTTGCCTGTACATTGAGCTGTAGAGGAAGGTCATCACCTGGAAACAATAGTTGCACTGCAAAAACATTCTCAGAGTTTTCCCAGGGTAATGGCATCAAAGGAGCCCATATCCTGCATGGTATGGTAATATTCACTCTTTTACAACACATGCTTAAAATAACCAGAGGGCAATGACCATGGGGCCAAATTCTGAGATCTTTTACTTCTGAGATGTTTTTTTACATTGATCTGAGTGTGTAATTTACAACATTGTGTGTGTGTCACCTCCAGACTTGACCTGAAGTGTCTGATCCCATAGGAAATAACATAAAAGGATTCAATTACAGAAAATATACTCTATCACAGTTACCATATGTTGTTTACCAGAGTCAGAGTTAAGTGATCAAGGAAACTCTTGAGCATGTCTAAACATGTGGGTAAGATTTATGGTGCTGCAGTGCATATTTATTCAAGGACTCTGTGATACATTACGTATTTAGCCAGATTATGATTGCCTTCAGTGTATAGCTACTTGATCAGAAAACCTGCTGCATGATTCATCCTCTTATCTGGTTAATGTTGAGAGCATGGTGTTCAGTACTCCAGTTGCAGTAAGGGGATGGTAAGTGAGGAAGCAAAGCCTGAAAAATTAGGTGCTGTCATTGAATGAAAGGGTGATAAGATAAGATGAAGGAGAGCACTCAAACTAAAAAGTTCAGCATGCCTTCTTGGTATGGATTGAGTGAAAATATGTAATTTCCTGAAGTACTAACAGGTAAAAAGATGTGATTCTCCAACTACTGAGCCTATTACTAAAGTCAGTTGTTTAAGGAAGCTTTAAGATAAGGAAACATCTATTAAAAATTAAGATTATCTGTCTAAGCTTCACACTGAATCTCTCTCTCTTCCCTGCCAGAGAGCTGAACAAATCATGTGCTGATTTTAACCATCCATACAGATTCACATACAGTGAATCTAACCCAAAGCATGTCTTCAAAGGATACATCTACATCCATGCTAATCCTCTAGGGCCCCGTTTTTTGTCAATAGTGAGAAAAGGAGGTACTTCTAAGGCAGAATTGATTTCACCTAAGATTGATGTTTAAAATAGGTCAGTTGAATTGTACCCTGAAATTGCTTATTTTTCTTCCTTGACTCGAAAGGAAACAATTATCTCAGGTTTGTCCAGAGAAGATGTCTATATTATAGACATCTAAAGTTTGATTAAAGGACTCACATAACTTGTTATCACTAAACACCTTAAAAAAAGTACTTTGTTAGCCCTTCTTATCAAGATCATTTTCTTCAGGTGCCTTTTTTAGCCACGTATAACGATACTCTGCAAGCAGAACACATATATTTCGAAAGTGTAAAGCAGGTCTCTATTAGCTAGTTCACACAAAAAGGTAGCCAGGAAGGAAGGAGTGGCTAGTATAAACAGTATTATGCTCCTTCCTTGTCCCAAAAAATGATCTTAAAGGTCTTTGCTAGTTAGTTAAGGTTTGGTCGAGAAGAAAAACAGTCCTCCCCCCCTGCTCTTTGAAACAAATACTTCAGTTTCTGAGTTGCCATTTATCATTCAGTTCTCCAGGTTTCTTTTTCTTTATAATTTTGTACCTTTTCCATGGTGGTGCTTTTCTTCTGTAGTCCTTGAAAAACTAATGATCCCTACTCCAATGCTCTCTCTCTATCTTTACCTTTCTTTCCTTGTGTGATGCCACTGTATAAGCCACTGTATAAACTTTCTCATTAGCCTGTTTCACAATTTAACAATTTCTTCAGAGGTATAAACTGAGGATACTGAGTTGGGCCATGCCATGCCAAAGCTTGGACCCCTGGACCATAAACAATAAAACTCCTAGGGTGGGACTAGACACATGGGAGGAGGGGTATAAGGTGCTTACCGGGTGCTATTTGTAGAAAAATGTGAATTGTTCACTGACATTTGAAGGCGATACTTATCCACACACCCACAAAGATATCAAATGACGGTTAATAACAGTCATTATACCTGTTCTAATTATACCTGTATGAATAAGTTATAAGACCCACAGAATAATTCTGCAGAAGGGTAAGAGTTTGGGGTCATATCTGTGGGACTGCTAAGAGTTTGACCTACTACTCTGTTTAGGAGCAGTGACAACTTAAGTGTCTGTGTAAAGAATACTTGCATATTACACGAATTATTGACTAACTTTTTTGTGATAAATAAAATTTGCTATCATAATTCCCATTTTACTCACACATGCAATTATACAAATTTGTACAGTAAAGTTGTATTTTTTCATTAACTGATTCAGATATGAACATGCCTAGTGGTGGTTACTCATAAATTGCTGTTGGTTAAAATGAGAATGATATTAACAGAATGATTTAAAGGAATATGGCTATTGTCAAAATTAGATCTTTAAAATTTATTCATTAAAACCTTTGGAATGATGAGCAGTTTCCTAAAATACCTGACAGTACTATATTCAAAGATTATTTTAAATTTAAAGTGAAATGAAAAAAGTTAGTAGATGTTACAAGCTTTTTTTTTTTCTTTTTTAAGATAGCCTTTGCATCAGAGAGTAAATTCAAATTAGACTAACCCAGACTGCTTTCCTTTTTTGGATTTTGTAACTGATCTCATAGCCCCCTGTGATCTGAGCTTTAAGAAACTATGATAATGAGGTCATATTAGGATCTTCTGGGTATTTTGCTCAGATGAAACTGATTTTTGATATACATTCTTTTTTCTTTCTTTATAATTAAGTACAGTATTTAACTCTGAATTTCAGCAAGACACAGTATTAAATCAGAATTGCTAAGGCATTACATTTCTGCATTCATTGATTTAGCATATGCCCAGTTTTCATCTGTAGATAATATAGAGAGCCTCCAGGCAAAACAAAAAGATGATGAAAGAGATGGACAGGAATATTTTGACTCTCAGCTCAAAATGTCAGAAAGCCTTGCTGTTGGTGTTCTCTGACCTTCCTCTGTACCACACAGTGTGTACATCTACATGCAGTATATATACTATGCATACCATACATTTTCTCACCATTTTATGTTGATTGTCAGAAACATTTTGGGTTTTATACCATATCACTGTGATATGAAAGAATATTTCTCTGCCTCTTTCTTGAGAATTTATAAGATTCATCTCAGTTGATTTTGGTCACTCAAGAGTCACAGAGGTTCTGCTAATTTTGTGTGAGGTAATGAAGATAGATCAGCTTAAGTTT
Source organism: Lichenostomus cassidix (assembly GCF_008360975.1). Lineage (NCBI taxonomy): Eukaryota > Metazoa > Chordata > Aves > Passeriformes > Meliphagidae > Lichenostomus > Lichenostomus cassidix. The sequence continues at coordinate 15,772,763 of NC_139480.1, read as the reverse complement.
TGGATGGGATTTATTTTATCAAGCTTTAGGCATTTGTAATTTTGGTATCATTATATGAGTTGGGTCCTCAGGTTTCCATTACAGTCAGGTTTATTCTAGTTGGAAGTCAATGGAGTTAATGACAAACTTTAGATCAACCTCCACTTTGAGCACTTCTTTTAATATTGGTACAAAATACCAGTATTTTACCTAAAATTATTTTGTTCCAAAAACCTGTTTGACAGATTATTGCCAGTTAAGAATTACATTTAAGTTTCTACTTAGTTTTTTGCAGAGATGTAAAAGTGATAATTGCTGTTCCCCAGTGATTTGTTTACCTGGCTTTTTTACTGCTTCTAGGTAACGTCTGGTGGTGTGGTATCCTTTTTCCTGTTTGTGGAGGTAAGTGGGTGTCAGAGACTGGAAAAATTGATGTCTTGAGACATTTTGTGATGCATGTGTATGTGGGAGGGAGCAGTGAACTGCTATCCCAACCACCCAGCCTAGAGCCTGCAGCCCAGCCTGGCAGAGCTGCTCATCACTGGCACCCCAGAGGCAGTGCCCACTCTCACCTAACCCACCTCCTGAGTGGCCAAATGACCAGAAGTCCCACCTGGGGGCAGGGCCATGGAGGCCCAGGAGGTTTTACGGCTGTGCATGAGGTGAGCACATGCCTTAACTCTACCCTTTGCTTTCATTTTCTTTTTGGATGCTGCTGGAACCCAGGAATTGGTTCCACATATGTGTGTTTTTCTATATCTTTCCTGTCTTTCTTCTAATTCCTTTTTCTTGGAGCATTTTGGGTAACATCACATCAAATGGATTTAATGTTGTCTAACTTAACATTGAACAGGTTTAAAGTTTGCTAAAATGAATGGGCCAAATTAATGCTGTGATAAGTGTTTTAAGTTGATTGGATGTTGTACTAAACCTTTTGCCAAAGTTCCTTGATTTTCTGATTATTTCCAGTAAAGTAATTTTGATCTCTTGAGTATATCTGGTGGGTATTTCTCCCATGTGTTTAACCCAGAGTACAGGAACCTCAATAAACTCCTTACATTTAAATGCTGGGGTGTTACAGTGGGTTAATGAGTTGCAGCTACAGTGAACTGTATAATTTAGAAGACACACATATGTTAGGACAAGAGACAAAAGCAGGGAAGTTCATAAGATTTCATCTTTATGACTCCTGAGTCTTAACCAGCACCAGACTCATTATAGTAGAGGAAACAGAGTAACATTTGGCTAAATCCGAATAAATGGTTAATAATCTGAGATCCAAGATCAGTTCATGCTGCATAAGACCTAGTTATGGTGAAACCTTTAAGAAAAGGAATTCTCGATGTACTACAGGGGTCAGTAAAAAGACAACATTTATGGAGGAGTTTCTTAAAAAATCTTTTCAGTATATAAAAATAGAAAAGCAAAAATTGTGATACTATCTCAAATAGACTCTATTGCAAGTTTCAGAGATGACACTGAAAATAGTCTTGGGAAAGCTGGTGAGCAGCTTTGCAATACTAAAAGCAAAAATAGTTTCATTATTCAGCTGATGTGACAGTCTTTTCTTAGTCTATATCTAGCAGGACAGTTTTGGTGCTTCTTTGATTTTGCAATGGGAAATGCAACTTGGTCACAGGATATAAAATTTCACTTACTCCTATCTTAAACAAGTGATATGTGTTTGGTAGAAGTACATCTTCCAGAGAGAAATCCAGTTTTGACCTGAAGACATCAAAATATGAAAATTGTGCTTGTTTCTCTTTGTGTTATATTCTAACAAGTAACTGATCTGAGTGTTCCTTGAATTTATCTGAGGTAAGGTTTTTTTCTAGTTATTGTCATATTCTTGTCTGCCAAATAAAAAACTCTTGTAGTACATGGCTATGCTTTCTTGTGAAAATGCTTATGCACTGAGTTGAGTTACTGGGTTTGGTTGTTTTATAATAAAATAAATTCTCTTTTAATAATGACAGGGTTTTTTATTTTTAAGAATGGCCTCAGCATATCTGTATACATGATTCCACTACTAGTGTCACACATGCTAAATCCAAACATCACCTTACTTCCCTCATTTATCCAACTCTGTGAATGATACTAGTCCTTTTTGTAAAATCATTGTGTATCATTACTCTGTTTGACTTTTTTCCTGCTAAATCCTTTCTGGACTCTGTAATGAATGATGCAGTTTTCATTCTGTAGGTTTGGCATTCATTCCTGGTCCAGACTTCTCCCCTTTAGCCTGTGTCAAAATGAATTTTTTGGCCAGGATGCAGAATGCTGCTGTGTGTAACTATCCTATGATAAAAATACCTATAATTCTGTGCCCCCTCCAAGCTCTTGCCCACCTCAAGACCACTCACAGGGAGAAAGGGTAGAATGTGTAGAGTATGAAACAGAGAAAGCCTTGATGTTGTGCACTGTTCACCAAAAACTTTGGTTTGTTACCCACACTGCTTCAGTTGCAAATACAAAGCACACAACCATATGAGCTTCTATGAAGAAAACTGACACCAACCCAAAAAACCCAGTACAACCAGTTACTCCCAAAATATCTACAAAATCAGGCCAACTTTTATGGGGTGCTAACTTTTAATTTGGAAATCCCCAGTATGATACAAATGGTCTGCTAGTAGATTTTGCTCCCTGTATTTTTACTCAATTACAGAAGGTGTTCTTCCCACAGCCACCTTCTTTTTCAGAACAAATGTGTTTTATAGCTATCTCACAAGAAAGAAAAGGCTTGAAAGCTGGAAATCATAGTTCTGTATGATCCACTGTGACATAAAGATTTTATGCAGTGTTACATTACAGCTCAGCAAGAAAAAGAGAGCAAGATGTGCTGTATTTGCAGCAGTTTTGACTTCAAAACAGCATTATTGAAAGCACAGATAGTGGAACTTCTACCATGAAATTTTTTCAGCCTCTTGGTAACAAAAGCACAGCTGTTGATATTCTGAGGGATATATACATAAAAAATGTATGTGTGTATATATATATTTAAGTGTTTAAATACAGGAGATTAAGTTGCCTGGGTCTGCCCCAATCTCTGCTGCCACAGTGAAAGTACAGTGACTTGTAGATTATCACATTGTATTATCATAAAGTGAACATGGATTGAGAGAACAGGTGATTTCACTTGTTGAGGATTTGGAAGCTATCAGCATAATAGAATCAACCATTTTTGACTGCTAGAGGAGAAACAAGAAATCCTTTAAATGAACACAAGTGGCAGAGGAATAGACATTCACATTTACAGCACTGGTTGGTTTCTTATTATTTGCATTTTTATTCAATGAGTTCTTAATGATTTCAGCAGTTATGTGTCTTCTAGGTCCCACACAAAGGCAGAGATAGGCACTTTGAGTGGTGTTTTATTTATATTTAAAAGCTTTCTAATTATATCATTAGGAAGTAGAGGAGGGTTTAATCTTAACCTATCCATTTTAGTAGGCTGTATATAAGGCCCCCTCATGACAGCACCCAAGAAACTCATTATATTTATTGTAATCATTCTCAAAATGTTTGAAGGAGGTAGAACTGTGACAAAGGAGCTAAAGGCAAAAGCCATAAGAATTACATGCTATTCTTAAAGGTAGCTTCCTTTTCTCTCTGTGGGAATTAAATCTGCTTTTCTTAATAATCAAAAATGAATGAACAATACTTGAATGAACAGTCAATAGCTTATATGTGAAAAACTTGTGGAGGTATGTTTGTTTCTTATGTGGAAGAGTAAAGATGTGGATCGCCTGAATCCATAGGCAGACATAGGAGTTATGGTATTTATCTAGGTTAGGTAGATAAATAGGTTAGATAGGTTACTGCTCCCATGCTTCACAATGAAACACAGGTCAGTGCAATTTCTTTCTCTCTGCTTACTGTCCTAGCAGTTTTCAGGAGTAAAATATTTAAATTTTGAATTAACTCGAGACATAATAGTGCTGGAGATTACATGTATGAGAGATTTCAAAAGTAATGTGGAAAGAAATGCATCTTTTTCAAGATGCTGAGAAATTACTTGGTTTCTAGTAGAGGATGCTTTCTGTATCTTGGGAAAAGTGGATAACTGAAAACCAGGAAGCTTTTAAAGACCTTGAAGTAAGTTAGGTCACATGTCGTTAAAAGGTACCAATTAGCGGCCTAGTGCATACATTCAGAAGGTAAATCAGATAATAGTGAATTTAATAGAAACATACACTGGTTTGGATTGGAAGGAACATTAAAAATCACCCAGTTCCAACCCCCTGCTATTGGCAGGGACACCTTCCACTAGATCAGCTTGCTCACAGCCCCATCCAGCCTGGCCTTGAACACTTCCAGGGATGGGGCATCCCTTACTGCTCTGGGCAATCTGTTCCACTGCCACACCAGTCTCACAGTAAAGAATTTCTTCCTAACATCTAATCTAAACCTACTCTCTTTCAACTACTTATTTCTCATGTTTAATTTAATAGTCACAGCTGTTTCAAAATTCTTTTGGAAAACTCCACTTTTGTTTATTTCCCATGCATTATTTAGAAGTAATTGCAAGTTTATTGGGAGGCAAATGTCTTAATGGATATTATATACATGATACTATTTAAAGCAAAATGTTTTTCTTACTTTTAGTCAAGTAAAATTCTGGAAAAGACATAGAAATCTGACTGCTGGAGAAATTTGAGCTCAACCATTCCCTTGCTTTTCAAACACTGAAGACCTTTACAGAAAATGAGATCTGAGAGCTCTAATTCCATGGTTAGATTTATTAAAATGAGTAATAAGTAGGAAAAAATGATAACTAAAGCAACACTTAGTATGAACAGCTAACACAGCAAACACCTGCCAACTTTCTAAGCTCAACTCATAAGTATTAGGTTATACCAATTATGCAGGTTATCTGAACCTGCATTTTACTACATTTTGTTTAGTTCTAATAAATTTAATTTTATTTTCTTTTATAGCAGGGAAATATAATTGCTACTCCTATGCATGCTTCCTTAAGATGTCACAGGAACATAATTTCTACCCAGAGCAGCAAAAACGGAAGAGATCTACAAATCTAACTAGATAAGACATATGCCAGTCACCTCTGACCTTCTCTTTGAATGATCAACCCATGCATTTTGAGTGCATTTCTGCTCCATCTAGCAATAGTTCCTGCCCAAACTTTTCATGGATTAATTACCTCAGACCTACACACCCATTCAGAACTAACTGGATATTTTTGACATCTCCCAGTTCCACAGATTCCTGATGCCAGAAATACCAAAGAGCAGAGTCACTCTGGGTCTCACTTAACTTCCCTTCTAATGCCATGTTAAAACTCTAACTTCTGACCAAATATGTTAAAATATTCTGAATCTTAAAATACTGTGAGCCATCTTTTTTTCAGGAAGGAATTGCTCATTAAAACAGAAGAGAAGCAAAATGGGTTAAAGAAAAATTAACAGGAGATTGTGCCACTTGTTTAGAGGAACAATTTTCACATAGTGGTGGAGAGAGTGCTACATATTTGCTCTGCACTGAGAAGAATTCAGAATAGATATAGTAGTTATGAGTTAGTACTAGAAATTAGGATAAAATACATGGATGAAAAACTTACATTGCTTTCAACATAAGAGTTTGTCTTCCATGGTGTCCTGGGATTCATGGAAGATGAAGACACTTTAAAACATTGTTTGTTTCCCATGTCCGCAGGTTGCTTTTGTAGCTTTGAATTTGTAAGAGAAATATACTTATTTTCAACCCAGGTTTTTCTTATTAAATTCGATGACACTTCTTTTGCCATTTTTACCTGTTCCCAGAAAAATTAGATAATCTAGTTTCCAGGAGCAACTTTTCATACTCTTCTATCCATAGGGAGAACTGAAATGACTTCTGGGAAGAATTATGATACTTCCATTTTCTCACAAAAACTTGACATTTAGTAGCTAGATATTCAAAATACTACTTTCCCTATGAAGAATGTGTAAAAGATTCCAAAGCAGCTGTTTCACATTAAGAACTTCTCGGAATGTCTCTTTGTATCAAGGGGCACTCTAACATGTAAGCTCTGATACAGAATGACAAGTCCAGGGGAAATGAAATTTAGCTTTATAACTCAGGTCTTTCACACTGGAATATTCCCTCTATCCAGACTTGAACACTGATTTGACTCAGCTTCAGAAAACAAGTATTTGTTTAATTATGTTTTAGATCTGGAAGGATCTTCCCAAATTATCTTAACTGAAGACTAATAAGCACAAATTCAATTTATTTTAAAAGTAGTTCAGAGGAAATTATTCTAAAACCTGCAGTATAACATGGTGAATTTGGATCCTGGGAAGATGCATGGAGATCAGGTAATGCAGTGGGTTGAGGAGGGGTGGAACAGGCCTCTGCGTCTACCGAAAGTGTCTCTAAGGCTATCGAGAGATCACTCCAGCCAGCACTGCTCTGGTGCTGTACAGAAAGACCCTTCTCACACCTGAGCTGGTGTAAGGCACAGATTCTCACTCACCCAGAGAGCTGGATAGCTCACACGTTACCAGAGACAAAGAATCCAGAGGCTCAATCAGCTGGATGTTCCAGATGTTTATTCCGAAGGGTTCCAGGGTGCAAGAGGAGACCCTAGGTGTCTCTAGATATAGGGATCACCTGAGGTCAGGGGAGAGGAGGCGGGGGGAACACCACAACCAATGGGGACAAGGGAGGGATGGAGTCAGGGGTTAGGTTACAGCCAGGGGGATTTACATAATTTGGGGAGGGACTTATCGTGTTACTTTGACTGGGATGTTTTGCCACCAGTGAAACCCTGCTGCACTGGAACCACTTGGCTCCCCAGCAGTTCCTAAGGTGGTATCACCCACCACCACAATCAGGTGGGTCCCAAGAAGAAATCTGCTGATCTGTAGGCCCTATAGGTCAGTAAAACTGGAACAAGGTGAGAAGGGGCATTTCAGAGATTACATGCAGAGCTACATAGGAAACAATCTGTAATACTGAAACTGAATGTTTTTCAAGCATGCATTAAGAAGTGGTGAATATTACAATAAAGCAATGCTAATTTAAATAATGTACTGTCTTATGAATAGGAAAATATTATTCTGTTCTAACATATGTGATCAACAGACTCATTTTTTCTTTATGTATGGCCCAAGTAACAGTGTTATTTGTATTCATTTCTGCTTTAATAATGCTAAAATTTTTAAATTACAAAAATAAATCTTCTTCATCCATGGGAGTCTCTATTTTTGTACAAGTCCATAGTTGTAGTTAACAAGAAAAAGATTAAAATATATTAAATGAGTTGAAGATTATACCTCTGAACATCTGTGTACTTCTGAAATTTTAGTTAATTTAACTGGAGGCAGATTTCTCTATGTATGTAGAGAGCAAAGTGCTTGAGATATGATCCTTCATACAGTTTTATGGAGAAATTTGAACTGAATTTGTACTTTTTTTGTTGTTGTTCAGATGGAAAATAAAGCAATGATGTCACTACCTAATCCTTTCATATAACCAATGTAAGAAATTTTAGGTGGCTTAAAATAAGAATACATGTGAGATAATTGGTCACAAAAGAGATCAGATTTGTAAATTGTTTGTGAGATATGTTTGAAATGGGGCTTTGAACTTATCCTGGAGGCTGATTTCCTGGTTTATATTTTAGGTTTTTTAAGTCTCTTCTCCATTTTGACATCTGTTTAATATGCATAACTGTGGTTTCCAGTTTAGTTAGTCTCTTCTTAGTCTTAATGTATATATACAGAATGCCTGTACAATTTTAGGTGACTAATGGAAAAGGATCTTGTCCCTCTGTCTGCCTTGAAAATAGAATTCAAACTTTCTCAGTCATAGACATAAATTATTTCTAGGTAAACATATGGAGATTTAACACTATAAACTAAGCTTAATCTGATTCAAGATTAGCAACATATTAAATATATTCTGCTTTTCAGATAGTGTATAATGAAATATTTCTTCAAATATGCAAATCACTTTTCTCAAGTGATTTGCTTATCTTTTAGGAAATACAAGCATTATATGAAACCTGCATGTTTAAGAATGGCACTTGTAACTTATTAAATTTATTGTATTACTCACAACTGACTATATAAATCACTTTGACATTTTAGATAAGTATCATTTCCTTTTCCCTTTTGTGAAAAGAAATACAGAGAGCTGCTTTTAGCAAAGGAAAGATAAAAAAATTCTGAGTGCATATTAATAAAATATAGGCACAAACCGAAAAAAAAAAGTCTTCATGGGTTTTTTTAACTTTGATTTCATCACTATGGAAATGACCTTGCAATTTAGACTGCATGAAACTAAACAACCATGGCTGCTTCTGCTTACATATTCATCATAGTCTTATAATGCCATTGGTGTCACATATTTAATTCATCCATTTAATGCAGATGTTATGCAGCATAGTGTCTTGAATGAGTTAACTGGATTTATTGTTCTGCAAAGTCTTAGGCTGGATTAATGCAATAACCTTTTATCTTTAAATTTGAATATAGCTATGACAGATTTGTATTTGCAAAATATTTGTGAGGAGCTCTCACTTTAAACAGAGGTTATTAAAGCAAATTTAAGAAATGTTCCTTTCAGCAGCTTCAACACAGATCATAGTGCAGGAGATCAGGAAGGTTAAAAGAGAAAATGCCACAAAGGCTGTTCAGTGGATTCAAAGTAACATTTTATTTATCTTTACTCCCTTCCTGTGGAGGGAGTTAAAAACAACTTAAAAAAAAAAATAAAGGTGGTTGCAATACTTTTTCATGTCCTTCCTGGAGACTCCATCTCTTGCCTGGAAACATTAATGTTTCCTAACAAGAGGCAGTATAACTTGATAATATTCTTCACAGTGTCTCCTGAGAGACAGTAAGACATATAAGACATTTAAGGTGAGTTATCAATTTTGTTGTTTTTTCCTTTTATTGGTTTGAATCTACACATACAGACATGTACTTCTTTTTCACTAAGGCTCATTTTTACATACCACAGCTTGATGAAGTACTGAAGAATTAGTTGGCTTATTTTTTCTGCCATTGGTAGAAACAGATTTTATACAAAACCAAGACCTCCCACTTATGAAAATAATACTAAAATCGGGTGTGACTAGAATTCAGAGAATGTTGTAAAAACAGTGAATGAATATTCATTTAATTTGGGAAACTAATGTCAGTGGAGTTAATTTCCTCTGATATTAACAATAAAATGCTTTTGTAGGAGTGTTTCTAAGAAGTGAACTAAGAAAATCAAAAAGTAAAAGCATATTGTAGCTCGTCATCAATAACTACCACTCACAGATTTATGCTGCAGATTGCATTTTAAGACTTACACTCATCTGTCCTGGGAGCAGAATAAACTCATTCAGTGAACCATTCACAGAGCAGAAACTATCAGAAAAACAAGTATAGGAAGAGTGAATTCACCAGAATAATGCAGTAAAACTTCAGTGAGGTAACAAGAACCACAAAGTCAAAGAATCACAGGGTGGTTGAGGGTGGAAAGGACCTCTGGAGATCATGTAATTCAACACCTTTCCTCAAAACAGGGTCAGCTAGAGCAGCTTGTTCAGTATTGTGTTGATCTGGTCTTGAACATCTCCAAAAATAGACTCCACAGCTTCCTTGAGCAATTTATTCCAACCTTTGATCACACTCACTAAAAAAGTGGATTTTTTGTATTTCAGTCTGTATCTAATACCTCTTGCTCTTTCACTGAGCCCTCCTGGAGGACTCAGGCTCTTTAATTTTTAGTCCCCTATCAAGCTTTTCTATACATGGATAAAATTGGCCCAGTCTTAATCCTTCAGCAGAGCTGCTTTCCTCAGCCTGCACCAATCGGATCATTCTTCAAATGCAGGACTTCAAATTCCTTTTGTTGAACTCCATGATTTTCCTACCAGTTCACTTCTCCAAATTCTTGGGTCTTGAATTGTACTACTGGACTATCAGCCACTTCTAAAGAAGCAGTTCAGTTTGCTGAGTTTGTCTTATGCTTTCTTAGAGTATGTGAAGAGTAGGAAAGCAAATGTTAAGCCAATGAAAACTTCTCTTACTTGGAATCATCCATTTCCTTTGAACATTATCCAATTGCTATAAAATGCAATTTTACAAAAGGAGAAAAAAAAATAGATATTATTATTGAATCTCACAGATGTTTAAGCTCCCTGTCAAAAATGCATGCATAATTTCATGTTTCATATTCATGTGATTATGCAAATATGCCACAGTGTTAAATCTGTACACAGCACTACTGCTACCACTTTGGTTTGTGCAAGGATGTCTCAGTTGAATATGATCCAGTGTGAGTGTGGATTTCAATATGTTTTATAAGCAGGCAGACTTTGCATCATCTGACTAACTCAGGTAACTGGATATTTCAGATGGTCACATGGAAGTGTTATGCTTTCTGGAACATTTCAGTTTTGCTTCAGAATTGCTTATTTGCATGAGCTGTCGTTAGCTGTCTGAAATAAACATTAAGTCTCATCTAAAATAATAGCAATTTATGCTAAGATAACAGCACTTTCAATCTCCCACGTCTGCATACATGCCGTGGCTAACACTCAAATTATATTTTCCCACAGGTGTTCTGGTTTCCACAAGAACAAAATCCATACGTGGAGAAATAGAAATTTCTAAAGATCACTTTTCGAAATATAAAAGTGATGGTGAATACAAGGAGTGTTTATAACTTCCCTCATAGATTCAGATATTTGTTTTCTTTCTGACTGCTAGTATTTATTGCTTTATTTTTTGTTATGATAAGAACTCAGTTATGAGGGCTCAGTAAATTTATTGGTAAACCCTGACTCACATTTCTCATTATCTTCCACCTGAGGGTATAGTCTAGTACAAGATAAGAAATAGACAGCATATCGAGAAATCTTTCAGATAAAGACTGACATCCACATTTTAGGCATCAGATAATGCATGTTTCTAATTGATGCTTGTAAGCAAGTTCTTGAGGCTACTCTGTAAATCCTGGGGACCTCTACTATACAGTCTCTCTCTCTAAACCTTAATCTAAACTTACCATCAGTATTCACAATGACAAAATTCTCACAAACTCTAATGCATACTTGCCAAATGCTTTATTTCTATTTCTGTGACTAATATTATCGGATCATCATAAAAGGATATGCTCAGGTGAAAGTGACAAGGATAAAAAAACGTTAGCAGAGAGATTGAGGAGACTGCTCTAGATGCATGACTTGCAAACTTGAATATAATTCTGGAAAATTTTTGTGGTAGAAGATAACCTGCCTGGAGCCTTCCATGGTGTGAGGTAAAAGCACTGAAAGTGAATTCTGGGCATGCAAAAATGATTCAGAAGCATGTTCAGCCTCTGACAGAAGTGTTTGTTAATGTAAAAAGCATAAGAAATATTTGCAAAAGTGACAAGGGCATTTGTTAGTTTGCACACTACAGACTTAGTCTTCATAACTAGGTGAACTTCACATTATAGATGAAATCTTTTTCTAATGCATTGGACAGGAAAAAAAGCAATTTGTGTGTGACAAATATTAGGACTAAAACCAAAAAAGGTAAGCCAGTACTCCAGTCTTTTTTCTCCAACTGAATATAGAAGAGGGAGGAAAAGTATGAAGCATGTTGAAATGAAGAATTGTTCTAACAAATGATCTTGGAACAATGCATGCAGAAATTGTAGGCCTTTATGCAATAATGGATATGAAATATTTTTATGAAATACAGCTTCCAGAAAGGAACTACATATTGCACTTTTATTCCTACTATTTCTAAATTCAGGTAATAGAAAACATAAATTTAAAGTACATAATTGTAAGTAAAGAAACAATATTTGGCAGTTAAGATGCAATTACTTGCGTTTTAACAGATTATAGACATGATTTGACTGGTAGCAAATTAGAAATGTTTCAAAACGTTACCACTTTAAACATATTAAATCCAGAGTATTTGTGATGTAATATTTTGAAAAAAAACAGTAATGAATCACCACTCCTTTGATGTGCTCATGCAGAGTTACCATGAAGGTATTTCTCAAGCATAGAATTCTGGTTCCAGTGAACTGGAAATAGGTTTATGTACACTGTGGACAGCTATTAAAGTGCTGAGGCTTGACAAAAAATCTACAGTAGCAAGGGGTAACTTATGTTCCACTGGTATGTTTTTCTAATTTATGTTTTGTCACCCAGAAAGCCTGTGATAAACAACATATCTCACACAATGGAACTGGAATGGGATTGCATTAATTTTTCCTTTTTTTGATTGTATTCCAACAAGCCCAGTAAAACTTGAAGACCTCAGGGACAGGTTTTACAAAAAAAGGGTCTGCTTTTTTGTGATGCCTAAACATATCATGTGAAAGGAAGCTATACCCTCTGAAACCATAACAATGTAGTAATGTCTTACAACACAATGTTCAGGAAAAGGCATTTCTGTGCTGGTTGCTCTTTTTTTTTCCTTTTTACAGCAAATCTAGACATCTGGAATTTTAAGACCAATTTAGTTACATAAACAAAAGATTGAAGCACCCTTTTTTCAGGGGTTGAGCAATGCTAGTTTTTTATCTGTACCCAGCCAATACTGTCACAAGACTATTTATTGCAGATTAAAATATTTCTGGATAGTGCCTTTAATATTTATTCTGGATTGTAAAAATTATATTAGTGAATAGAGTAAGAGGAGTCACAGCCTTAAGGTTAAATTTTTTTTTTCTGCTTTCCTTTCCCCCACAAGGTAAAACCACCACCTCTGTTTCAAGAAGACTTGCTGTCAGTGATCTATTCCATGGGTGCCAAGAGTGACATACAGGTACAATGTGAACAGCTAACAGGGTTGAGTACTGGAAGTTAAAACTTTTCAAGTAAGCAAAATAATGGTGACAAAATTAGAGTGACCAAACCAGAGTGACTGATAATCTTGCTTTTCAGGGCCATAATACAGCCCACAAACAAAGAAACAAATCTATTTTAAGTTTTGTAGTTATGTATATATTTTTGTATAAAATATTAACTGAGTTAATTAATTAAACTGAAATTAATTAATTTCCTACATAAATCAGTTACAAATGACCACCAAATGGTTACCTTTGTCTAATGTGCAAATCCTTTCACAGGAATTAAAACTAGAGTGAAAAGAAGAAAAGCAATTAGTCCAGCATGGACGGAAAGGATAAACACTGAGATACAGAAAGGCTGTCCCAAGTTACAAAACTGTAACCGAAAGGGCTTATGTGTCAACATAGCCAGGAGGTTGTTGGTATTATTTAGAAAGCAAGCAGTTAGAATATATTTTATGTATTTTGTTAGGTAATTACATCAGTCCATAAAGTACCATACTAATCTTCTGGGTTCTGTATGGGAATAAAAACCAAATTCACAGTACTAAAACTGATACTAAATAGACCTTCATCAAATTATTTCCTCATTTATGTTTAGCCTTCAGATAGGTATATGATAAACTGCACCCCCACTTTTACAACAGAAAAAATAAGATCTTGTCAGATTTCTCACATGGAGAGGAAATTGTCAAGTGTACATACACTTGGTGAAAATTTTGAGAGAGTTGAGAGTGGTAAAGTGAGAAAGAAGTTAAGATTGTGAGGTTGGCAAGCAGCAGAATAAAACCATTGGCTTCATGAATGGAAAATAAGGTAAGAAAAATATATTCTCCACTTCTGGTTCTTCACAGTGAATTAATTTTCTCTCTTAGTTTAAGATTGTCTCAAAAGAAACCTAGGCTATTAATTCAGGTTGGGATTTTACAGAGTCTGTGTTGGCTTATCTGTGATTTCATTAGGAGTAGTGAAAAGTTTACTCTTCAACTCAATCAGCCTTAAAACATTCTTAACTGCTCTTGAAAGTCTCCTGGTAGGTTACCTTAAGGATTTCCTACAATTGAAGCCAAATCTGAAGGTTTTAGAGTAGCAATACTTAACTTCTTGTAATAGCCCCCCCAGTAAGTCCACTTATCAATGTGCTAGTAGTATCACTGCAATACATAACACTACTGGGGAAAAGAACTACATTATGCAGCAATACCATGTTTTTGAGATGTAATCTACATATTAAAAGAGAGACACAGGGTTTTGTTGTGGTGGTCTGGTTGTTGGAAGGGTGGTTTGGGGTTTTTTGTTGTAGTTTTTGTTTGGGGTTTTGATGTTTGGGGTTTTTTTTGTCGGTTTTTCTCCCTGAGTTAATGGTTTTTTCTTTCTCTTTTATTTTATCAAACAAAACAAACTCAGATTCATTCAGTTCTTCGTTTATAACAACTCAGGATTCTATCTGTGCTTTTCACCATATAAATTTCACTGGATATATATGAAATTGGTGATGTGATATAATGTGCAATCATCTTTTCAGTGAAAGATTCAGTCTTCCAACACACCCACAGCTAAAATAGCATAAGGAGGGTAGACAGTCAGGCAAATAAATTGTTTTGTGAATGCAGTTTCAATCTCCTCTAACCAACAGAAGACCTCTGACCTAAAGAGTCTTACATAGTCACACAACTCAGGAAGAAATCCTAGCTTCTATTTTGTTGAAGGCAGTCAGCAGGCAAGGAAGGGAAGAACCTGGGAAGGTTCACTTCTACTCTACAGTATGCTTAAAAGACCTTTATTTCTTTATTAATACCATTCTGATGGTATTAAATCTGTTCCAGGGAAAACATGTCGTGCATCCATTAAGGTGTCCTTGCCACTGATGTCTCTGCTGTCAATATGGTTCTTGCATTTTGGGCTACAAAGGGGCTTTTAGTGAAGTTGTCTCATGACCTTCTGGCTACACTACCCTTGGGTGATTCCATTGTGGAACTAGAGAGGAGAAGGTGGGCAACATCCCTGAAACAGCAGCATTTCCCTTCATAAGATTGTTCCTACAAGTCTAGACAGTCTGAACTCCAAGAGATGGGGATGTGCATATTTCCCATTGTTCCCTGTACTCATAAGCATAGGGAATTTGTGCCTTAAGAATTACCTAACCTGTCCCCATAAGTTGTTAACCAAGTCCTAAACACTTGGTTACAGGCATCTAAGCCAGACAGATCTCTTTCTACCCAAAGAACTCACCACATTAATTTTCCAAATGCAGAATTCCTCTGTAAACTTTGAAAGAGATGGCACAACTGGATAAAGTATCTTCATGGATTTAAACAACTCTTTCTTAATAGCTACCTTTGATTTACTACACAGTCCATTTCTAAAATATTTATACTATCTATTTTGCCATTACCACAGAGGATGTAATGAAAGTGATCATAGCAATTAACACTTTAAATGTCTTTAAATCCAAAGAAACTATTTCAGAATGAAGAAATAATTGCCAACTAGTGCTTGATTAATAGTTGTGTTAAATACCACATAGACAAAACTCCAGAAAATGTTTCAAGCAAGATAAAGTAGAAGAATTAACCCTTCTGAAAGAGTCTTTATAGGGTGGAAAAATTACATAAGCTATGTAATTCTATGAATAAGTGTTCTCCTGTGCATTCTTTCCCTGGGCTGCACAACTACGTAGAATTTTAGTAATGAATATAGTGTTTATAAGTTGTATTGATCTGATGCAACTTGCGGCTAAGCCCAGCATTTATTCACAGCAGAAGACTACCCATGCTCAAAAATTCATTTCAGCTTGTATAGCTTTGTGATTACTCTCGTCATTAATTTCTTTTCCAAAAATAATTAATGTTCTCTCACTTTTATTTTCTGTTCAAAAACTCGTGTCCCACTAAAACGTCTTTGAGTGAGAAGGCATCCTGTCTCAATAACATAGAATCTCTTGGACAATCCTTTTCTCACATAATAGGTACACCAGAAAATGTCCCATTTAGGGATGCCTTTAGGCCAGTGTGCTTCTACAGCTGTATGTTTCCTGAGAAGAGTAAAACCTAGTCTTTGTCATATGTCATATGTTTCAAATCAACTAAAAATGTTATCAGAAAAGTCTTATTTGCACAGTCAATCCAAGGAGAGGAGTCCAATACACCATCTGAGAAAATGTCTGCAACACTGAATCTTGTACTTTTGTGCGCAGTAATGCCTTCTCCTTGTGCTGTTCCAGAAACTAAATTAATTTGATTAGTCCTTTTGTAATTTCTTTCCCTGCAGCTCTTAAGCCATGAGAGAAAAATTACTACCTTGATGGATAGTACCTAGGAATATAACAACAATAGCCAGTTGTGTATTCGGAGCATCACAAAAGAGCACTGGACAAGAATATTATCATGTTCAGCTGAGTCTGACATATTTGGGTCCTAAGTTTTTGAAACTAATAATACTATTTAGTTAATAAGAATATAATTTTGTTAATTCCTGGGATATGTACAAATTGTATGTCTATGCACCAGTGTATTTGCTCTGGTTCTACTAACAATACATGGTGAGTTTTCTTCACTAATCTGCATGCCTCCATCAATGTACTTATGCCTAAAATGCAGATGGTAATAGAGAAAAGCAATGCTCTCGAATAAAATGTCAATAGTCACAGGAGAGAAAATGCCTTTGAAAATCTATAGAAAAAAGGTTGTGCCTGCATATGTTTGAGCACAGGCAGAAAGACTGTCCCTGTAGAGGTCTTCAAAGGCATCTGTCTCTTCTGATTATTCAGGGAATTAAAGATGATCTTTTCAATTATATGCTAGAATGCATCCGTAAGTTACATGGCTAAGTAAAAACTCCTAAAGTTTAAAGCCTGAACATCAACAGGGTGTGTTCAATTAACCTCTTTACTATAAACTGAAATCATTGAATGACAAACAGAAGAATGCCTTTTCTTCTTTCTACTATTAGTTTTGCCATGACAAGACTCCTCCTGCTTGCTTTGCACCTTATTTTCGTACTGAGAATATGCTTTATCAGTATTCAGTATAGCTCTTCAAGTTATTTTAGTTTTGGCATATAGTACAGTGCTTGTACCTGCTATTCCCATTTGGGTTATAGTTGAAGTAGAAGAACACTTCATCTTAGCTCAAACTGTCACATATACACTACTCTTCATTCCGCCAGCTACAGGATAAGAATACTTTTGTAAGTAGCCCTCAGTTTGATACAGCTACTGGGACTTAGAATGACTTCTTCCAATTATCTCCTATAAAGAATATTTGACTAGAGACAATTTGTCAAGTGCAATTCAGGCTCCTGTAGTGATAACAAGTCCCTTCTTATTATTTTTAAAGTATTAGCTGACAGAAAATAATACATATACATCAAAAAAATAAACAGCATTGCCAAGGCATTCAGCAACAATATTTTACATAATTGTGCTCATTTGATCTCTTTGGTTTCTCATATGTGCACATCTCAAAAACTTTAAAAGGATTTCATACAGCTTAAAATTTTCTACTAAATACCATACTGCTATGCCTTTCATAGTCCAATGTAGAGCAGGTTTGTGATTTACTTATGTTTGGAAAATAAGTAGAAATAATCAAGATTACAGCAAGACTGTTTTGTATCCTATAACACATGCCTTCAAGAGCTCATTTTTTTTAAGCTTTTCTCTCTCACAAATACAGACGCAGCTCCAGAGGACAAACATGTATGCTGGAATTTAGTAAAAAGTTACTGAATATTCTGAGAAAAACACATAAATATGACTTAAAGACAATCTAATTCTTCTTCTTTAATTTTAGAGCCCTGAAGTAAAGTTTCAGAGCAAAGCAAAACAAGCAGGCCTAGGGGCATGGACTTAAGGTCTCTTCATCCGTGTCAGGTCTAGAGGGTCACTGTTCAACTACTGTGACTGTAGACAAGAGCAATTCTCTTGTCAGCTCACTCTCCTGCCACTGATCCAATGGCTGGTAGTAGACAGTAAAGATTCAGGCACAAGAAGTGATTAAAAACACCCTGCTAGTAAAAGCACTTTTTCCCAGTTCAGTCAATGGTACATTTATTCCCTGAAATATAAGTTGCCATATCCTTTTATAGTAAAAGATTAAAAGAAATTTCTGATTTACTTTTTATACACAATCTGCCATTTTCTCCATATTGGTTGTTTCTTCATTTATTCCCTAGAGCTTTAAATTCAGCATTTCTTGTTCTTAGCTTCCTTTTTGTCTGGGGACCTGACTCTTACCTCCAGTCTCACTGTAACCAGTTGATCCCCGAATCCCTTCTGTAGTGAGTGAGCTCCTACATTTTGGCCCAAGTTTGGTTTCCAAACAGGCTGCAAGTATAATGCATGTAATGCACACTGTAGCAATCTCTGAGACTACAAAACCATGTTGCAGTGCTCACAGACAGAAGAAATCATGCTTTAAAGGGAAAACTGAGTCCTTCTCATTGACCTCTCCCTACTGCCCTGCGTTTCCCCCTCCTATGCCTGCACTTTCTTCTTGAGAAGAAACAGGAGAGAAAAGCAGCTGTAGAGCCTAATGAGGGGATAAGTCTTACCCTTAGATAAAACAGCAGTGTCCAGGGGACTCTTTCATCATTATACTCCACTCTGATCAAGTAAGTCGCTCCTAAGAACAAACTCCAGGGGAGAAAAAAAAGAAAGAGCCTAGCTTAGTTTGCCCTTTCTGATGTAAATGACAAGATTAATATCAGAAATTACTTTCTAAATAAATACTGGCAAAATGATTGTTTTAAATACAGCATAACCTTTCTCATTCCAGTAATCTACATAATCTATAATTCACACTAAAATTTGGCAATTACGTTCACTTCTCAAAGTTTAACTATGACAATCTTTTAGTGACAGCTCAAATTATTAAACTACCATTTGAAAAAAAAATTACAGTCTGTTTCATGTTATGAAATATAAAAAATAGGATTAAATCTAATTGTCAAAATAAAAAAGCACTTATGTTTTCATGATTTATCCTTGATATTTCAAATTTTTTTGTTTGTTTGCTGATTCAAAAAACTTCAATATTTTGCAGTCTTTAGACACTAATTATCATGACTTGAAAAAAGATATTGCTATAATCACTGTATTATCAGTGTAACAGACTACAAAATCTAGCATATGCTACGGCTTATGCTGTCATTTTAGTAGGATTCTAGGTATTTAACAAAATTAGACAGAATCTGATGTAGAAAACAGTCTTCTGCCAAACAGTTATTACTGGTGTAATGTCTTTTTCATATGCTACCTATAGTTCTCAAATTTTTTCCCTGCTTTGAAGTGGAGGTTGGACTAGAGGCCTGCATTACAACATGTATTCTTCTATGAATGACTAAAGATATGAAACTTACAGCCTCCCTAATTTGAAGGAAGGCAGAATTTTTCTTGATTTAGATATGGGGAGTTTTGTACTGTGATGTTTTCACATGAGGAAGTTGAAACCATATGGAACTGCAACACACTGCCAGGCCAGGAAAAAAAAAACAACCAACATTTAGACATATGTAGCAATAGTAATTTAAACCCAGCTGGCTAATACTTGCCAACATTTTGAGGAGGAGAGAAGCTGGTAGTTAATATTCCAAGACAAAAAGAACTAGAAATAACTCTCTATATATGACATGTAACCTCAGTATCTTTTCTTACATCTGCTATTAAAATATGTTCTATTGGAAAAACTAAAAATTGTTAGTGCCTGACTTAGTGGATGTAGGGGAAGTGCTCTGCTGGATTTGATATTTACAAACAAAAAAGATATTTTGAGGAATGTAAAGGTTTGAAGGCAGCTTTGGCTGCTGTGATGATGAGATGGTAGAGTCCAGGATCCTGCGAGAAAGGAACAAGGCAAACAGTAGAATCACAGCTCTGGACAGCAGGGCAGAAGACTTTTATGTGGTCAAGATTCTTGCAGGAATCCATGGGAGATCATCCTGGAGACAGCAGGGATCACCTCATCCTTTCCAATATCACTTTCTTCAAGCTCAAGAATGGCCCATCCCTATGAGCAGAAAATAACGCCAAGGAGACAGGAGGCCTGCAGATGAACAAAGAGGTCTTGACAAAACTCAGGTTTGAAAAGAACAAGAAAGTGACTGGGAGTTGATCAACAGCATAGACTTTCTAAAAGCAACATACTGCCTTACCAAGCTGATAGCCTTTTATAATGAAATGATTGACTTGGTGGATAAGGAGATATTTATCTTGACTTTAGCAAGGCTTTCATCACTGTCTACTCTAATATCCCCATGGACAAACTGATGAAATACAGGCTAGATAAGTGGACAGTGAGGCAAATTGAAAACTGGCTTCACTGCTGGGCTTAAAGGGTTGTAATTAGCAGCATGAACTTCTTCTGGAAACCAGTCACCATTGGTGTATCCTAGGGGCCAGTGCTGTTTAATGTCTTCATTATTGATCAGCAAAAATCAGTTTACACTCTCAGGAGCATTGCAAACAAAATCAGGAGGAGGGGCAGATAGACTAGGTGGATGTGCCATCCAGAGGAATCTCAACAGGTTGGAGAAATGGAAAAACAGAAACCTCACAAAGCTCAAGAAAAATGGAATTTTAAATTCTTAAAGATAGCTTCCTTTTCTCTCTGTAGAAATTAAATTGTATTTCTTAATTCCCAAACAAGTACTTGAATGAACAGCCTATAGGTTATACGTTAAAAAGCTGTGGAAGTATGTTTCTTTCTTATGTGGAAAAGACACATGGATCTCCTTGCTTGGCAGGAATAACAGCATGCATCAATTCATTTGGATTCAACAGGCTGGAAAGCAGCTCTGTGGAGAGGGACTAGGAGTCCTGATGGACAACAAGGTGGCCACAAGCCAGCAGTGCACCCTTGTGGCAAGGAAGGCCATCAAAATCACTGACTGGAGTGAAGACAATTAACAATGTTGGTTACAAACAGTGAATGCATCAAACACTTCTAAATAGCTATTAAAAAATATGTTAAAATTATTAAACAGAGTTTAATGATCACTAAGGCATATCCATTACATGGAGCCATTTAAAGATAACACGAGACAGCAAAAGTTTTAATAAAATTTTTAAAAATTCAGAACACAGCATCTTTTTGTAAAACACAGTATAAGAAAGACCAATAATACTTCAAGAAGAAAATTACTGTATCTAACAGATAATTTAATCATCTTTTACTTACTAAATTCCTATCTTCTAAAAGTTGTTACCACAGTGACATTCTAAACTTTGTCAATTATTTATCTAATCTGTTGTATGCATGCACTTGCCACCTTTTCTCTAGAATTATACATCAGCTAAAAATGGTTTCTATTGTCTAGGGACAGTCCACTAACTCCCACAGCAAGCTTTTATGAGTCTGTGCACTCTTCTCTGTTATTTTGATGTACCAGTCATGTTCTCCTTGCTGGAAAGCTGCTCTTTTGTTCATGTGCAATGACAGAAGACCTTAAAATATTTGGAATCACTAATTATTAAAAGGTGGATTCTACATGTGCATGTGTTGCACTACAAACCAACATCTATTAATGTTTCTCTGTTCTTTTTCTGTGTGAGAGGATAAGATATAGACACTTGTGGTAGCTATTGAATTTGTTCAGAATTCTGTAAATTCAAAGGGATGTACTATTGCATAAATTTCCTAACTTTTTAACATCTCTAATAAATAAGGAAAATTATGTTCACTATCCCTATGATGATGTGAAAGACAAAATGTGGAATTTAGGAAACCTACTTGAAAAGACAAGAAATGGAGACTGGGAGGAAACACAATTACAGAGAAAGCAAATACATTATTTGAATTATTTAGATTTAAAATCCAGATTCAATGTTCAAAGAAGGGTAAGTGTGAACGAGGAGCACAGACTATAATTGTTCTGCATGCATAATGATATTCAATAGTTTGTTTCTCTTTTAGAAATACGTATTTTTTGAACTTGCTTTCTATGAAAAACAGAAACACCTTCCACCCTTCACCAAAACCTTTCCATTTAGTTTTTTCACTGCTCAGAATAAGATGGAACATTTAAAATTTTAACAGACATATGTATTAAATCATTAATAATTTTCACATTCTATCTATTTAATTCTAGCTGCATTAAGACTCCTAAGAGTGCTATCAGTGTAACCTTTGAATACTTAATTTTTCCTACAGCTGTAACAAGTTCAATGCAAATCTTGTTCTTCAGTGAAAATTTTTGCATGATTATGTAATGAAAACACAAATTAAATACTTTAAATGCTTTTTACTTTTTAAATTTATACTTTGGGGTAGTTGAAAAGCCTTCTCCTCATGAAAAGTGAAACACACATGAAATGAAGACAGAAAAATAAATGAAATTAAAACTTCAGAATTTGTGGTTTTTCAAAGGAGACAATGAAAATATCTTTGATGTAACTGACATCAGGTTTAGTTTGGATACCCAGGAAATGAAACAATAATTTCAGCATCCAAATACAAACTAAATATTTCCATTCCTCACAGAAATTTTTATTAAAATCTAAATCAAAACTGCCTAATTATTTTGTAGAGACTGAAAAAGGCAATGATAGAATCTGTGTCAGGTCCAGACTAGTTACTCCTAATTGCTTTCATTGCAATTGGAGAAAATAACCTCCTGACTGGCTTATTGATTGACTGAATTTGCTTGTGTTAGACAGCCTTTCTTTCATATTCTGAATCCAGGTCTGACTTCCTTTGCTGTTTCTTCATTTTTATAAAAAAAAAAAAAAACCAAAATAATTTTCTTAAACCTTAAATTTCTAATTTTTGAAAGAAAAGTGCATTAAAAGCTTATTGAATAATAAATAAACATTACCAGAAAATGATGATTCTTACACAAAACTTTCAAAGAAAGTATTATACTGACCTGGACTAATGAAAAATATTAGTTTAACAAACTGTGAAGATATGTTAAAAACCCCAGACAAACAAGGAATTTTTACAGCTTTTTATCCTCCCTTTATGCTGAAGGCCAAATTCACAGATAGTTACCTAATCTTTTGAAAAGATACATGGACACTGATTGCTGAGTTTCAACCAGCAGTCAGTGACTTGGAAGCTACATATAAAAACAAAAGAAGGTCATTGTAAGGCAGACCCCTGTGTTACCTACATCGCCTATCACTTACATCTTCAGAACTGAGACTTTCAAAATCTCCCCCTTGTTGTTTTCCTATCTCTACACAAATGCTTTAGCTCTCCTGGCTGGGGTGCCTCAGCCCCAGCTGCTGCTGGAACACTTATCCATGCAGCTCACAGCAGCCGACAGGCAGCCGAGCACAAACACAGCACATATCACTCAGAGCTCACCTGGCCTGGCAGCTTGGAGATAAGCACTTCTGAATCCTCTGGAAACCTTCAGGAAAATGTTGGTTATCTTTTCTGTATGAGTAAAGAATACCTAGAAACGCCTCTTTTTAGATGTAATATTACACAAAATTACCAAGCTGTAGTCTCAAGTTTTGCAGTTTGGTGTTGTTTTATCTTGTTCCAATTCTATTTATTTGTGTTAAATTAAGAGTTGACTTGTTGCTGAGTTATGGCATAATATTTTACACCTTGTGAATTTAACAACACTCAGACTCCGCTGTTGTACCTACTCATGCACAAGGTGTGAATTATAGCTTCATTACTCACACTCTGTCATTTCTCATTGTTTAAGCATTATGTTGAGGTCAAACAGAAAGACGGATTTGTTTTAAGTTTTGCTCCTGTCAATTAAAACGCACTTTGAATGTTTTACAGTAATAGCTTGTCATCAAAAGAATAAATTATTTAAGAACAAGCGATTCCTAATAAATTTTAGAAGTGCACAACTGTTGGCACAGAAGTCCAAGATCACAGAATCAGAGAATTATTTGGGTTAGAAGGGACCTTAAAGATATCTAGTTCCAGCCCCCTGCCATGGGCATGGACACCTTCCACTAGATGGAGGACTGCATCCATCCTGACTGTGGTCAGTTCACTGACATTCCAGCTGCCCAAACAGGTTTTTTGAAAAAGATTAGTACCTCTAATTGGCAGTTCCAATCTAGGTGTCTTTGGTAACCAATCTGAATATGAGAATATCACAGTTTCCTGACTGAGGGATGATCATGGCTTCTAATTCTGTTTTGAAAGAAGTCCAAGTTCTTGGAGAAAATATTTGAAGGTCTCTTTGTAATGAGATGTTTATCTATTGGGAAAATATTTAAATTGTAACTGAATTTTTCCTCCAATACTGGTAAATTACTATTTTTTTTTTCTTTGCAGGTGTCATTTTTCAGCATTGCTGCTCCAAATATGAAACTCCTGTGCTTGTTTTCTACAATCATTTAATATACTTGCCACCATAATAATGTTTTTGAAAACGGATACAACCTCTTTGGCTAGAAAGAAGGAATTATCATCCATTCTGTTGAAACTGTTTTAATACACAGCTAAGAAACCTGGAAACTTCACATAGGAAGAAATGAAAATCTTTAAAGAGTACATGTTTTCAACAATTTCACATCAAGGTTGGAAGAAGGAATGTTTCCAGTTGTGTCAAGGACTTAGTGCCTTCAATCTTAAATTACAATAAAAAAAAAATCTAATCATTAAGAAAATAAACTCTATGAAAATATTGCATAATTTCCTTCATAAATGTATTTCACTATAGTTTTATATGCCTTGCAAATGTTAAAAATTCCTTTGCCAATGTATAGATTCGATTTTGGAATCCTCTCTGACTTAAGAAAATAGATTTTTAAAACATAAGTTTATTGTCATTTTAAGTTTGACACTATTTAGTAGGAAGGGGTATTTTATTTAACTTTTTTTTTTAAAAAAAGCTTGATATAACTGGGAAATTAGATAAAGAATGAAACTACATCTTCTTCAGGTGCTCTAGATTTAAAAATCAGGCAATAGGTTACACAAGAAAAAGCAGCTTTGCATTTCTTTTTCCTGGATGCACCTGAACTGAAATCATCACATGTTTAACCATTTAGTTCCACTGTGTGGCTAGATGGCTCATCTGGTGTTTGAAAACAAACCACGCTCATTGTGTCACTGTGATATTCTCCTGTGTTTGAGATCCTGACAGCCATCATTTGTTTAAAGTCCAGGATCTGTGCTCTACTGCTCTCTTTCTTCTATTGCTCCAGAGCTCAAGATCTGGAGTATATTGTGGTCATTACTGCCAGGACTGGCACTCTTTATCATATCCCAGCATGTTCTGCCTTGAATGGTAGCACTCAACGGTACTGATGGAGTAATGATGGGACTTCTTGGTCATCAGTTACCTCCATTTTACATCACATGGTTTATGTCCAGTGCTTGGTCTCCATGTCCCTCTGCTTTAACCTGTGTTCAATATTACCATATCTTGCTTGCTGCGAGGACACTGAAATGGAGAACAGTATTCTAGTACCAAGTTTGCCTGTGGTATTTAAAGAGGCCAAATTGCTTTTTATTGTATTATCCACTTCATGTATGTCTATATAAAGATTTCCTTCGGCCCTTTCACTGCAGTATTGTGCTGAAAGGTCATGCTGATTAGCTACAATGACCCCTAAATCCTTCTATGAATCTCTGCTTTCCAAGACAAAATGTTGTTATTGATTAACAATCATGCTGCATCTTTTCCTGTGATTAATTTCACAGTAACTGAAATACTGAAGCTTCTGTTTGGCTGACACTGAAGGTAGAAAGTTTTTAAGTACCCTAAATCCACCTCTGATTTTTTTACTTAGTTAAATAGGTCTCTGATTTACAGTTACCAAGGCACATTATCAGCTAATGTAAATCAAGGTGACTTGCTGTTTACCTCGAGTAATGATCTATTCCACACACTGCAGTTGCTTAAATGAAGCACAGAGAAGACATCTATATTATATGCATTATTGACTACTTTACACATAATAAATTAAGATTAATATTAAACATTATCTTGCATAAAAAGTGAACTCACAACCATTTGAAAAAATGAGGAATCAGATGTCCTAATTGCAGAGAAATTAAAATTATTTTTTTAATCAAAATATTGAATACTCCGACAGATGACATTGGCATAAGGCCATTGTTTCTCTGAGGCTTTCCTTCTCTATTTCAGTGAATCCACCTTCTCCTTACTCCTATAAATAACTATACATGCTTGATAAGCTTTTATCTTTCCCCAAATGGACTCCTGTGATTCTGCCATTCTCAGTCAGAAGGCAGTGTAAATGTGTTTTCCTCAGTAGACGGGACAAATTCAACTACGTCATGGTAATCATTTATTGACTGTATGCCTACAATAGCCCTTAAAACTCATTCTTAAAAGAAAATGTTAAAAAAAAAAAGTAGATTTTGAATTGGAAGGGACTTTAAAGATCATCTAGTTTCAAGGCACCACCATCAGGGACACCTTCCGCCACACCAGGCTCCACAAAGGCCCATTCAACCTGGCCTTGAATACTTCCAGGGATGAGGAACGCATGACTTCTCTGAGCAACCTGTTCCAGTGTCTCACCACCTTCACAGTAAAGAATTTCTTCCTTATATCTCATCTAAATCCACCCTCTCTCAAGTTGAAGCCATTTCCTCTTGTTCTATCACTACAAGTCCTTGTACAAAATCCCTCTCTGGCTTTCCTGTAGGGCCCCTTCAGGAACTGGAAGGTGCTGTAAATCAGCCCAGAGTCTTCTCTTCTCCAGGCTGAACAGCACTAAGTCTCTCATCCTGTCTTCACAGGAGAGGTGCTCCAGCCCTCTGAGCATCTTCGTGCTCCTCCTCTAGACTTGCTCCAGCAGATCCAAGTGCTTCTTCTGTCAGGGGCACCAGAGCTGGACATGGCATTCCAGATGGGTACTTATGGGAGCAAAGTAGAGGGGGAAAATCAGCTCTTTTTACTTCCCTGTCACATTTCTTTTGGTACAGTTGGCTATCTGGGCTGTGAGTACACATTTCTTGGTTAAGAACTTGTAAGATGACACTCAGTCTGGTGAACAAGAGGAGACGGAGCCTTTTTGTGAAGCAGCTACTGGCTGAATGTATTTCTTTTCCTCTGCAAAACTGAATGGGAGCTTCCTTGTTCCACTATGA
This sequence comes from Lichenostomus cassidix, assembly GCF_008360975.1. NCBI lineage: Eukaryota > Metazoa > Chordata > Aves > Passeriformes > Meliphagidae > Lichenostomus > Lichenostomus cassidix. The sequence continues at coordinate 15,745,947 of NC_139480.1, read as the reverse complement.
AGAGAACAAAAGGAAGCAAGTTGGCAGGAAGTCTGTAGCATAGTCAGGACACTGCAATGTTGCTAAAGGAGTAAGTGTATGAGTTGAGAGGTGGAAGAAATGTTGATGAAGAAACACATCTTGGTACAGTTCATCCTCTGTGTTTGTGGATGGAGTGTACTGTCAGATCCTGAGCCAATACCATATGGAGGATGCACATAAGACTTATTATCATAACCTGATTTTTTTCATTTAAATACATGTGTTTGGAGGCACAGAGTGAAAGAGTAAAGAAATCCTACCTCCTGCATGTGTCTTACGCAGTAGTTCCCATTTTTATTGCTTCTGCTGTGCAGAAGTTCAGATTTGATCCTTTTAGTATTTATAATATTCATGAGCCAACAGAAGAGTATCTGATTTTCTGCAGTTATCCCAATGCCTGACAAATTACATCACCTTTATTCTCCTCTCTCAGAGAATATGTTGTTGTTGCCCTAAATTCTTATGTTTTTCTGAGCCTGATTAGACTTTTACAAACAACTTGGGAGAACCCACAACATTAAAGTCAATGGTTCTGCTTGCAAAGAGGTTGCTATGCAGGCTACTCTCTACTTGCTTTCCTGCATGTGTGCAGGCTTTCACTGAATAAATTCTGTACGAGATACCATTAAACATTGCCCTATACAGGTCAAAAGTCTTTACAGGATTTAAACAATTACATATAGCAATATTATATTCAGACCTAATCACCATACAACTCCAAATCACATTTGTATCCTTCCAAACTTTTCCATGAGTTTTCCTGAATTTAGATCAATTCACTTTTCCTTTCTTACTATGCCAAAAATTGCCTCACATGCAATTTTTCTGTGCTGCCAAAGTAGTTGTCTTGCCATGTAGACCTATATACATCAGAGGAAATTGAAAACTTGCTCCTGTATTTCAAGGAGGAAAGCTTTTGCTCACTGACCTGCAAATGCTACAGAAAAATCTATTTTAAATTGAATGTTGATCCAAATAAGAAAGGACTGTACAACATTACATGAAAAAGGAAGCATTCATCATCCAATTATTCTTTGCTAAAGTCAATCATCTTGCTTTCCTTGATTGAGCAGCAAACACAAAAAGCAGTTGACTATCTTGTTACCATGGAATTAGGGTAAAATTATTTCAACGGTTATAATGCTAAAACCTGACCTTTCTGTTACAGGGTGGGCTTTTTTTCTCATTATATGTATAATGCTAGGGAAAAGAGGACCCAGTTCATTATCAGGTCTCCTGTTATCAACACAAGTAATAATAAAGAATGAAGGAATAGACACACCATTTTCACAACAAAAATACCTGCTTCCCACTGTAAGACTCTTCAGGGCATGTTGCAGTAGTGTGCCATGTAGGCCACTTTTCTGCTCTTCCAAGCAGGAACAAAATCTATTGTTACACCTTTTGTTGATTACAGCACATAAAGAAGGTAAGTGATGGGCACAGAGCATAAAATACATCCTGTATCCAATATACTGTACTGCTTAAGGCCTCATTTCACAAGTGGAGCATTTTTTTTCTTGTGTCTTTTTTCATGAAGAAAGATATGACACTGATAAATGTTTTCCTGTCTTCATCACAACATGGGTGGAACAGGATACAAGACAGTGTTATATCATGCTTGATTAATTTGAAAAAGGACATTTTAAAGCGCTTGTGATCATTTTATCACATGTCAAAAATCCTGGTTAAAAAAAGGGAATTTTTGCAAATTTGTTTGTAGTTCACAGCAAAAGCCTCAGCCCCTCCCTTTGCATGAGTCATGGATGACTGAAAGGACAACCTGTGTAGGTGTAGAAACCACCAGATCTTGCTATCCTGGCACCTGGATTGACAGTCCTGCTTGATCTAGTCCAAAGCAAGTAACTTGAATCAAACATCAGATCAAAATGGCAGAGTCCTTATATCTCATATTATCTGTGGTAAGGGCAATTGAAAATGCAGTAATATAAAGATTAACAGAAGCTAAAATCTTTGAAAAGAGTAAAGCAAAGAAGTCCTACACATCAAATGTATTTGCTGGAGATTATCCAGCAAGCTTTTCTGCTAAGCTTTTCTCTGTTTTCTTTCACAAAATTGCCCTGACTATCCAACCAAGAAACAATCCTGAATTTAAAGCATGCAATCATACACAAACACTTTCCAAAATCCTGTCAAAAGAGATGTTTGTTGACACAGACTCAGAAAAAAAAATGTTTCCAGGTGTGTTTAATGAATGTGTGTTTGTATATTTTAAGTCAGTAACTGCTTCAGAGAAGCCAGCTGGGAGAAATAGGATTCACTACAGTCGGTGGAATCAGGACTTCAGGATGAGGGAATAAATGCTAAAGCTGTAACTACTGGGGGATAGATGTAGCCTGCATTTAATAATCTATTTTTATTTTCTATACACAACGTTTTTCTGTCATCTTTATTGTCATGTGCAATTTCAAACTTCTAGACAGACACATTCAACTTCATTTTAACTAAGATATCAAGACATATGGATATGTTATAAACCACAAAGGCAGGCAAGTTGATTGGGAAGATGTAATGCATTGTTTCTGAATGCATGTTGCAGTTCTGTTTTTGAAAGTTGTACCTAGTGATGACAAACATGTTCCTTAAGATTTACAGACCTGCTCATTTTGAAAGCTGTTAAGTTACAAGAAAACTTGCAATGCTGTACAAAGAACAGTTCCTAATAACATCCTTCTTTGTGTCTTTTTTTTGTCTTTCATTTGTGATATTTTTGACTACGGGTAACTAGCTTAGGTGAAAGTTTAACAGATACGTTACACACCATAACTGAAAAATTAATTCAGGGATAAATCCTATGAAATCCCAAGTCTAATGAAGTACAAGCTAGATAGTAGTGCTGAAGACATAAATAAGTACCCACATAAATTTATGGGGAAGAGTTACATATTTTCAGTGATTGTCATTCTTTTTCCCATGCAATCTTGCATAATCATAAGCAGTTATAAATATTGACCACATTTTTCAAATCTGGTTCAAGGATTTAAACTCTTCCATTATGACATGTTTGGTAAAAGACCTGAGTTTTACAGAGAGTTTAAGAAAAGATTCCATGTGAAACTCAGTGCCATGGTCTAGTTGACAAGGTGTTAGATCATAGGTCTAATTCAATGATCTCAGAAGTATTTTCCGCCCTAATATAGTCTGTGAGTCTGTGAAATTAATACATCTCATGAAAAACAAAAATGCTTTTGAAGTTTTACAGTTAGAGAACAAAAGAACTTACTAACATGTATGTGAGGAGCATTTGCACTCAGGCCTTCTAAAGAAGTTGAAGAACTGAGTGTCTTTAGAGAAATGAGCTAATAAGTTCCTCCCATCCTGATGCCCAGTTCACAGAATCACCATATTTAACTGTGCTTGCTGACAGCACAGTAGAACAACCTGTTGGATGCTACATTCATAAGATTTTATGGAAGAATCCTTTAGGTAAAACGTTTGAAGACCATTCTACCTATGTCACAAATGTGAAGAAAAAATGTGTAGCTGAATGCTTCAAAAGTGAAAAGTAGATGTGTTCTGGTTTTGGCAATTCTTCTATAACTCAGGGAGTCAGAAATGTACGAGTATTATCAGGGCCTTGAGAATTCAGCAGAATTTTGGAAGACTCACTTTTGATTTTTATTTCTTTCCATTGTTGAGTGTTGAGAAATTCCTGACACAGAATGTAGCAAATGTTTTCAGCTTCAGTTCTTGTCAACTCTTCAATAGTTCTGTCTTCTTGTTTCAGAAAATGAATATACACGATGTTTTTATTTGTCTACTTGACAAATACTTCTGAATGCTCAATAACTTATCTTTGAAATTAACCTGTCAGAGTAATCATGACACAAATATAATGATGAAACATTACTCTGCTTTAAAGATGAATTTCTGTAACAGTAATAACTGGCCTCTGGGGCGTTACTGATTGATGAAGCAATACTTCAATAGAAATTGAACTAATTTATGTGCAGGTCTACACAGAAAAATCTGCATATTCTACTATGTGAAGATTCATTTGGCTAACCATCTACAAAATTGTGAAGGTTATAGACTTTGATTTGTGTTTGTTCAAGAGACATGTTAAGATGATGCATCCATTAACCTAGAATACAATGAAAATAGATATGCATGTATATATCCTATTTCTGCATTGCGTATTATTTCTTTGCAATGCTCTACATTAAGATAAGAAGAACTTATTTACCTTTGAAAATGTCTGGCAGCTAATTATTAAACTAAAATTCAAGTTTTTATATACCAACAAATTTTACATAGTGAAGAAGTATAAAACACATATTGTCAAATTCAAACCCAGAGCTGTACTGTCTCTAATTGAATGTTAACAACCTGTAAAGTTAATCCCAATATTCCTCGCCTGATTGAAAAAGTACAGGAATGGCAATAATTATTGCACATAAAAGCAGCTATAAGGCCTTACCCTTTTTAATTCTTGTGATATAGTGCAGATTTTGCAACACATCAGACAAAATGCAATGGGGACAAAAGGTCTGAAACTACTTCAGTGAAGCTGAACTTTCAAAAGATGTTCCTTCCAAAAACTAGAAGTGAGAATTTACAGATTTAGAAATCATGTCGTATAATGACACCTAGCAAATTTCTTCATGGTTTTTGTTTTTTATTTGGTTTGGTTTGGTTTGGTTTGGTTTGGTTTGGTTTTGAGGGATTTCATCCTTGTTGATTTTACAGTTTCTTGCCACATAAACCTATCTGCCAGTGTAGGAAGCTACAAATTGCTAATTTGCTAGAAAGACAAGAACGAGTCGATGTAAGTCATGTTCTGGTCTCAATATTGACCAGGTTTCAACTGGTGTAAGGGAGCCTGAAATGGCTTTATCTGTTACAGAAGCCTGTGCTGTAAGACCTGCATATCTTGCAATTATACTGTCTTTCAATATTTTACTCTTCACACCTTACAGTTAGGTAATTCCATACACAGTGTTCCCACTAAATTAAGTATTATACAGGAGCAACTAAGATGAACTCCTGGATAAATTCAAGTCAAGGGAGTGGTGTTTCAGCCACTGATTGGATGACTCTTATTGAACTCTGTTTCCCCTCCTAAATCTTCCTTGTGGGTCCGTGGCCTCCTTGCTGGTGAGTCAGGGCGAGCAGCGTAAAAGGCTTTGATTCTCTGTAAGCACTGCTCAGAATTAGCTAAAACATCCCTGTATTATCAACACCATTCCCAGCATAAATCCAAAACATATCCCCATACTACCTACTACAGAGAAAATTAACTCTACACCAGCCCAAACCACTCCAATGTGTTAAAAATTACTGGACGATTTGTGCCTGTTTTTAATCTTCCATGTCAGCCCTCCTGAAGCACATTCTTCTGAACAGACAAACACAGATAACTACTGAAATCTTTGAGTTGCTCTGGCTTGGGGAATAGAGACACTATAGTGATGCTGATTTTCTTACACAAAACCTTTTGTTACAGAAATGTCTCTGTGAAAAAAACTTTTTAAAATCCAGCAAAACATATTTCCTGTTTCCCTAATAGATAGTTTCCCGTAACTACTGCAGGATTAGACTCTTTCACCTTTGTATGGTTTTTCCATGTGCCATTTAGCAGAGCTCTGTGTCAGCTGAGGAACAATGGAGAGAAACAGGGCAAGGACATTGCCTCTTCAAGGATCTTCTCAATCCAGAGCTCTGCGTGGGATAAATATGGACAAAATCTCTGCCTCCCTCTTTATGTGCAGTCTGGATATGCCTTTTGCCGCAGCATGTCAAGTCTCTGTAGAGTCCAGGGACTTCCCTTTAGGGCAATATATGGATGAGTGGATGAAAGGTTTCTTTGTGTTCCCTATGTTCTTCTCCCTACTTCTATGCACCATTACAAAGGTTCATTTTGTCCTTAATCTGGTAGTCATAGGGTAATTTTTTATGGTCTTTAAATAGGCTCTATAACGGCTTTAGAGAGTGAGAAGTTTAAACCATGCCACTTTTGGGTGAATTAAATAATGAGCAAACTCCTAAATTAAGACAAAATATTGTCTCCAAAATAAAAAAGAAATATAATTTTGTTCGAGCTGGAACATGGACTGTCTTGCTCAATGTGTTTCCTGTGATAGGTTGACTTTGCCTGAAAAGTGGCTTCTTTCACACAACTGAAGAGTGTTTTGGCAGCTCTGTGATCTGGATATTGCCTGCTCCAATCTGTCTACCAGATCACACGATGAAATTTGAAACAGAAACCCAAATTAGTATCACAGAAGATGTTAGCATTAAAAAAGGACATTACACATCCTCATATGCCAGCCTTCATGGGAAACTGAAATTACATGAAGATACATATATTTTTGTTAAACTCAAGATTGTAAGGTACTCTTCTCTGTGAATAGAATCTAGAATGGAAGAAGGGACTTGCCCTGCATAAAGTCCTGACCAGTGCCCAGGCACAAAATATTAGGATGTAAATACTTTTCTATTCAAAAATGCATTTGAAAAGTATAAATATGCAAAAATTACCCACTGCTGCATTGAAAAAAAAAAAAAAAGAAGAAAAAAAAAAGAGTGTGCAGATATTATTTATGCTTTAGGGCATACATCAAACACTAAACTGCCCGAGGTCAGGAATATATTTTCCCTCTGGTCGGTTGTGCATTACAGAATTCTCTTGACCTTTTTCAAAAGCATTGTATGTTACTCATTTTTCAGAAAAGCAAACTGGACCAACTGAACCCTTTGTTTAAGCTAAAAAGAAACTTCTGCAAGTTCTGCAGCACTGGCAATTTTTGCCTTACATCAGAGGTATGACTTTCTCAAACAAGCAGCATAATAAGAGCAGAAATACACCCTGGCATTTGCCTGCATAGCAGATTGCAGTGACCTATATTTGTCTTCTGGAACCAATTCTCAGTAGCCTCTGTAATGATCAAATTGATGGTTTAAAGGTATGGATCACTGGAAGTAATAAAACATGATGTTTCCCTTGTATTTCAGCTTTGAAATAGTTGAGAATTTGTGGCATGTAGCCACCAAAAATACATCACAATAATTTTCTGAATTTAATGACTTGTGGTTATGTAATCCCTCAAATACGCCAGTAGCAATCTTTTTAAAACTGATTGATTTTGACCTGTGGCTTTCTCTATGGTTTCTTCTGTATAAAACAGCACTTTAAAATGTTCTTCAACTTGATCTTTATGGTATACATTTTATTTTCATTTCCAATTGCCATTTCTTTTAAAATGGCAGACACTTATTGAGTACCTTACAGGATTGCTTCTTGGGCACAAGTGACACTGCTGTGGTGTGCTGCTGCACTGACATCTCTTATACTTAGTGTGTGCACTGACATCTCTTATACTTAGTGTGATTCCTGACTAAGCCAAGCTGCATAGCCACAAGAGAGAGCTGGCCCAAATAATGTTAAAGTAGCTGGGTATCTGCCCTTTATTTCACTTTGCGACTACACATCCCATGCACTTCTCTTAAAATCATCCCCAAAACATCCCCACAAAAGAGTTAGACACAGTCATTCCTGAATGCAGTTAGGAGGACTGTACAAGCTGCACCAACTCGTATTTTGTGTGTCCAGAAACACAAAAGCCCTTAGGTACACTCTCAAGCACTGTGAATTATGGCAAAGTTAGCCTGTAAGTAAATTCTTCTCTTGCACATCTCAGATGTCTCAGAGTCCCATGAGAGATCCTTCATTTTGTACTAGTTATCCAGTCTCTCGGCAAACAGTTGCAATACAAACCTGCAGTAACCTTCACCTAACTGTGAAGAGTCATAGCAATATCCACTACGCCTGACAGGTTTGAAGGTAGCACCAGTCTCCTCATGGAGCTGATGTTAGTATGAGTACTCAGCTGTCTTTTGCAGAAACAAATTATCAAGTTGTAACACAGAAGAGGAAGGTCCAGAAGGAGAAAACAGACAAAAATAATCTAGACTATACAATCAGGACCATTTTTTATAAGTCTAGGTTTTCACTGTGTCCCCAGAGTTTTATTTATTCTTATTCTCAACAGAGGGGTTAATTTACAACTTGACTGTTCTGTGTTATGTTGCTCCTGAAAAAGTGTTCTGCAAGAAGATGCATGAACAGCTAGGAAGTAGCATGATGGGCTGTGGTGCCTGAGGGTGAAAAGCACTGCTCACCAGTTTTCCAGGACTGATAAGGGTTGGTCTTTCTATGATATTGTGTATATACAAATTTAAAGTAAGGGAATCCTGTTATCAGAGAATTAAATGCATTTTGAGACAAAGAGATGCTAACTGAAGGATGAATACTATTCTTGTGAGAGCAGAAGTGTAATGGTTTACTAAAATAAAAGCTGAAGAAATACATCCATGCAAAATATTTGACCTGTGCCAAATACACCTGATATAAGACAATGATTATCTCTGTGAGAAAGCCTAGAATATTAGGATACTTTTAATATTCAGGAAAGGTTTTTTCCCAGTTCTTAGTATACATAATTTTTTTGCATTTTTGAGCAATTATGAGGAATAACTCCTCATTATTAACTGCATTAATTTTTAAAGTCCCTATCTGTCTTTTGTATAAAACTTATTTTGTGTTAGCAGTACCAGTTGGCATACTGAAATTTTTAATGTATTACATAATACATATATCATGGACTGGATTTGTTCATTTTGATGCATAAAAGAAGATCCTGCTGAACACAGTAAAAACCTGGAATTAGCATTGTATATGCTGCAGCTACAGTGTCTGCTGTAAGTCTATATCTTTCAAGATTTTCTTCTTGCCACCTTCTTTGGGGGGAGGGTTGGTGTTTAAGAGTCAAACATAGTCTGCAGATCATGCCCTTCTGATGACCAAATGCATGGAATATGCTCAGCAGATGCTAAAGCCCTCAAGTTAGGCAGTGGGTCTGGCTGCAAATGTAATTCCCAACAATTTAACAATGAATTATTTATTTAAAATGGAAGCATAACCTTCTGGTTTTTCAAATTATAAATCTACAAAATTAGATATGGCATATTTTCCCATTCTCTCTCAAATCCTTACAAATATTTATGTCGCCTGATGCTGTTACAAGTCAATATCACTCTAGGAAGTGTTTTTATTTTTATTAGATTCATTTCATCCCATATGTTTCCTTGCAGTTATTTCCACTTGTTGGGAGCCACAGTACACACTTCTAATTCTGAGTAGATAAGATCCTTCCATGAGAATCAGACCTAGATATTTTAGCCCTCTGAATCTGAGCTGAATGTTTGTTTAATTAATTGTAAGTCTTCATGAGAATTACAGCTTTACTCTTAGTGTGAAAAAGAAGAAGAAAAGGACTGTTGAATCCTCCAGCATCAGCTGTCATCTAAGACTAGCTCTGACCCAGTGGAAACTCCCATGTTACTATGACTCAGTCCCTTTCTTTTGTGATCTGAAAGACAGCAAACTGAGCCATAAAACTCTCTCTTATTTAAAATCCTCCTGTCTGATGAAATAGAAATATGATGGTGTAAAATGGGCATTGAAGATGGGCAACCCCATAATTTATACTTTGAATAGAGTGATGGAAGACTGACCTGTTATCTGTTTTGCATTTCAGAGTGAAGGAACTATACACTTTCAATATTTGAGTCCCAAATATTTTATTCAAAAATTGCAGATTTGTGAAAATAAGCTTGAAACTAAAAACTGACATTTTTTGCTCTTCTGAGGCATCAAGCCACGTAATTATGGAGACTTGAGTGGAGATTAGAAGATGACATAACAATTATTTTCATGGTTTTACATTTACCTATACCAGGATGAGAATTCAGTACTGATAACAGCTCTTCACAGCAAGAAATGCATTACCACAATGTAGTTCATCCATATTAATCTTTCTTAGCAAAAGCAATATATATTGTTTTAACAATATTTTTTAACATCATGAAATGGCAAATTACATGTGAAATTTACTATTTCTTGCAGAACCTACTTTAAACCAAAATGATTAACAATGCCATCAACAATAACTTGCATAGTAGTACCATATTGTGGCAGTTTTAATACTGTGCTTCAAACTGAGGAAGTGTTTGGGAAAATGTAAATTATCACCCAGTTTTTATTGCACCTGTCTGTTTTTCCCTCCTGCCTGTAAAAAATATAAAACACCAAACCAAAGAAGCAAAAGGATGTAAATATTGATTCTGTCCATAGATGCAAAGCAGTAATGAAATCTGTGTTAATTTGTGCTTGTGGTAATATTGATGTATGGTTTGGACTACCTTTGTGCTAGAACAATCATCTTCCTCCTGGTTGCCATCTGCAGCACCTTCATTACAAAGATAGGATAGAAATCTGAATGTGGGCCCTAAGGAAAAATCAACCACACTCTACAACTTTCTGAATCTATTGAGAAAGGGTCATCTGGAATTTGTGTGTTTGTATATGATGTCTTCAATTTGCCATATACACTCTTACTATAACTCCTGGCTCAGTTTAGAGACTTTTTATATCAACTGGCTATTACCGTAATGAGATATTATTTTGTTCAAGTCATTAACCAGATTATTAAAATACTACAAATTTTGAAAAATGGTGCACAGAGGTGCTCACATAGGTGTTTGCCAACTACCTATGAAGTTTCAGACCCTCAAGGCACATGGAATTGTTGTGGGAGACCTCTTGATTTTGGCCAAAAAAGCTACAAGTTCTTTTGCTGAATTTCAAACCTGAGTCCGAATGGGATCCAGCAGCCAAATAGCTGCTTTTGTAATATTTTTCAGTAAGTGTATGTGGAAGGAAAGAGTCTGCTCTTTTAAGGTACTTCATCAGGGACATTTTCCAATGCAGGAAGAGATAAGTAAAATAGAAATCCATAAACAAGGACATAGAGGGCCAAACACCTCACTGCCAAATGGCAAAGGAGGCAGCAACCACAACTGAGCTTGGTCAGTCATTCTAATTGATGAGGGAATAAGACTGTGAAAATGTTTATTCCAGAGAGATTGTCTGATCGGTGACCTTGTCAGCTGGGAAAGTAAAGGGAAGAGGAAATCAGAAACAAAATATACAGAGATTTGGACCTGGCAAAACAAACATGAAAAACAATGACAAGAAATAAACTTTACCACTCACATTAATTGATGGGCTATCAAGAAATTATGGGTGCAACTTTCAGGAAGCTCAGCCTGAACTTTGTAACTGGCAAGACTGTAATCCAGGAGGATCCCAGACTGGGAGGGGTGTGGGAATCTACAGAACTGTGCAAATCCATGAGGAACACACAGGGAGAAGAGCCAGGAGGAACAAATAGGGGGGGTAGGCATAAAAGGGTACAAAAGGGGCCAGTTCTGTGTAAAACAGAGCCAGTCCATGTGCTTGCCTGGCTGAGGCTTGCACCTGATCACTACTGACTGTCTCTTCTTCTTTTTAAATCTTTTTCTATCCTATCTGTCTGCACAATCCCCCTCGATCCTCCATGTGTGTGTGTTGCAGAGGCTCAGTGCCAGCTACCAGTGAGACCCATATGTGTGCAAGTGAAAACTGCTGCCAGATCCTGGAGCCAGACCAGGATGTGGGTGTACCTGACTCGTGGTGTCAGCTGTGGGAGCAAGTGGGGTCTCAGTGTCAATGACTGGAATGAGTAGGTGCTTCAGCCTCCACCTGTGGGTAGAGAATGACACAGGTCCCAAAACTCCTGGGGGGACAGGTGTGAGCAAGTGAGGGGATAAGTGCCAGTGGCTGGAACAAGACCTGAGGACACACTCTGTGTTCCAGGTGCCAGCTGCTGGGGAGAATGAGTGCCTGTACCTCTCCCAGACCAGGTAGGGGTAGTGGTGCCTGTAAATGCATGTTAGCTGGCAAACCTCAGCTTGGAGCAGCTGATGAGTAATGGGGCCTTGGGTTGATGTCCAGCCCTTTTTTGTATTTAATGTTTACAGGAATGCAACAAAATGTTTACAGGAGTGCAACCCTACATTTTTTCCTCTGAACACAACACAAAATAGTTCTTATGCTTTAACTGATGCCTGCACTACAGCAATTGTCCTCACAGCCTGTTCAGTCCTATTCTGTTTACCTCTCCCTTAAAGGAATGGAAATAATTTCATATCATTATGATATGAATGAGCATACATGTCCACAAATTTTTCTTTAGTTCTAGCATGTCTCTGGCTGAATTGTTTGTGACTCACAGGAGTCTTTGCCTTGTGCTTCAGAAGCTCAGAATTCTCCCACTCCCCCCCAACAAAGATCACTGACCTACATATCACTTTCTTTGCCTTCTGATTAGAGTCTGGAAAATGCCAAGTTTCTTAGTGTTTATATAGCACCCAGCAAACTAAGTCCCGTCCCATTAAATACTCTTCTGGTGATTTGACACAACACAATTAGACAATAATTTTAATAACAACAAAGACAAATAAATTCTAATATCATTTAAAGTTTTCCCTTGGTTAAACAACTTGATATCTATTCAATTTTTTTATCAACATTCACAGGATCCTGTAAAAAGAATATTCAAACAGATTTTAAAAATTCAAACAAAATAATTGATGCATTGAACTGGTGTACTACTACTTTTTCTGATACTTTTTAAAATAACACATAAGGAAAACTACATTTACTACATTATACTAACTCTTTAATTTTCAAACATTTTCCATAGTTTAAAAATCCTCTTGTGGCTAACACACTGAGATAATTTTAGATGTGTCACACTTCTCTTACATAAGATCTGAGCATCATATTTTATATAGTCAATTTGGCTAATTTACTGCACATTATCTCAACCATTAGAACATTAAAAGCAATGTTTTGTTGGGATACAAAACTGGTAAAAACAGTAGTGATAATTTTTTTTTATGTCTACAGAAATCACCATTCCACAATCTGTTTTTAAAAAATGGAAAGCATTTAATTCCCTAGAATGCTGTCAAAAGCTTTTTCTGAACTCAAACCACAAATCTATCATATTTTGAAGTTTTAGTTCATTATAGTCAGACCACAGAAATCCTCTTGTCTCTTTTCAATACAATTGCATAATTTTAGTAGAAAATTTAATCCCCTTTATCATAATAGTTACCATTTAATAGGTATGAGAATTATCAGTTCTATTATTACTATTATTACTATTATTATTGTAGTTCTCAGAAGTCCCATTTCAGATCTAACATATATGGGAAGATGTTCGTTTCCACAAATGTTTACAATCTAAAGCAAGAACCAGACATTTGATACAATTGGACAGATGTAGTAAGAAACCACTTCTTTCATCATTACAAAATTTTAGTATGAAGCCCACTTTGGCATCCCTACAATCCTTCACCTTAAGAGGGCTGGTTCAAAATAGGAAAGCATTGAAAATTATCCATTCAGGCACACCAACCCACCTTCAAAAAGAGGAGAAGTAAAATATTTTATATCATGTTTGGGATGCAAAATGCCTGATATTCAGCAGTTCACAGTGAGTTTCAAGATGAAACCCCCATAACAAGTATTAGGGATGTTCATATAGGCATAGATAAAACCAAATCTTTCACAAAAACATCCATCAAAATCTGAGAAAAGTTTCAACTACCTTTTCAATGTAAGCTGAAGCACAGGAAGTTCCCTCTGAACATCAGGAAACACTTTTTCCCTGTGGGGGTGACTAAGCACTGGCACAGGCTGACCAGGGAGGTTGTAGATTCTCCATATTTAGGCTCCCCTCTAAATTAAAAAGTCATCTGACCGTGGGCCTGGACAAGGTGCTTTAGGTGGCCCTTGGTTGGACAAGATGATCTTCAGAGGTCCCATTCCAACCTCAACCATTCTGTGATTCTTTGGCGGTTTTGGTAAGGAGTAAGTTTCCTCCCCTAATAATTAGTACAGAGATCTTCTTTTATGCTGTGTCAATAGAAATACATTTATTGAAAAAACGGCAAAAGTGCTTTCAAACTTCCGAACATCCATCTACTTTCTAAAACTAAAAAGCTTCTTCCTATTGTATAAGTGTATGATACTGATGTGGGTTTGAATTTGAGTGATCTACATTTTTTCATTATAGTATATTACACCTGTGATGTATGATCTGCATTGATAGCCAGTTTATTTTCAAGGTGATGATAAAAAGCTGTGGCTTACCACCCAAGAGAAACTGTCACACACTTTTATGATAGAGGAATAAAAGGAATGATGCTCAATTTCCTCTGCTCTGAGAAAATTCCCATCTTAAGACTCTTAAATATACACTGCCAAATGTTTTGCTGTGTGTGAGGCAGGGTAGCTGAATTAAAAGGGACCACAGAAGGCAAAGGATGACCTTCACTTCAATAACCTGTGAGTTCCTTCACTACTGTGTACATTTAACAGAAGTAAAATTATAATTTTGCACTTGGCCCATCCTACAGAAATTTAAAAATAAATATGAATAGCCTTATTCTTTGAAAGAATATCTTCAAAAGCTGAGTGAGATTTTTAAATTTAGTTCTATGGCCTTGTACCATGCTTTGACTGTAAGGAGCAAGACTTCAGTTTTATGATTTTCAGATAAATATCAGCTGAAACAAATCAGAAATGAGGATGCTTCCACAAAGAAAGGCCATTCTGTCCTTTATTGTCTCTCTAGCTAGGTCATGCATGTAACGTAGACTTACCCAAGGCCTCTTTCCATCTCCTGTGTGTTTCATTTTGAGTAAGATGGAGAATCACGTACTTGGTAACTGTGCAAGGCCAAAGATAAGTATGCAGAGCAGCAGAACATTGTGCAAATATCTAACTGTACAATCACTGTAGATTTTAAAATAGATTTTCTGTGTCACTCAGATGCTTAGCTACATGAAAGTAGTTGAAACAGCAAAGAAAAACAGTTGACACTGACAATCCACTCATTTAGCTTGAGCTACTACACATGAAGTAGTACTTCTCCAATAAAAGCAAACACAAGCATCTGAACATTTAGTAAAGAGACTGTAGAAGTACCAAATAACCTTGGGTTCTATTTTGTCATTGTAAGACATTAGTAAGCAGTTCAAATATGTACTAAGATATTGGCCTGACACCCTTCTACTCTAAAAATTGATCCATTAGTTTAACAGCACAATGCATACATTGATGTGGTGAAGTTTGTAGATATATGGCATATGCCTGGTACGATTTATTTGAAAGAGTCCTGATTAGTATGCAGCTGATTCAGTTTCAAAGTGTTGTACCTGTTTCCTGTATTGCAAGACCACACTTCTTCAAATCTGCCTTCCAGAACCAGGATTACTAAAACACTCGTAATCTTTCACTTTGTACTCCTCCATATGGAAATTTTCCATACAATGTACAGCACCACGCATTTTATATGGATGATAAAACTGCTGAGAACATTTTGGAAATTCAGTGAAAGCATAAAATATTCACTTGTTTGAGTACACAACAAAATAATTCAAATTTTTATTGCCTCTGTGAAGCACACATTCCTTACAAACCAAAGATAAATTTTCCTACACAGAAATGAAAAAAACCTCAGGCATGATCAAGATTTTCTAAATAAAAGATGAGATATATTGAATACCAAACATGAAAAACATGAAATCCCATTTTACACATAGTGTCACAAGTTATTAATACCTCATCGCATTTCAGAATGCTTAGGGGTTTTTTTGGGTGGGGGGATTTTTGCCCCCTCAAAATCCTGTTATATGAGCCAATTTACTTTGCTAATAAATAAAATCAAATCTTTATTTGGAATCAGAATTTTTTTCAGAAATGTGAATTTTCAAAAATTTCATTATGGAAACAAATCAGAAGGCACTTTGGTCCATCTCTCAGGGGTAGGTGTGCAATCACATGCCTGTGATCACAGAAGGCCAAGAGCAAAGTTTTGGTATGCTGTCTTTCAAAAATATATGGTCCATTCCCAACTCAGACGAGCACATTTTCTGCTCAATACCTTTAACTGGTCTACATTGATCTCCAGGACATTTTTCAAAATGGTACTATGCCATGACCTCCTTTACACTGGAACCTGGAGGCAAGGAATTTCTGGGTCATATGCAATAGGAGAGCATTGCTCCTGCATTATACAGATATTTTTCTGTCTTTTGCAAAACTTTCTATCCTCTGCAAATAAAAGAGTAGTGAAAAGGAGATGGAGGAGGAGTTGACCCTTCTCTCTTCTATAGAAGTACAGAAATGACAGGATGAAGAAGAAAGGAAACAAAAGGATCAATCCTGCAAGAAAACAACAAAAGGATCAATCCTGCAAGGCAAAGAGCTTTTGCTAAAGATGTTGAGTGCTCTTGTTAATCTCAGCTACAAGTGAAAGTGCTCAACAGCAGGGACAGAAATGGGCCTTTAGAGAGCTCTAAACAATATAATAGGAAAGACTTGCTAGATAGAATCATCTTCACAAGTAGGAAAATAACACACACTGGATAGAAAAGGACATGATATTTTGAGAACAATAGTACCATCACAAGTGATGCCAATAAATAACATTAAGTTGATAGGAGAGGAATGCAACATAATCAGTGCTCTGAGCAGTATTTTGTTCATGGATTCAATTGAAGAGGTGTGTCCCATTGGAAGATCACTAATTATAAGTAAACTTGAGCTGACTCTGTGTACAACATCCAAAATCCAGGGACATTAATGAATTTAGATTAAAACTGAAAATGCTTCTTCTTTTGTGAAGGAGGTAGTAAATTATAAAGGATGTGATTCTCCTGTCACATCATCTCTTACCATGTTTGACTCTGTTGACTTTAATAGGTCAGTTCCTTGCTTGCAGTGCTGGCACAGGAAAAAAGAACTGATATTCAGTAATTCTACAGGGCAGAGAATGCAGACCTATTTTACACATAATCATGAGTTGCCATACAATGTATTTTCTGTGAATTTTTTGCTATGCACCTCTTAACTTTAGATGACAAAAATTTGTGGAAGATTTGAGATGTGGAGAAAATCTTTGCAATATGGATTTTAAAAGGGAGAAGTGCTGCAAGATAGCATCCACCTGTGGGCCTCAATAATGTCTTGAACACTCATTGTATATACAGTGAAAGCAGCAAGGCAAATATCACAGTGTTTGACATAAGTTTTTTCTATGTGTCTCATCTTTTTCACTTAAGGCAGCCTCACTCCCAAGAATAGAATAACATTTGGATAATGAGAAATGTTGAAGACTGCAATGAGACTTTTTCTGGTGTGGAAGAAAAAAATTCTCTCATGAATAGATATTTTTCTAAGAAGGGCTCAGGTTTCTTCCTCTTTCTGTTGAGCCAGTGAGTGTCACAAAATGAGTCAGGCAGTCAGATTTCACCAGCCCACTAAATGACATTATTTAACTATAAGGGACACAGAGAAAGATGTGGGTCCTTATTAGTCATTCAAGTGCTAAACCAAATATTTCAACCAAAAAAATATCCTCTCAGTTTTCAGAGAGGTGTTAGCAAGCGAACAAGATAATTCCCTTGGTTTATTTTGTATCTGTTCAGCAAATAGGTGTAAATTTGCTATCTGCATTTCAAAAAGGAAATACAAATTCTTAATTTACAGAATATTTCAGTCTGATTCTCTTAACAATGTTAGCCTGTAACAATTCTTAAGCAAACATCCCACAGGATACAAATAAACCCATGATTTCAGCCGTCTGTGTGTGTCTCCTTACAACCAATAGTCTGGACAAAATCCACCTGTAATTGTTGAATATTTTGAGTATCTGGCATTTCTAATTTGGACCAGCTTGAGAAAGCACATGAACAAGATATTCTAGAATTGCAGATACATTCTCTAAATGATGTGGAGGCAAAAACCAGAAACTGATATCTAATGATAGTTACTTCATTTGGGATTATTTATTGCATTAATAATCCTAGCCACTTACCCCTGATATTTCAAGACACATTCATCTTGGCTACTTTTTCTACTTACTACTTACCCACACACTATATCTATTTACCACTATCAAGGCAGTGGAGAGAAGATGGATAACCATACCTTAGACTAGATATTTAGTTAGTGCTTTAAAATCAGCTCTTTAACTTATTCTTCCATTCAAGGGTGTTTATTCTCCAGGTGAAGTAAATATATTTCACATGTCATTCTTTTCATGTGCTCACTGAAATATTATGCTTTTATTTTTTTATGTTATGCTTCTTTTTCTGGGAACTGTGGTATGATCACAGCTAAGCAGAGGGCTACTCAGTTATGTTACATGTCTGCAGTGCAAGAGAATATGTTATTCGAAATCTGCTGCCAAAAATGTTCTATGTTCTTTCCATTTGGTATCTATGCTAAATTAAAGAAGGTAGTGACAAATACCATGTAACCAGAGCTTGGCATGTTAAGCATATTAAATGGTAAGCTCTTTTCTTAGGGCCATGCTATGCTATTTAAACATATAGGAATAATGAAAAGCAATACATTTGTGGAAGAAAGAAGAGTTAGAGTATCATGGAATCTATAGAGAGTTTTTAAAATTTAGATATTTATAATTTTAGGAACTTTTACATTCTTTCCTCTTACTTTCTTCATGTGGATTTAAATTTTTCAGCTATTTTTTGCCAAAGGAATTTTGGTATATATATATATATAATCGAATATATGCCTGAAAACTGAATTATTTTAGTTTTCTCATTGATTAAATGCACTAAAAATAAATGTGGTTTTAAAGTCAGCATCCCATATTTAGATTCATTTCAGCATTTTACTGAGATGCATGATTGATTTCAAAAGCTATTCTAAATCCATGAATCCCTTTGTCATTCCAAAGGGCTACTCTTTGATCTCTTTGTAGTTGGTGAAGAAAATATTTATTTTGTGTGGTTTATGATTCATCAAACATATTTAAATGCCAGCTTCATTAAGAGGTGTATCATCCCCAAACTCCATTGACTACATTAACTACGTTGGCTCATTCAGATATAAATTTCTATAATACAGATGCCTTCAGTGTTTGTTATGACAAACTAAGAAGTGTCACTGGCATATTAAATATAGGTACATTCTAAGACCTTATTTTTGTAGTAGTATTGAACTGTAAGATTCTGAAAATACTGATCTGCAATCTCTGAAAATATTTTCAGCTTTTGCACATTGTGTATATTTAAATCACTAGTCTTTTTGCTTTCCATTTCACCATACTTTTAAGACTAACCCTTTTTGCTTTGATTTGAAAACAAAATTTCATTCATCTTCTCTCATGCTCAGCAAAATATCCTTCACATTTTTCCCAATACACACTAGCTAAAAAACGTAGCTTCTGAGTACCCCAGGTGCTGTCCCTGCCCTTGATCTCACCTCATCAGGTTCATTGTACCTTTCCATTTCATCTTCTTCAAGGCAAAAAGTTGAAAATTTTAATATCTCCCTTTTCTGTCTTTACATCACCTTTTTTACTTTTTGTTTTCCCTCTTATTCTAGTTCTGGTATCTTCTCATGTATCCATAAGGCTCCTCACAATTGAATGCTCCTTTATTTCATAAGACTCAAGAAAAGCTAGTGAAACCCACTTCAGCACTGCAACTGAGTGAAGAAATAGAAAATGTTTTTCAGTAAGATCTGAAAGATTTTGTCTGCTCTTGTTCTCCAGTTTTGCAAAACCTACCCAGATCTCAAACCTTCCCATAATAGTTCCTTGATTCAAATTTGGTTTTGCAAACTGCTTTTCATCTATTTTACTTACTTAAAAAAAAAAAATATTTTTAATTATTTAAAAGAAGAAGGGTCTATGGATAAGTGTAGCAAGCTTTTCCTGCTATGGGTATAAACAGGATGATGAATATTATAGTATATTTTAACATGAAAATAAAAAGAAACTTACTCAAGCAAGAAAAAATTAAAACTAAGAAAGTATTTGCCTACTGGTATCTCCTGTCACTTGGATCTCATTGCATGCTTTATGATTTTTCCCCTTTTCTATCATCATAGCCCCTTTCTGCATCTCTCGCTCTCTTGAATTTTTGCCCTTCAGACCATACACAAGTTAAAGCTGACTTTAATGACCTGTTCTAACTTTTTACTTTGAAGAAATCTTGCACATTTTAAGCATTATCACATCAGAGATATATGATAACTGCTAAAATTATGAGGAAGAAATACAAGAATGAATATGAGTTTCTCTTCAGGAGTGTTTTATAATTCAAACAGTAAACAGAAAAAAAACTAATAGAGCTTGAAAACAACAGCTTCAAGAAGTAGATGGCTTTAACCATTGAAACATACTTTCTATATTATGAAAATGCAATAATAACAGAAGCTACAACTATTATAGTAATAAAATTAAAGTATTTGTTTAAAATATGCTAACACTAACACATTAACACTGTTATTAATTTATTCATCAAAGCAGTAATACAAATAGAAATAATACAAATTGCCTTACATGAAACCAGTTAATACACTGTACAAAGTCTATAATCACTTGTATAAGCCTCTATTACCTCATGATTTCATATCATAGAATCCAGGCCTTTATTTTTAGATTTTTAGGCTTTTATTGTTAGATTCTTTAATATCCAGCACTGTCTCATGTATTTTACGTGAGGAACAGATGGAACAGCAGAGTGGAATTTGTCAAGAGCGATATTATCGGAATATTTAACCAAAGTTTTTTGATATATTTTCAACTTACAGAAAGTCTGCAGAATTATGATGACATCTGAAATACGTCATGCTTTTTGTACCCCATGATTGATACACCTTTGTCAAATCTAATGAAGGTCAAATCAAATAACATTCTTACATGTTCAATTAATGCTTGAAATTATCTCTATTTATGGAAAAATGGAGGAATTGGAATATTTCAGATTAATTTGTCTGATGTTCATCTATTATTGTACAATTTGCAAAGTGCTAAATTACTTGTAATCACATTAAAATCATATTCCAAATTACTTGCAATCATAAAAACTCCACATATTTTATCCTTTCATATTACAGAGACGTGTGTTTGTCATTGAGAGCTTAATTTGTTGCTGCTTCATTCCTCTTTCACAGTACTAAAACTCTAATGAAACAAAATTAGAATAACATACTTTTCTTCAACATAGTTCTCAAATACATGCTTAAATTTCAGTAGTCAGGCAAATATGCTGTATGAAAACTGTTATTCTCAGAGTCTCTTTAAACCCAAAGTGTTCTTTAAAAAAAAAAAAATTCACTTTGGAAAAAGTATAAGCCAAAAGTGATGTACATCATTGGTTGTTGTCAGAACTAGAATATCTTTTGCAAGCTCAGGGAAATCAATCACTTTGAGCTCCTTTTCCCCTTGCATCTCATTATACTTGTTAAACCCAAGTGGTCAAGCACATTGTACTGCTCACAAGAGATCACAGAATCATAGAGTGGTTTGGGTTTCAAGGGACCTGAAGGATCATCCAGTTCCAACCCCCCTGCCATGGGCAGGGACACCTTCCACTAGACCAGGTCACTCACTGCACCCAACCTGGCCTTGCACACTTCCAGGCATGGGGAATCCACAGCTTCTCTGGGCAACCTGTTCCAGAGTTGCTTCACCACCCTCACAGTGAAGAATTTTTTCCTAATATCTAGCCTAAACCTGCCCTCCTTCAGCTTAAAGTCACTTCCCCTTGTCCTACGATTACATGCCTGTGCAAAAGCCCATCTCCAGCTCTCTTGTAGGCCCCCTTTAAGTACTGGAAGGCTTTTCTGAGATCCCTCCACAGCTTTCTCTTCTCCAGACTGAACAACCTCAACTCTGTCAGCTTATCTGCATGGGAGAGATGCTTCAGATCATTTTTGTGTCCCTACTCTGGACTGGCTCCAAGAGGTCATTTTTCTTATGCTGTGGGCCCAGGATCTGGCTGCAGGTGGGGTCTCATGAGAGCAGAGTAGGGAGGGAGAATCAGCTATTTTGACCTTCTTGTCACTCTTCATTTCCTGCAGCCCAAGATATGATTGGCTTGCTGGCCTGCATGCACACCTTGCCGGGACACATTTGAGAACACTGATACATGAAGAAAAATAGTATAATACTACATATTCTACGTCCTGGATTTTTTGAAAATAAAACTAATTCAGTGTGTGAAGAAGATCCAAGCTGGGGAACTTGTGGCACATACAGGAGGCTGAGCAGTAAATGACTGCTGAATATTGCTTGAACATACCAATGTGGCATAAGAACATCGCTGTAGAAGCAACATGATTTTGGCTTTGAGTGAAGAAATTTACACTACTTCTAATTTCATTACTTATTTTTTATATTTCTAATAATGATTTTACACTTTCCCCATTTTTCTTCTTCTGCTTTCTCCCTCTGACACTGTTGAGTTCTGGCTCAGGATTTTGTATATGTATATATATATGTGTGTGTGTATACATATGTATGTATATTGACACCTAAGCAAACAGATTCACAGGCATCATTCATTCTACCATGTTATAAGATTCTTTGTTATGGAAATCAAATGGACTAGTATTTTCATCACAATTGTAATCTGAGTGTTAGCAACCTGAAAAGGTAATCACATGTTCTGTAGTTCAATACTTCTTTATAAAGTGGATACCCTTTGTGCAGAAACAGAAAGATGTTCTGACTGGAACTATAATTAAAAATTACCATGGAATCAGGTTATATTGCTGCCAAGGTGCAGATATGTTCACTACTTGGAGCATTGGTTCTGCCACTTCAGCAATCCAGCCATGAGAACATTTAAACAATTTTAATCTCCCGACAAAAATCTAACAAAAAAGGATTGAATTGAACTGAACTGAACAAATATACATGTATTTCAAGTAACCAGTTAGGGGGGTTAAAAAATAACTATAACTAGCTAGGCCTGACATTCTTGCTTTTTGACACTTCAAAGGAAACTCAGAAGTCAAGAAGTTTCCCTTTATTTTATGGATATTTTTACCTACCTGAAACATTGGCATTCTGAGTGGGCAGAAGGATTCCAAGGCACATATGGGAACTAAATGGTAGAAGACCCTACTGGACTGCATGGGATGGTCAAACACACACACAAATGCAGGTTTCCTGAGGTCCTGAGGGCCTGCAGCAGTTCTGTCTTCCATTGACTGTATCAATCATTTATTATATCAATGTCAAGTAAGATTTGTAATAGTTAAGTACTTAGATAAAAGCAGATGACAAAAATTAACCATAGCGGTAAGAGAGATTTAGAAACAAAACTATCAAAGAAAGCTTTGACATGTAGAGAAGAAAGAGAATGGGCATTAACTCATCACATATCAGTGTGAGAAAAAGAAAAATAGTTACACAGCCTAAAGTTGAAAAGGAACAGATTGTGTACTACCTCATACAGAAATGTAGACTCATAGAATTCATTCCACAGACAAATAAGGGCACCCTCATGTTCTCTGCCCTGGTCCTCATAGAGGGCTTCAACTACTCCAGTGTCTGCTGGAAAGATAAACACAGCAGGGAAGAAGCAATGCAGAAGGTTTGTCTCTCCAGTTTGACTGTACAGATACTATGGGAGATTGTGCCAAAAGTCTTGCTAAATTCAAGGTAAATCTCATCCACTGCCACCACTCATCTGCACAGCTGGTCACCTCACAATAGAAGGCAATCAGGTTGGTCAGGTATGAGTCATTCTTGGTCGTGCTGGCTGTCCCCATTTTTATGGTCTGTCAGTATCTTGGCCACAGCTTCTGGGAAGTTTTGGTAATCATTCCCAGAGAATGAAGATTGGCTGGCCTATATCAGATATCTATTTAATTATCTTTAGAGTAGGCTTGATTTCTGCCTTTTTTTGTCCATCAGGAACCTTTCCGATCATCTTAAACTTTTGAAAATGATGAAAAGTTAGGCTCACAACAGTGTCAAGGAATCCCCTGAGCACCCTTGGATTCATCTTATCTGGTCACATTCACTTGCGTATGCTCATCTTGCTTAAGTGATCCTTAACCTGATCTTCCTCTAAAGTGGGTAATACTTCACTCCTACAGACTGTCACCAATCACAGAAAACTGGGAATATGAGGGTATACCTTAACAGTCAAAATGTCACTTCTTTTAAATGCTGTAAGGGAAAAAAGTGAAAGCAACTAACTAGTGCACAGATTGTGTTTATTCCGTGTGATTATACTCTGCCATGTGAGAGTCATCACAGTAGTTAAAGGTGTAAGGAATCTACATTCAAAAATTAATTGGTACTGTAAAAGAATGAAAATAAATGAGGCCAGCAAAATTCATGTACTCACTGCACATCATCCATATTTTGGCATGCTTCTCTTTATTTGCATTATGCAAAATGAAGGCAATGACAGAGGTAACAGATCGCTTATCCTTCAGACTGTGTTCTACTTGGCATAAGTCACAGTGTATTTTTAATGTTTAGAGACAAAGATCTCTCAAGCAATATTCATTTGCTATAATATAAAAGAGAAAAATCAAAATGATTATTTTTATTTTAGCTTTTATTCTGCTGTGATGCCCACTAAGTGCTAATTAAAAACCATTTTGAGTAGAGAGTGTGAAAAGACATTCAGTTCTTCAATACATAAATTTGGATCAACTGGTAACAGTCAAGACTATTACTTGGATGAAAATCCCTGCTTTGACAGCTTATTGCCACATAGAGCAAATATGTGAAAAGGCTGAGAATAAGATTGAGAATTAACTCCTCTAAAGCTACGGGAGCTTGGATCTACCTTTTTTCCTACCACTGGCATCTCCTCAGTTATTCTTGCTTTTTGCTTTTCTGAAGAAGTTTCCCTGGCATTCTCAAGGTTGAAACACCTTAGGACTTAACATATATAAGCAGTATTTTTTCCAGGAATTAATTAGGTAAAGAGAGTAGGTTTTGTGATTATTTCCAGACTTTTTTATATTAAGCTGTGGAGGGCTCAAAAAAAAATCCTGCAGAAAATGCTGCCTTTATGTAATCAAATAATTTTGCAGAAATGTGTTATATTAATGAAAAAATTAGTGTCAAAGGGAAGTCTTGTGACTTTCTCATTCATATCACTGGCATTAAAACATTTACCTTCACTAATGTCAAAATATTTTGTTTCACATTTATTATTTCATATTCATAAACATGCCTTTGAATTCATCAGAATTTTCTTTTTTTCTGAATAGATCCTCTTTGTTGTAAATCTCATTCCAAAAGAGACTTCAGTTGAGCTGTTCATTCTAATTTGCACCAAAAAAAAGGATACAAAAGCAGAAGCTTGTGTTTTTTTACTTGCTTTTTTTTACCATCAATTCATGTGTAGAAAAATATTTGGAAGAATACAAATTTCAATTTTTTTTTGTCAGCTTTCAGCTGGGAGAGATGTAGCCTTCCCTTCATTCTCATTTCACCCTTCCCTGTACTCAAATTCCACCACCATGTGAATTTCTAGATGTAACAGAAAGGCTTGTTATTCAGCAGCCCCAGCCTTTAGGATCTGCCTAGCTGCTTAAGATTTAGTAATGGACCTATGCCTCTGGGGTTTCTAAACAATTGTCTCTTTCACAGCAAACTACACTTAAACACAATTTGCTAGAGAGAGACTAACACCATTCCTTTGGCTCTAACAGGCAAAAGTTTTGATGTCATTCCAGGAAACCTTGCCACTGACAGATTGCTCATAGTTCTGGGAATAAAGTTCAGCTTCAGTACACTGGATTTCCCAATACCTTAATGGAATTCCTGGAAGTGCCTTTTTAACACAGAAACACTACATGGGATAGGACAAGACAAAACCAAGAAAATGTAAGCAACATAGCTGAGAGAGACCTGTTTTTTCTACAGGGATTTTATTGGCATTGCCTAAGCACCTGCAAAGGTTTATGTGATGCATTCTCACCACACCTATAAGTTAACAAAATTCTGCTTCACTATTTTGCTGTTGGGGAGCTAGGGCACAATAAGGCACTATGCCCTGGTGTCCCATGAAAGCATTTATGAGTGGTGATATTCACTGTTCACAGCACATATATCTTGTACATATGGGAGACTTCTGAAATCCATATCATCTTGAGAGCTGCAGAAGAGTGAGAGATTTGTCACAGGGCTCTGGTGTCTTGGCTGTGCACCCAAGCATTGAAGCACTGTATAAAATGTGGATACTGACCTGTTATACAGTTTGTGATGTCAAATCAATTAGAAGCACCTTAAGGATGGGTACTAGTTTATCTCTTGCTAGGAGGATACAGAGAAATACCTATGTTGTGATCCCACAAAGGTTTAAAGGTCATAGATATTTAACATCTCCAAATATAGACAACTATAGGCATAGCCTGGAAAACGCCACCAGGCACTGAGACAATTTTATTCACTCACCGATAACTAAATTGGATTTTGGTGCTGAGCTTGGAAATTCTCATCTAAGCCCTATCAAGCTTAGGTCAAGAGCTATCTGCTCTGCATACTGCAAAGAAAAGATTTGAACCAGTGTCTCTCAGATCAGAAGAAAGTGACTTCACACCACTAGATCAGACATCCTGCAATGTTTACATGCTGAATAGTTTTACCACGGCAAAATGCCTGCTGCCACAACATATTTTCACTGAAGAATTCTGAAAAAATCAGATATCTGTGTAGCCAGTGACATGTTCACAGATGGAGACATTGAGTGCTGTGTGCAATTTACTGCTGTCATAAGGTATGGTGCAAAGAGAACTATTAAGGGAACTATCACAAAGAAGTCTGAAGAACAGATCATAAACATCTTGCAGGCTGGCCTCAAAAAAAGCCTTAAATGGGTCCCACCAACAAGGTTAAACTCAGAAGAGGAGTGAAGTAGGGAAGGAACTTTTTGTCTCAGAAAACACCTCTCCTTGGAAGTATTGCTGATATTTTTATCTTCCTGTTCAGGGAGTGGGTAAGATGATAAGACAGGCATTCTTACATACAAGGCAAACAAGAGGAGCTGTGACAGATAGCCCAGTTCTTCTAGTTTGTCTTCTTTTAATTCATCATGCAAAAAAAGATATTTTACTGTTATTCTGTCCATCTAAAAATATGGTGAACATTATTTGACGCTTGCACAGCATAAGAATTTCAAAATCTCTGTACTTTTCTATTTTTATAGCATGTAAGTTCTTTAATGAATATGTCTAAAGTTCAATGTGTACAACTGTTTAGATGCACCCAGAGAAATGAACCATTTGGTGGGGTGGGGGGCCAGGAACATTAGCTGAGACAAGGCAAATAGTTTTGCCAAATGAAGAGCCCAGAGATATTCAGTCACAAAAAGATGGGAAGTGAAAGCCAGATTCTGATTACAAGACACACTTAATAGCCCACCATCAACGGAAATTGCTGAATGGCATATTTCTTCTAGAGAGGCCATTTGTGAAACATCACAATGAGTCCTTTTATCAGCTATTTGCAAAGAAATAGACATTTACCCATTACAAAGTGCCCCAAACACTACCTAGTTATTCTTACTGCATTAGTTCACATTTAGAATTTCCTCTTGCAGTCATAGCAATTGCACAAGGTTCTTTTGCTTGTTCTCCAATCCTGTTAATAAGTCAAGGCCAAAAATCTATTGGGAATTTCAAGGAAAGATTAAATGGGTGAATAACTTCTCCAGTAGTATTTTCCATTACTCTTCACACTATTTCCCCATCTCTAGCTCTAAGCAGAGCTTTGTTGAATTCTGTTTTTATATATATATATTTATTGAGCCTGGAATTCAGCAAAAGTCTGATGAAACTAGTTTACTTAAAAGAAGTCAATCCTTTTATACCAAATCAGGTATTTTATATAGTCAGAGGAATCTTCAAAATATGTATTAAAGGGTTTTTTTAAATTATGCTGAAAGAAGCAAAAGAATGTTCATGAATGAATAATTAAATTTAGGGACTATAGTAATTTTAATTATATTTACTTTGTGATTTAGAGACATTGGGAGTTGCATCCATTTATTGAGAGCTCGACAGGTTTTATCTAAGAGCATTTTATAATTAAGATCATATATTAAGTCCTTGCTTGAGATAATAAATATTCCTAGGTAATTTAGCATGGAAAGAAAGGTCTGTTACTTAGCTAAAAGTAGACAGAGCATATTCTGGAGGAATGATTTTGTACAGGACAAGCTCCACGAAATAAAATCTAAGGTTTAAAGGAGAAATTTTTAGCCTGGAGAAAAGAAGGCTCTGTGGGGGACTTTATCACTCACTACTACTACCTGAAAGGAGGTTGTAGTCAGGTGGAGGTCAGCCTCTTCTCCCAGGCAACAAATTACAGCACAAGAGGACATTGTCTTAGAGCTGTGCCAGGGGAGGTGTAGGTTGGACATCAGGAGGAATTTCTTCACAGGAAGGGTGATTAAACATTGGAATGCACTGCCCAGGGAGGCAGTGGAGTTATTGTCCCTGGAAGAGTTTAAGGAAAGACTGCACATGGCACTCAGTGCCATGGTCTGGTTGACAAGGTGGTGTTAGGTCATAGGATGGACCCAATGATCTCAGAGGCCCTAAACCAACTGATCCTGCGATTCTTTGAGGAAAAAAAGTGTTAGTTTAGCATTTGGGATTGAAGAAACATAGGACAAGAAAAGCTTCTCTTTATTATTTTGATCCAAATTAATATTAATTTTCTTCATTTTACAATCTGTGCATAAAAGTCTAGCAGCTTCTAGAATATAAAGAAAAGTTAATAATTTTATCAGGAGAAAAAAAGCTGTCTTTTTTTCTTTTTTCTGATGTCCTGCCTTGCCACACACTCAGAAATTTGAAAACAGCTGACAAAGTCAGTGAAGCAGAAATGCCCAATTCAGTTTGTTTGAGGATAAAAATATTCATGCAAATAATCCAAACTTGTTTTAATTTTTGAGTAACATTCTATTATTGCCCACAGCCACATTGAACATCTTTATAGAAATGAAGTGTTTATTTTTTTAAATTACAGTAATGCCATTACAGAATGAAATTCCACATCTCAAATATTTCCTCTTTCCTCTTCCTGGATCATTCCTTACATATTGCCAGCACACATGATGATGTTAATGGCCATAGAAAAATGAAGTAATTCCAGTAGGATTGAACCCCAATTTTCTGAATCAGAGTCACATCATACAAACCAGTTGTTTGCACAGAGATCACATTAGTGGAGTCTATCCTAAGGGGTGAGGGGACACCCAGCTTCCTCTGAGAACTATGCAACTGCTTTAAATTATGGTTTCGATGATAAAAGTCAGAAATATAACCCACCAGATTGTTCTCCCAGTACCCATATCAAACAAGTAAGATAGCTCACATTCCTGATCCTTACGCTGAAAAATTGGACTGCAAAGAGAGTATTCCACTGTCTTTGGGGTATTTTTAAATACTAAAACCCCTTTGTATTTTGGAAACAGAAGTTTTTTCTATTACAACTTTGCACCTATCAACATGCGATTGTGTGAATTTTTAAGGCAGGCAGGTAATATGTATTGCCACTTGTCTGGTACTTGCATCTCTGTGCCATGAAAGTAGACATACTTAGGTCATAAACAGTTTGAAAATAGCTAGGCACAGGAGTTGACATCTGCATACAATATGAATGTTAAAATACTAACAATAATATTTCAAAGAGCAGCAGTAGCAAAGTGTCATCTTAACATTTTTAGTTGCTGTCCTTGAATGATATTTTTGTACTATGCTCTCGCCAGAGTCCTTTCCAGTTGATTGGTCTCCCCCCTGCCCCAAACACAGCACTCCATAAGATGTACCACTGAGAAATGAAATGGCGATATAAACCCTAATCTGCTCACTCTTAGATAGAGTAGTGCTCTGGGTATACAAACATGTCTTTCTAGCACAGATTCGCGGCTAATTAAATATCAGTTGTGTTGTAAAACATTCAAGATCATTCTGCCTTTAAGTGTTATCAAGACTTTTTAAAGCTCTCAAAGTGGCACTAAACAGAGGAATGATCAGTTTAAGCACTGATCTTTTTTCTCTTTTTTAACTGAGGTCTCCAGGTTATTTAAATTTTAAAAAGAAGGTATTCGTTTTTGGAACACAATTTACAGCTGTCCAGCTTTAACTGGCAAATTCTACTAAGATAAAAGCAATAAATGGTGAACAAGCACCAGAAGAGAAGTAGTAGCTACTGGAGCCTTGATAAATGTTGAAAACAGCTGATAATTAGGAATTCTTAAAAAACTTGTAGATCTTCATACATGCTGTGAAAGGAAGCATTTTGCTAAGACTCCAATGAATCTTTTGCAAAGCATGTGGAATGAAGCTTATAACTTGATAGTAATGCACACACATAAATTCTTAAACATTATTATTTTAATGGGAGATTAATAATTACGGATAAATGTACAGCTTTAATATTTGTTTTTGAGACAATATTTGAGATTTGTTTAATAAAGACACAGATCATCGTGAGTATAACAAAGCAAATATTTAACACTTACTTTAAGGGGTATTTTTCCATGGTGATATTACTGAAGGGGAATAATGCCTGAGAGAATTTTTGCACATGATATGGCCTATCAGGAGTTTGAAAATGCTTCAGACTATTAAAAAAAATTTAATATGTGCTTATATGTTACAAAACAAAGCAAAACAAAACAAAAAGGTGGATTCAACTGTTGAGAAATATTATAGTTATTTCTGGTTATTTTTAGAATTTTTTAGTAGGAAGACTTTTAAAAACGTATCTTAAATAATAGTGCTTGCACATATTAAAACATTGATTTTAAAACAGAATTCAGATTACTACGAAGGCATTACATCATAATTTCAGTTTCTAATTTTACATTTTCACACTCTTTAATGCCCTGTCCACTTATCTGTTTTAATCTAGTTAGCAAATGAAGACCCTGGATTTCATTTTCTGTCAAAAGTCATAGTGTTTGTGAGAGCGGAAACAAAGTCTTCTAAAACAACTATAAATCATCAGTTTTAATCATGTAGAACAATTACTATTTTACTGGATATTACTGTGGTAGAAGCAATACAATTCAATAGAATTTTCTTAATTATTTTGCATCTTTTGCATATTGAATTATACTAAGCTTCCAAAACAGTAGAATTGTCTTCTGTGTAAGAGTAACATATTACATGTCATTATAAACAGTGCTGTTTCCTTCTTTAACATCCTACTTCTTATTAGGCTAAAACACTGTTCAGATTTCATGCTTCTTACCATAACTTTGCTTTATGAGGTTTATCAGGGCTCAAAATAATAAAGTAAATCAATCTCCAATACTGGACTGAGATATTGTAAAAATTTAATAACTTTCCTTTGGGTTTTTTTTGTTTAAAAAGGAGTCAAAAAAATTATTGCTCCCCCAAAATCCTGAAAAAATGTCAAATTGGGATATGTTCATTTCACCACTTCCACACCTTAAGGAAGGACCATAAGTGAAAAACTGTAAAGTACTTTATTAATTTTTGTAGTATTTATGCATCAAACATACCATTATATATTAATTTGAAGAAAATTACCTGTTTCACATATCTATGTTTCATAGGTACATGGTATGTCATCACAATATGATGTGCTTTGTGTGCCACAGGCTGGTTTAAGCTAAAGAGGGATAGAACATTTGAGATACACATTCCAAATTATATATTTTAATCTTTCTCCAGTAAGAAGGCAATTCTATTTTGCAACACTATAAACTTCATACCACATTAAACCAGGATTTATCACATTATCACGTTTATCACATACAGCAAAACTGAAATCAAACTCAGGTAAAGAGAACCACTTGCATGGATGAAGGTTTTTCTCAAGATGTAATGCTAGAGAAAAGGTTTTTGCTTCATCATGGCTGGTACTAGTCCACATCCAGTGTTAAATGCATGCAGTGCTCTACACTGGAATTGCTGTCTCTTCAGCACCTCCTCATTGGCTTGACTGATACACTAGGCACAAAAGAAAAGGTAAAGCTCTTCCACGGACAATTAACTATATTACTCTGCTTTTCATTTTACAGTAGCTATGCTACTTTGCAGTGTCCAAACATCCCCAGGAAGTTACCATTTTGCCTTCCAATGAACAATTGAGCTTATTATGTTTAACTCATTCTCATGCTGAAATTGATTTCTGGCCATTAGGTCACTAATTCTGAAGTCAGCCTGGGCAGATACAAGTATTGTTACAACTACTTTAGAGCTGAAGAAACTGAGCTTAAGGCTCAGTTTAAGGTGAACAGCATGAACTGCAGAGATACTGCTACTCAGATATTACAGTAACTGAAATCAATGGAAAATTTAAGTGCAACTTCTGAAAGCGAGTTGCCTAAGGCTACAGAAATAATCATTATTTGAGGTGGGTTTAGAGCATCTTTGCTCACAGAAAGATAAAACCTCTCTGCATATGAGTAATATATGGCTCATGTTCAGTATTTCTATCAGGAAATCTTACAGCACTGAACAATGGGAGTGTGAATTCCTCACATTTTATAAATTACAAAACAGAAAATCGAGAAAGGACCAGTCATACGTCTTAGCTTACCCACTGTCAAGGGAAATAGTAAAGTGATAATATTCAGCAAGTTTATGCACATAAACTATCTTCATAATACATATTTCCATTCCTCCCTCATAGGGCCTGGAATGAGTTAAAAATTATATGAAATTTTTATTAAATGTTTCCTTGTTAATCTATCATGTTACTTTAAACATTTCCCTAATGCAGTCATATCCTATTAGTAACCAACCACCCTCATTAATTCAATAGAAAAAGAATTTTATCGTATTGACAGTCTTTTTATTGAATTAGTCGAGATGATTAATGGTAGTGTAATTCAATGGAAGCAGATGCTTAAATGTTGGTTAGACATCCTAGCCTTGCAGAGGAACTTACCGCTAAAAATCATATTTGTCATTGACAATAAAACAGCTCAAATGTTGGCGATTCTTGTAGTTGTCCATAGTCGAGACATGGTGCTTGTTACCTTTGTATTCTGCGACATATTTTATCATATACACAGGAGAAAAGTGCAACCAAACATAAAGAAGTTCACCCATTACAATGCTCTCTTTTTTCCCTGAGGATTTTCAAAGATTTTTGGTGTCTGCTCAAGAATAGAGGCCATATCTTGGATAAGAGCAGTGGAGCAATGAAGCAGCTTTGTTCAGCTACATAGCCATTTGTTCCATTTTCAAGGGAGGTGTGATAAAAAGCCTGCAGACACATATTTGTTTAGCAGTTATGTTTGGGGATATGGAGCATATTCCCTCGTATTCATTATTAGCTAGGTCACTCAAGCATAAGTATTTTTGCGTATCAAGGCACTTCAGCTGAAATTTAAGACATTTTTTTCCTCAAACATGTTACAAATGTTTCAGCAAATTCAGTAATAATTTTTCCCATGGTTGTTATAAAAAATATAAAAATTTCATGAGTAGCAATTAATAAGAGCTGATTTGAATCCCAACAATATACATTTAATTAAATCTTGTTTCCATTTCACCCCCCCCCAAAAAAAGACTAGATGCAAAATAAAAAATTAATTGGTGCTAATGTTAGGCTTTAATATAAATTAATATATTTGAAGCTACTTAGAAATGAGTAAATACAGTGAGTTAAAAATAAAACACAAAACCAAAATGAAACAGAAAAGGAAAAGCAAACAGCAAATGTAGGTAAAAAAGAACCACTGTCCTTTTCATTTTTCTTTATTACTCTCAATTCCTTTGCTGTCATAAAAGGGAATGTTTATGCCCTATTTGATTCTCACCCTTCAGTGGCTTTTCTAACATAACATTGATGAGTGTGGCATCAAAACTTACTTAGTTTTGTAACAGAATGACTAGAAAACAGAGTTTCCTCAACTATTATGTTTTCAATGGAAAATTTTACATATGTGTCCATATTTTACATCTTTATTTTGGCCACACATTTCCCTCTCACCTTTGTAGTGTCTTCAGCAGCATAACAGCACTCAATATTTTCTTCAAAAACCAGCAGACTTAAATTTGGTTACAAGAACAGTAAAACTGAGTAGCGTGTCTAGAAAACAAAACACCTGGCACTTGCCTTTTGCCGTTCCCACTTACAATCCTGGATCTGTTCACTGCTGTCTGCTTTCCAGCTCTTTCACATGTCTAGGGAATTAGACTTGTCAGATTTGTCTGAATCAAACCTGTACCACACTAGTCTCATCCCCTGGGCCTTGTAGGTTTCTCTGAAAAGGATCCATTCTCCTCTCACTTTGTAAGCTGAGCAACCCTCATTTCTAGTGAGATACCTGACTGCAAATCCCAACTGACATTATCAAAAGCAGGTGACTCTTATGTCTGTCTAGTGATGGGTAAGTCTCATCTAGTTAGAATAGGACAGTATTGAAGTACAAGGCACTTGGAGCATCTCTAAAAGTTACTGTGATCCTTAGGGCTTCTTTTTTTGCAGGGTGAAGTCATTTAGACCTGTACAAAGAGACTCCAAAATATGATCTTTCTGATCTGATAGGTTTAGATGATACTCGCAATGTTGGAAGAGGGGCCAAAACTTCACTTCTTTCCCAGCATCTCAAGCTCTGACTGCAGTGATACAGGGCAATTAGCTAGTAACATCACTAAAAGGCCCAAATTTCTCCCCATGTTGTTTGTGACTTTATTCATCTCGCTCAACTGCTGGTGCTGATGAGCTGAAAGTCACTAATTGCAGTGGCAAGTGAGGGTAGAACTGGCTGTTGGCAATGAATTACCAGAACATGACACGGGGCCATTTCCTAATTCACTTGAGATTCCTTCCTGCCATTTCATCGAGGCAGTTATTCACAGATTCATGGTAATAACCTGCACAAGTTTTGAAATCTAATTATGTATTTAAAAAACAGAGCAGCAAAAGTTATTTCATCTGGAACTAGAATTATTGAATCATAGTTCCAGAGCAACCAGATAGCCTTTGCATAAGCAATGTAGAGTCCAGTCAGTGCAGTCACTGTAAATATTTTATCTCCTTAAAAAAAACCAGGAGTTTCATGCTGCATAACAATTCATATTTCCAGATTTATACAGAGGGAAACCAGATGGACCAAAAATATTTCCTGAGCTAAACTAGATGAATATCAAAGAAAAAGGATTAAAAAAGGAGTGTGACTATACTTAAAAAGAAATTTTTTATATTATACTTTAAAAGTGTAAATTTTTGATATTCCGATGGACAAAAAGCTTTTTAATCAAGCAAGCGCATAATTACATGCATAAGACTTCACACAGTCAGCTGAAAATTTCAGTATATTATATTTATGGTTTTGGTGACCTAGAAATACATTTTCTTGATACTGACCCATGATTTTCATAGTTCATCCCAAATCAGATTGGTCTTTTCTGAAACACCAGATGGTATCAATTATGTAGTTACAAAACTTTGATAGAACCTTTACAGTGTGTTACTAACTCCCTCTTATAAAAAAATCCCACATTTTGTGATGTGTAATTTCACTGCTTTAAGCAAGTTCATTAAAAATTCTGTGAGCAGATAAAAAAAATTTCAAAATTCTATTAAATACTTCTTACATTTGTTTGTTTTTTAATGGCACTGAATCTTCTACAGAGATTTTCCCAGTCAATTTTGACCTTTGAACTGTTCAGCACATCTAGTGTTGTGTAAATAAAAGGCCAGTCAAAGTGGAAGACAAACAGTCTTGCACTAGTTGCTTCAAAAATCTGCACATCTCTTTTTGAACCTGCATAAGGCACCACAGATAACTATGAGGCATAATGAAGCACAGTATTCTACTACTGCATGCCTTTGTTGGTAGATCTACCTTGGGACTTCATTAGTATGTGACTCTTTTGCAGTCAGTGAATGTACATCTCAGAATGTTAAAACTCTCTGAAAAACTAGGTAAGAGGTGAATGTTGTGCTTTTTTTTTTCCCCCTCATACTTATCAGTGGCAACAGAGCTAAATTCAAATTGGTCCTTGCTGATCCCCAGTCAACAGGATTAAAAAAACCCTTCTAAAAATAACTTCCTGTGAGATGCATACACATAAGGTAACTAATATGATATGACTTACACCCACTCAGTGACAATTTTCATAGCCTTTACTAGACAAAATTACATCAACAAGAAGAATAAGATACTATATCATTAGGAGAAATTACCATATGTTCTCATGACATTACCTCTTCTCAGTCCTTCCCCCAAATTTAAAACGTAGAAGAAAAATAAATCATGAACTTGCAGAATAGAATCATAAACTAACAGAGTAAGAATGATAGACTAATAGAGTGATTTAGGTCAGAAGACACTTCTGTAGGTCTCAAATCCAGCCTTTCCTCCCCTCTGCCCCCGAACTCAAGGGAAGGACAACATATCACATAGCTAGGCTTTGCCCAGTCATTTGAGTATCTCTAAGAACGCAGAATCTCTGTGCAACTGTTCCTATGTTTGGGGCCCTTATGGTGATCTTTTTTTTCTTAATATTTACAGAATTTCTTTTTTTTTTGAGACCAGTGACTGTGGGTTTCTTTTGTCCTTTCTCTATACATATATGAGATGCCTCATCTTCTCTATAATCCTCCTTTAAGTGACTGTAGAGAACACTGCGTTCACATTCAGTCTTTTATTCTTCAGGATTACCAAAATAAATGGACTTCATCTTCTGTGCTGCGTGTTCCCCTGACCTGGGTGGTATGTGGGGACTCACTTCAGTTAGGACAGTCTATCTTGCACTGGAGAGCCCAAAACTAGACTACAAATATGGCTAGCAGAATATCTATTTCAGAAAAAAAATATTCTGATTCTGAAGATTTTCCTTTGGTAACTGATTCCAGTCCTTTTGATGTCATTAGGTATGCACTGTTGCTTTCTGTTTTGTCTGTGAAGAATCTTAGCCTTTGTCCATCCACTTTAGACTGCAGACTCAATTGTCACACAGGTCTTCGCAGATACACTTCAAGTAGGATGTCAAAATTACAAATATTTAAAGACATGCTTAGTCTATGCCAGATACTGGAAATAGACTTGGAAAGAGACTTCCTTTTGTCTTGAAAGCCCACCTGTAGAAAACCAGTTATTCCCACAGCAAACCTCATATTACTTAATCCCTTGAATGCATCAGTGCTGGATGTACCCATGGTTTAAATTGCTAAATATAGTCTCTGTAGTTAGATGTTTTATTTGCTTTCCATTCAGTTCCTTTATCTAATAATTTTTCAATTTTGGTCTTAAAAGCTAACTAGGACAGTGAGGTGGAGGAAGAAAACACACATCAATAAACTCTAATCTCAGACTCCTTTTACAAGAAACAGTAGTCTCCTTACACTCCACTGCTTTTACAGCCCTTATTCAGAGAACTGAGATTTCAGTCTGTGTGATTTATAATTGGAAAGCAGAAACTATAACATTCACCTGCTGTTCATATCCACAAATGAAATGGTACAAGGCAGTTTCATCACTCAACATAATAATTGGCATGAACCAGCTCTGTTATGCAGTGTTCAGATCCCAAAGGTCCACTAACAAGTTGCTGTAACTACATGCAGCTGTAGAGGAGAAAATGCAAAAAACAACACAACATTTTTCATATCACAGTTGTTTTGATTAATTCTACTGGGGGAAGTAGAGAAATCTGCATTGGGTTTTGTCTTGATCCTAAGACCTTAGTGTAAAGTGAAGCTGACCCGACTGATATCAAGGTCTCAAACTAGCCTGCAAATGATACTATAGAAGAATCAGAGAGAAGCAGCAACGTTTACAAAAGAGAAGGGCCAAAACTATTTTGAATAATCTCATAGTGATCTACTCCTCTGGAGTGTAAATTGCAGTACCAAAATTTGGTACTTCACCATACAAAAATCCAGGCTTCTTTCTTTGTTTTTAACCTACAGACTTTTAAAAATAATACAAATTAAGTCATTGATAATTCCTGCCCAAGCAGAGAAAGGACCAAATTCAGTGGAATACTTCAGCATGTATATGACTCAAAACAGCACTGAAGTCCACTGATGCCATTTTAAATATTCCCTGTACAAAAAAATAACCCAAACAATAACAAAACAAACCCTCAAGATTGTGGCTCCTGTCACTCAAGATGTTGAAAATTCTCATGAAATTTCACTGGCTATGCTGTGTTTCTGTGACTTATTGTTCCTTGATAGGGCTCTTGGCTAAGAGTGCCATGAAATAGTGCTGCAGAAAATAAGGGTGCAGAAAAATAAATATTTAACTCCTTTGAGATTTTCTTTTCTCCCAATGCTACTGAAATATACAGGATTCAAATAATCACATTTCAAAAAACACTGAAATAGGAAAGAGTGGAGATTTTTCTGAATAATGAAATCCCTGGGTGGACTGTTAAAAAAAGGGGAAATGTAATGGTACAGGCAAATAATCTGTATTTGGTCTCTTAAAATGGGTGGGAGATCATGTGATACAACTTGATTTCTCATTACCATCAGTAAAGCTCCTAAGTACCCAGTTGTTTCTAGGCAGGTGGGAATTTTTATGGAACTATGTGTGACTAGTCACACATTAAATAGGTGAGTAATTTTCTGGTTTGGAAACTGATAGCAATAGATGTGCATTTCTCACAGTCATGTAGTATGCAAACATCTGTTAACATACTGCCTCCTCTCAGCTCCCCAAAGTGCCAGAGTTCTACAGGAGGAAACTTTTGCCATTGCTCTTCAGTTCTATCAGATGGGAAGGAGATAATTTTCTGCTCAAAGATTTCTGTAATGAAAAATAAAACACAAAAATTTGCTGCATATCAAATATCTATTTCTAAATATACTGTAATTTGTAAATGGGTATAACAAAAATGCAAGCAGAAAAGATAGAGAGATAGTAGTGATTCAGGTAAAAGTAGATAATCACTTTTTGGGGAAAAAAAATCCACCAGTGATATTAAATGGTGACTTTCAAAGGAAACCTCTTCTCCTTAGTTTTTTTATGGTATAATGATAGGAGAAACATGTAAATAGGTAAACTCATAGATGAAGAGCAAATTAAGCTGGCCAAGTACTGTGCTATGAAATGAATCTGTTATGTGTAAATGCATATGCATTCTTGTAATTCTCTAGAATAGTCTCTGTTAAAAATTTCAACATTTATGTAAATAAATGAGATCTTTACTTATGCCTAGATATTTCTTTTGCTAAATGCAGGAAAGTGCTGTCATTTCTGATATCACTGTGCAGAAAGACTGGATAAATGTTGACCTTTTTTAGTCAACTAGTATACCCAAGACAAACATGAAAGTAGACATAATGATGAAAAGACTTTTCTTTGTTGAAAGGAAATGTTAGCAGCTGGTTTTGTTTTCTGTGTATCTAAACTTAGTCTTGCCTAGTGACTTGTTTTTGTGAAGCAAAAAATTGTTCTTGACCTTTCAAACCACTGTGGCAAATGTGCTCTATAATCAGACCTGGGTCAGTGACACTACAATAGGAAAGTGACAGTCATTTACAAAGCTGCTTCTTTTTAACACTTAACATATTAGTTGTTAAATAAAACTAGTCTGGGGCCTGTATTTTTAAAGGCAGTGAATAGTTAGACCTAGGTGTTTCAGTTTAAGAGAGAAAAAAACACTAGTAGCAATAACAAGGATTAATTTTTAAACAAAACAAAAGTTAATATGTCTTAGGTGACAAAAAGATGTTATTTTTTTGCCTTGTCTTTCAATCCACAATGCTATATTAAGTATGTGCTAAATATATCTTTTAGAGCTCCTGAAAATAAGCTGTTCTACAGAAAGTTGGCATTTGCAATCTTCACCATGACTCATAAGCCAGCCTGATGATACCCAAAATGCCAAATGTTGTTTCTACCCAGGCTAGTCTGACTAACCCCACCTACACCAGTCAGTGGGTTACTGACTAACCCACCACTACACCCTAAACTCTGATAGGCTCTAGACAAGGACTGGATTGCTTACACCCTGTCACAATCTAATGCTGCAGGTATCTAAAAGTACTAGATATCATCTCATCTGTTCTGAAACTTCTCAAGACACCTAATTTAATTTGCTTTAATATACCCAGAGAGACCCTAATCTGTGATGACAGCAGCCCACCTCTCATCTGGAGTTTGTCTTTAGCCTGGGTAACTGTCAATATCCAGAGATGCACCTCAGCTGACAGTGCTCATCATCAGTATCAGAAAATTTTGATGCCAATGGCCACTTACTGTTTATAAACTCCATATTCAGTCAAATTAAATCCAAGCCTAACTTTGTGGGTTGGATCACCCTGTGGAGTGACACCATACCTTCCCTGCTGACTGGGGCAATTGAGGCATTCTGCTTAAGGATTACTTTTCCTTCTGCCAGATTTTTAGACATCCCACCTAAAACCAAATGCTTAATTCTAATATTTTATATCTCAAGGTACCTAAATTGATCATAACAAATCTAAACCTCTCTTTTATCCTTTGTCTCAGGATGGCAATAACTATTGTGTCCAGTGGAGAGGGCTCTGAATTACCGGATTTCAGGAGGTTACTTCCAAAGCTGTGTGATAACAAGGAATGTACAAACAATAATTATTTATTATGACCTCCAGAGAAAGTCTCATTGAATGAGCTTCCCTTGTGGACTACAGCAAAGTTGCTAACTGTGTGATTCTCTGCATGAAGCTGAATTCTTGCTTTCTTTTCTTTTGTTCAGTGAAATAATTCTTTCTCAATCCCACCCCTAAAAAGATACATTTACCACAACACCTTCAGCAAAGACTGCAGAAACCATGAATAAGGACTATTGGATCAAATATGCTGTTTTTCTCTGGTATCATTTAGATACTGGTATCATTTAGATACTGGTATAATCTTCTCTGGTATCATTTAGTCTCCAATTACAGACTCTTAAAGTAGGGTCTGACCAAGGATAAAATTTGTCTGTATGTGCAGCAGTCTAGGCAAGTGACAAGATCACGGTAAACAAAAGATGTTGCAGTTTTCATGTCCATATGCTGGTTACCATAGGTCCAAGTTGCCCAGTTTAGGCACTAACTTCTTTCATTCAACCCTGGAAAAATGGATGTTTTGGAAGTGAGATAATTCTCCAAAGTCTCCTGCCTAGGAAAAAAAGAGATGATCCTTGAATCTCAAGAGCAACACATTTACTGCTAAGTACTTACTCTTAAAAAATCTGGGCACTGTTTGCCATCTCATCATCCTCTGAAAAGCATTACAGCTGAACTCCATTTTCTCCAGAATACCAACCACCTATCCCCAACATCCTTCCTTTGCAAGTGGGGTTTATTCTAATTTGGAGGAACCAATACCTGAAAAGCATTAGGTTTTCTTTCCTGTTACATATATATTTTAATGGAGAAAGTCAGAACTATAATTTATTTTACAGAGTAAGGAGATAAAGTAAACTTCTGTGTACAAAACCACCAAAGCTTCACAAGCCCTGTTGCCAAACACTTTTCAAGGGCTGAAGGAAAATCACAGATTTTCTCCTAGAAATGGTCTCACCTGCTGACATAGTGCTAGTTCCCACTCTTATTAAAATCACTGAAGTTCTACACACCTCAGTGAAGGGCAAGAATATGCTGTAACCATGTCCTGCCCCATAGTCGTACAACCTAGGATATGCAAATAGGCAAGGAATTTGGAAAAGTAATTTTTATCTTTCTTACGTTTTTAAATTTTACTGTCTAACTTCAGCTTTTTAACATGAACTGGAGATCAAGATTTTCAACACTAACAGCTAACATAGCAAATGCATATCAGAAACCTGACATGTTCTCAATTTCCCCACAATTTTCAACTGCTGTCTTGCTAAGAGCATAGATTAAATGGCTTTAGTCTTGCTCTATGGTGCATTGACCCACAATGGTCTTTCACTGTCCCTACAAGGGCTGAGCATATAAAGCTGAAGTCATTCCTGGTGTTGAGTCACTGATTTCAACGGAGTTTCCCTAAGAACACATTTGGTCCACCATCTCAAAACTGCAGCGTAGAAAAACAGTCTCCATTATTTCTAATATCAGAATGACTATTGAAAAGTAAATTTAAACTAGGGAACTGTGAATTGTAGTGATTTCTCTTGGTTATTATCCTTGAAAAATACTGAGTTATTCTAAGGACATTTGTAATTCTGTTTATTTATCATTTGGTGATTAGGAGCAAATAGCATAACTATTAAAAAGCCTCCCCATTGCTAAATTATTCTTTAAATTTTCATTCTGTTTATTTTTTACTGTAATTGTTTCTGTCACTTCTCTTTATTCAGAAACACTCCCCCTTTATCACAACTTTTAAAGGTACAAAACAAACCAACCAACAAAAAAAGCCATAGCAAACTGAAAATTTCTGAATGGCAAGGGCATATTTCTCTTTTTTCTTTTAAAACATAAGGCTTCTACATTAAAGGTGGGGTACAGCTAGTCTTTAGACCCTGCTTCTTAATGTTGATTTCCCCATTCAGACAGCGAACTCATCAGGATAAATAAATTTCCATAACAAAATGCATTCCATAGTTTTTCACTTGAAATAGAAGACTTCCATGGCATTTATATAATTACTGGGGTTTCTGTGGCTCTTCTGAAGAGATTAAAATTCGCTCTATTTGCTAGGAACCTTAGGTATATACATGTTGGGAAACTGTGAAAGAGGCTTTATTAGAGTGCTTTTCTTGCAATCTGTGCTTCAACCTCTTGTTGCACCTCATAAACGTGATTGCTTTTCTTTTCCTTTAAAGGTTTTATGTTTGTAGTTTGCTGTGAATCTAGAGGGGTTTTGGCAGCACAACCAGTTACTTTTCTACTCAGCTGGCCATTACTAGTGAATTAATTTACTGGTCTGAATCTGCTACTGTCCTTAAAGGAAATGCCATATTCTCATTATATCCTTCCATTATACTAAACATACTGCCATCATTTAGGTTATGTCAGGCTCTAATGACATTTAGTGACATTTCCCGTTACTATTACAGCTAGTTATCTACTCATGGTCACAGTCTGCTTCTTTATATCTCTAGGGTGGTTTTAATAAAACTGTATGGGGACAATGACTATATTAATACTTCTACACAAGCCTTATGTGAACCATACTGAAGATCTCCAGAATTTTTCCACTCTCCTATGTATATTTTTTGATTCATTTATGCAACATCTACCAGTATAAAATTCTTTGGAACCATTGGTTTAGTTCTGCCATGAAAAACAAATTTAGCTGTCCTCTGTAATGCAGCCTCCTTGAGAAAATGTATTTTTTAAAAAAAATATATATCTCCTAAAATAGTAAAAAATGCACGGACTTATGGGAACAGCAACACGTCTTAAATTCAATAGTACCTGCCTGTTAGATCCTGATCACATGTGATCCTGATCATATTTGTCACTAAGTCATATTTGTTTACACATATTTATTTACATAAATTTCTCCAACTGGTTTGATTTGTTCAAAATTTTAAAGACACAATGCGTTTGAAAGAAATTTGAAAACCCAATAACCAAGCTCAGAATACCAGTTTCATCTCTGTTTTTTTAGGTTTTTTTTTTGGTCAAACTAAACAAATGAAGGATCAACTACAAAATCTTGGAATTTATTAAGCATGGTTTTGTCTAGACCTCAGATGCAAAACAGCTGGACTATATTTGACTAACTGTACCTTAGGACTGTCAGTGCTTTATCTCCCTCACATTCATTATCTGACAATAATGGAAGGCACAATGGG
The DNA here is from genome assembly GCF_008360975.1 of Lichenostomus cassidix. Taxonomy (NCBI): domain Eukaryota; kingdom Metazoa; phylum Chordata; class Aves; order Passeriformes; family Meliphagidae; genus Lichenostomus; species Lichenostomus cassidix. The sequence goes on along the minus strand of NC_139480.1, from coordinate 15,702,506 downwards.
TCCTGAAGATAGGGCAGCAGATTTGGTCTCACGATACTTGCTACTATTCCTGGTCTTGCTAATGATCTTCTGTGAGATGCAGAGTAAATTACTCCACCTCTCTTTGTCCCGATGTCTCTTTGTCATGAAGATAGCTACATAAAGCATTTTGAGATCTAAAAATCTTTGAGTTATATGCTATTATCATTTATTATTTATTCTCTGCTCTTTTGTGTGAGTTTTTAAAGACATTCTCCGCCAACTAATGCGCATTTTTCTGAGGCAAGCAATCCACACTTGTCTGAAGAGTCAGGCTGTGAGCACAATGAGAAACACAATTTCTTTCATCTTGTTTCCATAGTGTTCTTGTACAGATAAGTTTTATGAGCTGATCAGGTAGCCAAATGTATGAGTTTTCAACAGGGATATGCAATCTTACAATTTATTTCTATACATTTCTAGTGCATCATTATTCAAAAAAGAATGTGGTGTGCTTGGCTCAGCTGAAGGCTATTTGAAGTTAATTGACACCAACTGCAACAATATGGTAATGAACTGACTGGTACAGACTGGAAGCCATCATCTCCCAATAGCTGCCACTGTAAATGGTGTAATGCTGAAGATTTTCTCTACCAAAAGCAAGCTGCAAAACTATTTGAAAAAAAATTAGGAAAAAACAAAACAAAACAACAAAACTCTTCCCTTCTTTCCAATGTTATTCCATACTGGATTTCAGGTTTCCTTTGTTTGCCAGTCCCAGCTGTTGTTTTTTTTTAGCTTTCCACAAAAGCTGACAATAACATTGTGAGCCTCTGTCAGAGCTTTTTCTTTGACTCTTAACGCCCACACAGCTGTAGCAAATGTGATGGGTTCTAGTTGTGAGACAGTTCAGTTAGCAACAGAAACAGTTCAAAACTTGGAAGTGTACCAAGAAAAATTTTCACCTCCATTCTGGTCCCTTAGCTGATGTAGATGATTTTAAAGCAGTACCTGGACTCAAGTATGTGTCTCTAAAGAGGCTTGTGCAAGAAGTCAAACTGTTTCTGCTTGTGCTCCTTCCCCCAGAGCAGCAGGCTGGCACAATATAAAGCACTCCAAGCAGGGCATATTACCTTGGCTTTGGCATGATGTTGACTGTGGCTAGAGGTCTGCCCTGGCTTGGAAGGAGGGGTTGATTGACGGTCAGCACGAACTTACATCTGTCTGCAAATGAGCTGCAAACACTCCCCAGCCAGCCCCGAATTTCTCCTGCAAATGGCTGCAGACAGCCTGGCTGGTAAGGATCCTGGTGAAGGCAATTACCAAGGGTGGAACTGGTAAAGGGGAGGAGACCAGCCTGCCACAACCCCTAGCACTGAGAAATTGTATCAAGTGCATCTGCTTGCAGTCTGTCAAACGGAACAGCTCCAAATCAGGAGGGCAGAAGTGAAGCTTGACACAGAAATCACTGGCATAGCTAAAACTCTGCCTACTCCTGTTAGAATTCACCGTGCTGTACCTCATCTTCTTCCTTGGGAAAACACTACTCGCAGCGACAGGTCGTTCAGTTTATAGGCATGCTGCAGTTTGGCTTTCTTTGCTGCAATTATTATCTCCAGTGTCAGCTGCCTCTTAATTCTAGTCATGCTGTTTGGTTGTGCTGAAATCCATCATTAAGTTCTTTAAAGTTCCCAGCATTTTCTTTATCCCAATCGCCTAGAAAATTAAAAAGCAGCATCGAAAAAAAAGAAAAAGTTACTGCTCTTTCATAATAGCTCCATCTCTAGCATTTCCTGAAAGTTTGTTTTTCTAATTTAAGAGACAATATTAAATTTTTTTTAAAAAAAGTATAGAAAAGGACAGGTTGGATGGGAAAAGGCTTGCAAGAGAAAATAATGATTATACAAGTTGGAGGTAGATTAGGTATTAAAAGACTTGATATTACCAGAATAATAGATTGCTTGTTCTGTAATAGAGACAGAATTATAGTGACAGGCAAGAGAAAAGGGAAAATATTAAATGTGATATACTTCAGAAAGCATTTAATATCACTGACAAAAGTCAAGCATATGAATAGACCTACAAGACCCGGTACTGGAAGTTACTATTCATTGTATAGTGTTAACACATCAAAGGTTTCATGGTCAATAATTCCCATTAAAAAAAAAACCAAAACAACTGAGGTAAAAACTGAGTCCTACAGTACCAAATCCTGCCCTATGGACAGGGAAGGCATGCCCATGAAAAAAAAAAGTAAAAACAAACAACCCAGAGAACAGCATTCATATATTGCAGTAATTTTATCTAATCCTCCAGCTATGACATGAAGTCATACATGCAGGTAGCAGATATCTGCTTAGCTGCTTCTGCTTTATTTCTATTGTTTCATACTGACTAAGATAGAACAAAGTGACTCACAATTTTTGTTATAAGTAATAGCTTCTTGGTCCTAGTGTGAGGTCCTGGCTCATCATGGGTTTTTTCCCTGTAATTTCTGCTGTTCGTCTGTGTAATTAATAAACATAATGATGTATTTAGTTGCCATAGAAACCATTATTTCTTTAGTTTCCCATGAGGAGTCTGAGCAAATCTGCAGTAAGTTTGACCCAACTCTGTCACCTTCTCATAGTCTTGAATGAAATAAGTTATGACTCCTGGGAGGAATATTTCAATTTCTGTATGTGAGCAAAGTTCTATAAATCTACATAGCAATTTGTCCCCATAGACTGTTACCAAATGTATTCACAAGACCTTAAAATTTATATCACCCAGAGAAATGGTATTAAGCTTTCTTTCATTATATGAAAACAACCAGTGTTGGTAATTTCAATGTGGTTTGCTTAAACTTACTGTTAATTTGAAAATATTGTAAACTGCAGACAGTCAGTTATTAAAATAAATAAGGTCAGAACAAATAATAAGGTGCTGTCAGGGTTGGACAAAACTTATCTTCCCTGAAATGGAGAATACAACAATCCCAACAGTAATGAAAGCATTTTAGTCTCATAGCAACCACCAATGGAGTGAATTTTAGAGACATCTGGTCCACATGAACATTGTAGCAATAAAAAGTTTTACAAGCAGTTCTTGTTATTTTAAAAGTATATGTGGTACACAAATGCATATGTCAAAGTTTGTACAGTGCACAAACATAATGCCACATGGCAGGGAGGTAGACAAAAATACTGATGGCTGTGAGAGTGACAGGGGAAGGCAGTTTAATGCATAAGCCATCACCACAAACTGGAACACAGGTATATCACATTCCAAATGAGTGTCCCAACCCCATGGGGTAGAGATGTTTGTTCATACCCAATAAATATTTAGATGCATTGATATAATTTTAATTGGAGGGAACTAGAGTATCTACCAGACCAATCTAATACTCACAGTGCCTAAAGTACTAAATACAAGATCTGTGTTAGAGTGTGAAAACACAGAACTACTGAGATGTATGTAGGAGAGCTGATGGCTCCTTTCACTATGGCCACGCTCTGAAAGAAAATATAACACTGAATTACTGAATTTTTCTGCAGCATCTGATCTCAGAGAAGATCTATTTGTCACTATCTCTTGTGAAATATATGTGACAGAATCACAATTTCTGTATTTGGGTGAGATTTACATGTGATATAATCACAGAAATGTTGAGTATGATAATAATAAGATGCCCAAATGTACACTCTTACAGGGTTAGTAGCAGTTGAGAAAAAGCCTGTACAAGATGCCTGCCTCAGCTTGCATCCTGCTTCATGCACTCTGTATATATAAACCTGGATTTCAGAGCAGAATCCATATCTGCCCCATGTTTTGAAAGCAGAAAGTTTTACATTTAGTCAAAAATAACTAATGGTGTGTGTATGTGGAGCATCAAAGCCCATTATATTATGGGCGTGTAAATGTATTTAGGAGTGATCATGGTTGTCTAAGTAAAAGAACTGATAGATAATGTCTTTTTAGATAGTATCAATAGATGTTAATAAAAAGGAGTCATAACAATAAAGAAGGAAAATGCCATCTTTCCAAAAGCTTTATCATTTTCTCATTCCTCTGCCTTTTCTCTAAAATGACATCTTGACAGAGGAGACTATTTGGATATTGCTCTTAATGGCCTCTCAAATATGGTGTTATTAGGAAATGTAATGAAGTTCCTCCCCTGTGTTCAATTCACTTTTATTTGTTTATTTTAGGGATGTAGAAAGGGCTGAAATTTTTGCCCCTGTGAACTTTATGGAATAATGGATCATTTCCTCTAATTGTTTTCTTTTTTTTATTGTTTACAAAAGGACGACAACTTAGGAGATTTTCTGTAAAGGCCCAGGGATGTCATTATGTCTATTGCTATTCATAATTGGATATCTCCATGTAATTTAAAACTATTAGTGAATAAAAATAAGAGTACAAATAAACAAAACATTTTTACGAGATGGTAGAGTTATTTTCATCTCTTCAGAGAAGAGTTGATGTTTTGTGATGAAAATAATCCATTGTGTTTCTTCAGCATATTAAATAACAAGAGTGAGGGAAAAGGGAAGATAGGGGAAGAGGTCAAAGCATGATCAATTTATATGGGAAAAATCAATACTTTAAAGACTCAGTGAAAGTCCCCAAATACAGCACTCTACTCTAAGCTTTTGTCTTTTTTTAAAACATATTTTTTACTGCTGGTATGACCTACTACTATGGATGTTCTCATTTGTTTTAGATACTTTCATTACTGTCTTGCATATATTTCAACAAGGGAAGTAAATTGTGTGCACCTATGGTCTATTGTAATATAGCACTAAGAATCTTCCTGAGATTATCTTTGTCACCAGAGGGAAAGAGATAAAATAAGGATGGTGTTGTTGAGATCCAGTTATTAAAATTATTAGAGAGATGCCTCTGCCTGAATTAAGGTGCAAACAAGACAATATGCTGAAGTCGATAGTACAGATACAGTCACTCTCTTTAGGAGAAAGTCTGTGATCAAGTCACTGAAAGTGAACAGGAAAATAGAAAACAAGATCTCAAAAGTAGGTAGGAATGCAATTAAAGAAAGTCCTTAAAATCAAGTTGGAAGGCTTCAAATTCCTATATAGACAATGAGAATAGGGGAAATTATTTAAATTAGGACATGATGTAATCTATGTAAATATGAGTAGATGAGACCTGCCAGGATGATTACTCATTAAAATAAATCATGATTTCATCCAGGAAAGCAGATTATATGAAGCCAAACTTGATATCTATGAGATAAAAACCAGTTATTACTGAAATAACACCAAGAAATTTTGCTTTTACTAACAGTTGTGACACTTCTCTCTCTATAATTATAAAATGCTTTCTAAGAAAACATTCTTTTTTAACGCTACAACAATGAGACATGCTCCATTTCACATGTTCACATAACCTAGAGGAATAAATAATGCAGAAATAAGCCAGTAATTAAGTGAAGGAAAAAGAAAAGGCAAAGAAAAATCACACAGATTTCAGCATGATACCAAATGAAAGTGTTTGGGGTCAGGTCTCTCCCAGTACGGGAGCTTAAGCCATTGATCTGTTTTACTCTGTGAGGCACTTTGGTGTTGTCTCTGGTTGGACTTAATGAAGGAGTCAAACAGTGTGATCAAGTGCAAGATAAGAAGATTAACTCATGAACAGAAATCCAACATATTTTTCTTTATTTTGACTGTCAACTAGATGAATTTTTTATCTTGTATTGTGGAGTAGTTAAAAAATTAAACTACAGAAATATTTGTCTTTTTTTTTGTTAGCTTATTCATTTTTCAAATAAATGAGGCCAAGAAATAGGTCAAGGTATATTTAACTGTGTGTAATACTGAGGACAAACCAGGAATCCAGACACACCACTTGCCACTGATACTAGGAGTCCTGACACAAATCCCAGACCCTCTAGGATACTAACTGGAGAAAAATGTTATCCACACTTCACTCTTGGGATGAAGTTAAGTCTCTGGGTTTTTGGTTTTCTTTCCTCCAACTTTCTCCTTCTGTAACCTTCTTCCTCTTTTCCTTATCTGTTTCTCTCTGGAATTTGTTAAAATGCAAACTCTGACTTAAAATTTTATCATTAACAAAAAATTTGCACCCAAATCTCCTGCTTTTCCCCTCATTTTAAGCTGTGTAAAATTTACCCAAATTTTTCTTTTTCTATCACTCTAAATATGTTAAAACATATTAACATATACATAGCCTAAAATATTGAATTTCAAAATGTGAAGAAAAAAAGATTTGAAAAAAATATAAAAAATAATTAGATAGTAAAAATTCCTAGGTGGTTACCTGTGGAAACATTCAAGGTAAAAAAGACCCTCAGTTTTCTGTCTTTTTAAATATGTTTTGGGTGTCCTCTTTCAGCGTATCTTAGAATGTGTTAACTTTGGTGTCATGAGAAAAATTACTTTAAATATGCCACCTTAAGAAAATTGAATCTGGTGTATGTGTTATGTGACAGTACTCAGCTAGAAATCTTTCAATTTAATACAGTTTTATTTTCTCATTTTTACTTCGTCATTGGTCAATAAAGCAGGTAAATGATCTTCAGATCCATTTTCATATTGACAAAACTATTTCTGTTGTGTAAGACTCTGGCTTTCTCAGATATTACTTAGGCTTATATACATATAACATTAATTTTCCTGGAAATTACTGTTGCTTCCACAAATTTTCTTTGATTTTTTTTAAACACTACTTATGACAAGTCTTTCATTAGCTAGAGAGAAAGCCAATCCATGTTATATTGCTTTTATACATTTTTTTCCATTGAATACATATTTCAGTATAATTCAATGATACATCAGTCGTAGGTCTGTCATTTGGAGAGGTTATAACAACGCAAATCAAATATATATCCTCCATTATCTCTGTTTATTGGTGTAACACAAAATTCTTTAACACTTGGTTTCCATTCAGAAATGTTTGTATACCTGTTCTTTTGCTGCAGTCATTTTCCTTATGCAAGTGTTAATAGAGTTCAGGAAAATTGCCAAGAATTACCTCTTAAGTTTCAAGGTCACACTTCCTGTGTGGTGTAACTGTAATGGCTCAAAGCCTATGGGATACTGTAAACAATTTTGCTAGTATTCTTGGCTGTTTACCAAAACAGGACATTTCATTTGTATACACAGAATTTCCCAATAAAAAATTATTTTCAGCCATGGCTTTTCATCAACAGCACAGAGAGAAATTAAATTGAATATGTCTACAGCCATACATATCACCTCTTGAATTTATCTGCCTTAAGGCAAGTACTTAGTGAATAATATCAAAATTATTGTGACTAGTGGACTAGATTTCCCTCTTGTTCATTGATTGCTCAGTGTGCTGTGCCTGTAAGCTGTGCCCTCATCAGCAATCATATTTGTTTGCAGACTTCAAGCATTTGCTAGATAAATAGATAGATGGGTGAGAGAGACAGAGAAACATGAAGGTCTGAAAGTATCTTTTTCAAGGCCTTGGGCTTGTAAACAGTTCCAACATGCAGAATGAAATAGGATGTTTGTTGAAAGTCTCACAGAATCTGCTCCAAGGCATTCTTCTCATGCATGACATGGTCTGGGACACAGCTCTGTGTGAGCAGCATCGTGTCTGCACGTATCTGAGGCCAACCCTTTCAACCTCAACAATGAGTATGTGACATGCAACAAAACTTGTCATTCTCTCTTCTTCTGTTTTTTTCCTCAAAATGACAATGATCTCATGACAGATGGCCTGAAGGAAGTATTACCACATCCTTTGAAATGGCTTATAAGCTGGGGAGACAGAGCTTCCTTTCTCCCTTGATTACAGATACATATACATGCACACAGATCTACACAACATCAGTATTTGTTAATTTGTGCTTCTGAACAGAATCTGAACTGAACCTAAAATCTAAGTCCAGCTTCTCAAATTTCAGAACAGAGATGAGCTACTGAAGGACTGGATGTGTCAGCACTAGTACCAAGGTTAATTTTTAAGTCCTGCAGAAGGATGTTCTCTCTGCCTAAAGTAAGCACTTAAACTTAGGTGAACTAAAATTTTTTTGTGAATACTTGAAATACATCTAATGATACAGCATTTAAGGAATTGTTACAAGATACCTACAATATCAGTCTAAAGTGGATACCTATGTTAGATTGGATGATATCACGCATGCCTTTTGTTTTTTACAAGGTGAGGTAAGTGGAAAGCAGGAAACAGGCCAGCAGCAAGGTTTCTAAGGTGTACATGTAAGCAGTTTGTTGTTTAAATGAAATAAACATTTCTAAGGTGTACATGTAAGCAGTTTGTTGTTTAAATGAAATAAACATTTGAGCAAACGAATTTCATAACCAGTCTATTTCATCTTGTGGGAAAAGTCAAGAGATCCAACTGTTGACTTTTTTTTTGCTGCCTTTTTTTCCTTAATACTAAAGAATAAAATATGGTTGTGAAAAAGGACATATTGTTAACATAGATATTTAGACAGAGTACTGAGAATGAAAAGCTTTTATAGCAGTTGGTCTGATATCTTGTCATTCTGTCACCTGAGAATGACAGCGTGATAGGTTGCAGCAAGAGGCTAGGAAATTTCACTTTGAAAAACATCAGCAGCCCTCGTACATCTGTTAATTAAAGCAATCTGCCAGTGTTCCTCTAAGGCATTCAATGAATCAATGTTAAGCTAACGTGACACATTTTCACTGCTTCTGTAATAGAATTGGAAGTAACACATTTATTTATCAGGTGGCACCGATCTACACTTCCCTGTCTGAGGACACGTTTTGATTGTCACACTATCGCTGTCTGCTCTAGGTGTGACATACTGAAGATTTTCAATCTGTTTCAGTGAAGTTATAAAACAGCATGTGGACCCCATGTTCCTCCTGGAACATTCAAGCAGTATTTGAGCCTTGGATTTGGTTAGCAGTATTGCTCTATATTTTAACAGAACTGGAGAGCAACAGTTGCTGGCAATAGATATTCAACAAAATGATTGCTTTACTCTGATTCAGTCACAATGTGGGGTTTCATACAAATTTCTACTTCAGATCTTAAGCAGAGTGCATGATTCTGACATTTTGTTTTATTCTCAGCAATAATAGCTGGTATTAAAAAAGTACTACTTTCCCGTGACTGATGACAAGGATTTAACTCAAGGGACTTTAGGTGCCTTTAATCCTGATTTTTTTAAGCCTGAGCTGCATCCCTATTGCTGTTAGTACACCTGCATTTCTTGACCAAGTCAATTATGGGGTCTCCTAGATGACACTCAGGCCAGCACTTGTGAATCACATTTCACAATCTGCAGAAAGAAAGTAAAGTGTCTTGCCACAAATGTCACATTTCATTACAATGCAACTAACTAACTAACTAACTAACTGAATATAGGCTGCTGCTCTTGTTTTACAGTTTGATTAGTTAAAAATTAGTTGTTTTTCTTTAAGGTCCTGTCTTATATCTGTGCCTATTTAAGGTATATATTTGAAGCAGCAAGTTTTTAAAGTAGTCAGCATGTCTGGTGTGCTCTGAAACAGCCACTCTTGACTTTGAAAAGCTCTGCTCCACCAGTGCATCTAAGGTTGCTGCTTTTAAAGGAATGCAGATGGTGTCTTTTCTTGAAATGAAGTGATATAAAAACTCATGTGAGTAAGTCTTCTCTAAGATGTAGTCAGAAATACTTAGAAAAATAACACCCTTGAAAAGTAAACCAGTAATTTCAAGAGATTTTACCTTTATAAGCTTCAAATATCATTTTCTTTCTATTGTTAACAGAAGTGCCAGCATACTTTGGTTATTCTAACCTGGTTATTCTAAATACTATGCATTGTTAGGCATATGTAGCAAAGGATATCACTCTTTTGCACAAAAATATGATGTGGCATTTATGCAAGGCAATTTTTTAAAAATAACATAAATGCTGACAGAACAAGGGATAAAAAAACAAAGTCAGGTTCCAGCACCTTTGCAAAATGACATCATACAGTGTAATCTTGGAAGCTCATCGACAGTGAATCACAAGTAGTATATTGCATCTGATGCTGAGAGATAAACAGAAAAATAACCTTTACAAGAATGAAATCTCACAATGAAATATGAACATGCCCATGCGAAAATACTTTGAAAGTTTAAAACAGGAACCAAATAACTCAAAACTAATGAGAAACTTAACTGACTTGATGGCACTTGTAGGGGCAACTTTACAGAATGACTACACCTATCATAGTGGATAGTGAAATTAATCTTTGGAATACAGTACAGATGTCCAACAACTCATTCTGGGTATTCAAGTGAGCACATTGTGTATAAAATTTGTAAACATGTGATTTACTACCCTTGAATCTAATGGGATGACTCTACTCTTTCCTCCTTTTAAACAATCTCAGTAAAGAAATTAGAGGTCTCAGAGTAGTAACATCCTCTTGCTGAACACTGCATGTGCATTTGCAAATATTTTTAGCATTTCACTTGAACTCAGTAAGGCTGCTGAAACCAGTAGTTTTTCTAAAAGACTCTTTAATGGCATTTCATGAGAACGCTTTCTGTGTGCTCCTGTCTGGAATCTTAATTTGTGTTAGGTAAGCTGCAGAGAAACACTAAAATCTTCAGAAAAAGAAAGATCAGAGCGTCAGATTTTGAGTTCTCCATTTTCAATTTTTAGCTTTTTCTGAAAATTAGCCTTATTATTTATATAGGAAAATATAAAGGGTTTTCATTAAACCATAAATTTCTAAAAAGGAAATGTGCTTACACCAAGTCCATTTCAGATGGGAAATCTGATGTTATGTCGCATGAACTACCTGAGCAGTCACAATTAGTGTGAAGTCTTCAGTCTATGATGTAGTTGTTGAATTATTTTCCTAATCTGGACAATCACTGTTTAATCTTAAACCAGAGAAAAAATAGATTTCAGTAATTATTGCATCCATCTCCAAAAATTCTAGATTATTTCCAAGAACATATTTCTAGTGTTCTGTGCAATGTGGTTGTGAATAAGTTTTGTAGCTAGTTTATCAGGTATGTTAAAACTGGAATACATCTTGCCAAGCGTTTCTATAAGGCAAGAGATATTCAGACTGTATTTTATATGTAACATTATTCACTGACTGTCAGTATATGTATGATTGTTTATATGATGACTGTGAATTTACATAATTTATTCAGATTCTCAAATGCAGTTAAACATCTAATTTCCATCAGTGGAATTTAAAAAATAAGCTATTTCCATTGAGACACCTGATATTTTTAGATAGTATAATATCAGATTTAACTTGAGATTAGATAATTAATATTGTTATAATACTAATATAAAATTGATAAAACAAAAAAAAATTATAAATTTAAAATTCAGAATTTTAGAACTAAAAATTTCTGATGTTTGTATGTGAATTAACTTATTTTGTACAAACTGGGAAATAATGTCTTTTTTTCTGGTGTTCTATTCTTTTTCAAATCTCAACTTTGTGTTTGCCTGCATCTGCAGAATTACTGATGAGTCTTGCAAAAACTGAGGTTAATTACTGTTGTGAGTGATCTTCATCCAGCAAAAACACTGATGTAAATATATTTTGACTCTTTGTTTTCTTAAAGTTCAGAACAATAATCTGCTAACATTTCTTTATTTAGAAGTCCTGTCTTAAAGAAACTGTGCTTCTCTTCAATTGCCATTTAGAAGAAATACCCAAACACTAAAGGAAGTACTTGAAAAAAAAAGGTGGAATTTAATAATTATATATCTGAATCTGAGCAGAAATCAGATTCAATATCTGAATCTGATAAAATTAATGCTATAATTAGTAATTCTATGTCAGATGAATAATTTCAGATATTTTCTCCATTGAATTATTAAAGACTGAATAAAAAGCAGAAATTTATATTCTAACTTTTAAATATTCAAGGATAAGTGAGACGAATCACACCCATGTGTTGCTGTTAAGGTAAAATGAAGCTTGTAGAAATAAATTTTGCCAGTTTAAAAGTGAAAATCTATACAGGAGTAAATTCATTGGTCACTATAATACCGGGAATCCAATGCTATATATTAAATTTAAAGGAAACCCGAACACCTTAAGCTGTCCGAATTCATAAGTAAAGGAGGCTGGTATATCTAATGATGAATAACATCCTGTCTTCTGTGTGAACAGAGCTTTGAAATATAGTGACCAATCTCATAGATGACAAACCTTATTTTATGGAGTGTGATGTTTTGTTGACACACTGACCTATATTATTTTCTCCAAAGTACTATTTCCTGTGCTGAAGAGGAAATAGAAGCTATATTGTTCTAACCTTACACCTCTATTACTTAGATAAGTGGCTGGAAATGACTTAATAGCTCCTGATCCTTTGGGGAGCTTAAAGCTTTGTTCCCCCGGGCTGTCTGTAGCTATTTTCACATGACTGTTTTTACCAGAAGGTTGCCTTTTTTTTCCCCTTTCTTTTTCTACACAAATTACCATTAACGCAACAAAGGAGAGTGGTCTTCCTGAAGATCTTCTGCGAGATAAATCCCTCCATCCTTCTCCCGAAGGTTCAATGGCACAATGTGAGTCTCACACCTCTCTTCTGTTGTGTCACAAACTATGAAGGATTCAGCAAATAGAATTAAGGTGTGACTCATGATGAAATCCTAACCACAATCACAAAGAGATCTGCTGAAAGAAGTCAGGTCCAAGTCTGTTGCAACCAAAAAGAGTTCGTTTCCCTTCACCATCCTGTGACTCAGGGCTTTCAGTCAGACTGCTTGAGAGCTGGCTAACTAGAATATCAGGGATCAGCAAAGCTCTAAAGGTGAAGATTCTTTAAAAAAAGATGGACATTCTGAGCCATTTCTTCACTCTGATTATGGAAATAGTTATGTCTACGGATTCTGACTTCACACTCATACCATACCAGCACTCTTGGCAATTCATTAAAATGAGACATGCAAATAACTGAAAATGAGACTACACCCTTTTGGCTCTAATTTAGTCCCTTGGGGAACCTCATGCTTCTCTTTTTGCTCATTATTCCTGCTGCTTACTTGCAATATTGCTGTAAGTTTTGTGAGTTCATCTTGTTTACTTTTTTTTTCTTTCAGCAGGAACATTACTTTCCCTAACTGAAATACTGAAGATTAAAGAAGAAAATATTGCTAGATATATGTGCACCTTCTGTAGATATCAATACCAACAGCATTTCATATTTTTCTCCCCTAATGAGTTCAAACCATTCTGGTGTCTGAGCAAAATGGTAAAAGGCTGGAAATGTTATGTTTCTGTATCTTATTTCAGTAGAATCTTTCTACCTTTATAGAAAAATCTTTTTTTAAAAAGGTAATAATAAGATAACATTTTCAAGGCAGCAACTCTAGCAGCATTGACCTACATTGTTCATGCTGACTCACAAAATGTCAATTCTTTGAGAAGGTAAAGTAAAAGCCAAAAGGTGGTATTGTTGTCCTGTGGGCTTAAAAAGGTTTGGGAATTTAACTTTCAGAGAAAAAGTTGTCAAAATGTGCACTTCAGATTTTAATACAAAGCAAAGAAGCAAATATGATAACATATGAGATGGTATACATCATAATAGCATTCAATTATTATCAGAAGTATTGAGTAGAACATTTTCAGAACAGAGTGACTTTTTGGTGTAATACAAGTTTCACTATCTACTGCATCAACTCTCAACTTCATATTCACCAATATTTTCTTTACTATTATTGTACTAAATAACGTTTATTTTTATAATGCATAACAAAGAGAAAGATTTCAGAGTACTAACCACCTACAGAAGCGAAGTGATTAAGTGATATGTTTTCCTTTCTGGTCTCTAGTTGAGAAAAAATTATTTGAGAATGCAGCAAAATGCTTTTTAGTTTTATTGCAGTGAAGTGCCATGCAAAGCTGTACTGCTGTATATCTTCATGATTAAGAGTATTATGTCTGCATAAAGCCATAGAAAAAAAGACATGAAACAAACAGTTTATTATTTGTATACTGAGAGAAGGGTGCTTGCATGCTTATGTCTTTAACTCCATTGTTATCAGATGGGCAACTTACACAACTTCACTAGCAAAACATTCAAGGTCATTTTCTTCTTCCTCTTTCTTCTTACTTCAGTTTAGAGTGTTATCTTTATTGATTTCTTTTAATTTTTATTATTCAGGCCAATTGACATTATTGCACATTTGTTGAATCACGTTACTGAGTAAATGACATCATGCAGGACAAAAGTTAACAGTAGCAAGATCCCATCAAAGAGTTGATATTTGCATTTAAAGTCTTTTGAAACACAAATCTCTATTATTAACTCTAAGTCAGCAGACTTAAATCCAGTCTGAATCCCCTCTTTAATTACCTGGATAAATGCATTTGAGTCTTTTCAAGATATGAACATTTATTCTCAAATCAAAGAGATTTTTTTTCTTAGTCCTCAGGCAATCCGGCTTTTTGAAGTCTGTGGCTTTAAAATCAAGACTAACAATTAGCTGTAGCAATATGTTATCAATACTACAGGAAATACTGAATGCTGGAAAGGTTATTATAGCTATTACCAATCCCCGAGGTACAGACTTAAACCCACTCTTAAAAACTAACACAATTCTGTTTCATCATAATTTGATTAAGAATGTATGATGATCATTCAGACTTTTCTTATTTTGCAGAGTTCAAGCGAAAATAAACAAACTGTGGAAACCTTTGTGAGAAGTGTTCAATGAATTTCCCAGGACCACCTTGCTCCTATTTTTTTGGTAAAAGCCAGTACCAACCCTTCTCAGTGTGTACCATTCAGTTAAGCTGTTCATATCGCTAAATACTGCTCACAATGTACAAAGCTCAGTTGGTAATTAAAACTCCTGAGTATCTGATGAAAACACAATTTTACATTTCATTATTTAAAAAGATTTTTATATATAGCTTATCAGCAGGCCTTCATGAATTTAATGAGTATTTTTTGGAGCTGTGAACCTTTTGCTTAGGAAGAAGTTATACCAAACCAAATGTTGCCATCTTATTGTGAGTCAATTATCTTGCAAGTTAGAAAATGACATGGTGTGTGTACATTATGATGATTTTTGCATTGTAATGCAGCCTCTCCTTCCCCCATATGTGAAGTATGAATACAGATGATCATGTCTATCAATTAATTAGGACTAATTATTTCTTGTTGTACATGATGTAAAATAACATAATTACTTATTTTTTTCATTATTGCAAGATGGGGATATCTCTGGGTAGCCTGAGATACACTTCCAGCAGGAGATGGTGGACTGATGCATAGTCATGGTTCATTCCAGCCATTGACACAGGAATGGACATGTTCTCAGGTGCAAGACAGTCATAGAATGACTTGACTTGGAAGGGACATTGAAGACCCTTTAGTTCCAGCCCCCTGCCAAAGGCAGGGACACTTTCCACCAGACCAGGTTGCTCAGGGCCCCATGCAACCTGGCCTTGAACATTTCCAGGGATGAGGCATCCACAACTTCTCTGGGCAACCTGTGACAGTGCCTTTTCACTCTCACAGTAAAGAATTTTTTCCTGATATATAATCTAAGTCTACACTTCTTCAGCTTAAGCCCATTTCCTCTTGTCTTATCAGTACATGCCCTTGTAAAAAGTCTCTCTCCAGTTTTTTCTTGGGCTCCCTTTGGTCTTTCACTATATTTAGGAGATTTTAATGAAATCTAACAAATAACATTTCACACTGTTTCTTGAGCAGTAAACAAAGAGTGCTTCTGTGTAAAAATCACCTTTTTTTTCTTTACAAGTAAAAAGATGTTTTCAATTCACAGAAGCTAGTAACTGAAGTTTACACGTTTGACAATATGATATAAATGTTCCATTCATTTAAATAAAGCTGAAGAAAATAACTTTCAAATTTCAGTCATTGCTTTTTTTATTAAGAGAATTTTGATCATTCTTCTATAAAGTTTAAAATTAATATTTTAAGGTATACACATTCCATCCTACCACCAGATCTTATTTCATGTTCATGTAGCCACTGATGAACAGTTGTGAGCTAGTCATCTACATTATGACCTTATTATATCAAAGAGAATAAAGCAGCACACTTCACACTTGAAAGTAATTGGATATTTTTCAAAGATATTTTGGTTTGTCTGAAAACAATCCTAAGAAGAATAAACACTTCTGCCTGCAAGGTCTCTGAAAAAGAAGCTTTCTAGGCAACTAGAGTAAGAGTGGGATGCTATTTTCAAATTAATTTGAAAATAAATCTGCCATTATTCAGGATGGAGAGCCTGCCCTGTGAAGAAAGACTAAAGAAGTTGGGTCTCTTCTGCCTAGAGAAGAGAAAGCTGAATAACCTCATCACAATATTGCAGTACTGGAAGAGGATAAACATTGTCGTCTCATTTCTCAAGGAGCCACTTGGAGAAACTGAGGGCCAATAGATACCAGTTGTGCTGTGAAGGCCTTCAACTTCATAGAAGAAAGAAACTTTTTACAATGAGAGCATTCATCCACTGGCACATGGTAGAATGTTCACCACTGAAGGTTTTCAAGATGCAATTGGACAAGGTCCTAGAGTGGGTCCCTTCCAACTCAGAATATTCTGTGATTCTGGCTCTGAGATCTAGGCTTCCATTCCAACAAAAGGTCGGATCAGACAGTCTTTTGAGGTCATTCTTAACCTACACTGTTCTGTGATTCCAAAAGTCAAGAAGAACATGCGTGTAGTTCCCCAGATCCTCCTTCCAGGCCTTTTTGTGGATGGGTGTCACGTTGGCCAAGCTCCAATCATCTGGGACCTCCCTGGTTAGCCAGGACTGATGATAAATGATGGAGAGGAGCTTGGTAAGCTCTTCTGCCAGCTCCCTCAGTGACCTTGGATGAATCCCATCCAGCCCCATAGTCTTGTGAGCATCCAATTGGCACAGCAGGTCACTAACTGCTTCCTCCCAGGTTGCAGGGGATCTGTTCTGCTCCCTGTCCCTGTCTAACATCTCAGAGGGCCAGCTGCGTTGAGGATAACCTGTCTTACTATTAAAGACTGAGGCAAAGAAGGCATTAAATACCTCAGCCTTTCGCATATCCTTAGTGTCAATGTTTCCAACTTTTCATCCAATAAAAAATGGAGATTTTCCTTGGCCCTCCTTTTGTTGTTGATGTATTTATAAAAACACTTTTTACTATTTTACATAGCAATGGAAATAAGTGATTTGGTATATTTGCTCAATATTATTACTATTTATCAGCATGCTTTTTGCTGAGCTTTTATTTTTTATTTGAAGCATTTTAGAAGCTGATTAAATATGCCAAATATTCTTTATAGGAGAGGGTTTTCAAACTAGTCAAAATTAAATATTTACCAGAAGTGCTGGTCTTTTTTCAGTTACTAGAGAGGTAGTGCAGACAACCAACTAATTCCACATGCTAAACTTGCTCATGGCTAAAATTCGGCAAGTGAACTTCCAGCAAAATGAATTGTTTAACTTCTCTTTGCAGGTTTCTTCATGCATATATATGGAGTTGTTTATGCTTCTCCCCCGTTGACCTAAGTTTGCCTTACTACTTTTTGTCAGCTGTTGAGTTCTTTAATAAAAGCCATTTCTTTTGTAATGCTACAAAAGTAACTTGTCAAATTATAAAGTCTTGTAAAGATTTGCAGAAGATCAAAAAGAAGAGCAGTCTGTAGATCAGTAAAATGTGATCTAAGAGATGACACAATGTAAATAGAAACTTTTATAAACTACGTTCCACTCTCAAATCTGTACAGCACTTGAAGCCTGATAGTATATTTAGGCAAAAGCCTATATACATAATTTCTTTAATCTTCATTCTGAAAGATCTGTATTTTTCCATTGTTTCTTACTTTTGAGAAGAACAGTAATGCTGATTAATTACCTGGAAGAACTCATGCTTGTCCAAAAAATACTAGCTTCCAAGATATATCCTCCTTAGGGCAACTGTTGGGTCTTTTAAAGTCAATCACACTATGTGGGCCTTTCTGGAATTTTATTAGATTGCCATTATCAATAATATATCATTCTCCACTCTGCTGAGTGCTTTAAAGAAGTAAAATAATCAATTATGTGCTTTGAATTTGGCTTAAAAATCAACACCATCGTATGGGCTGAATTATTCCAGCATATAATGGAAGCTTGGCCTGCATGAGTTAAAAGATTTTTGTGCCCAAATTTTTATAGTGAATTGTCTGAGCTCTTTAAAAATAGTTCACCAAAAGATATTTACTAACAGCATCTGTTTTCTTTTGGGATTTACTTTCATACTGGAGATATTCCTAGCATATTTTTTCAGTTTTTATTGTGTTATAATATCCATGGATTGCTATGGATACAAAGAGTTGGATCAGTGGATTAATCTCCAGAATACTTAAGAAACCATGTAAAGATCAGACCAGGAGGGAGGAAAAAGAGGACAAAAATTAAGCATATGCAGGACAGCTGCTAGTCTTTCTCTCTACACTATAATTAACTAGATCCACAAAGAATGGAAAATTATTGGCATATTTACTTAGACCTTCAATGACTGGGAAGATAGTAAGCTTGTTCTATCATTGAATAGTGTCCTAGGTTAAAATATTGATGTATTTAAGTATTCTATTAGCACAAACTGTGGGGCATTAGCTGTTATCTCCTGCTATGACTCACCCCTGATAACAGACAATGAGCCATCAAGGACCCACCACATGACTCATGGAATTATCTCATCCTATTGTGAAATGCTCCACCCAGGAAGGAGGAGCCAAGCATTCACACCTGGATATAACCTGGCCTTGGAACTGCCCAAGTTAGCCCTGTCTACTGGATTCCCAGAGGACAAGAGCTACCACTGGACATTCAGGTGGAGACCAGACCTTCTATAGGAACACTGCTTCAACTGAACTGCTTCATTTGGACTGCTACCAGCACCCTAACAGGGTGTCAGGTTGTGTCTGACTTTGTCAATGCTTTTTCCTTGTATTATTGCACTTTTAAAAAAAAATTTCCTATTAAATTTTAATCCTGACTTACAATCACCTACCGGAAGTTTTCAGACTAATACAAATAGTTTCAGCTAGAGTTATTGGCACTTGATTATCCTGGCTGCCAAAACAGGTTATACAAATATTTGATACCAGTATATCAAAGTGTACAGTCCAAGAACAAAAAAAAATCTAACTTTATATTATTGAATATATGTATTCATTTAGGTAAAGAGTAGAAAAATCTTTACAAGTAGAGCTCCTCTCCTAAATTCTGATATGCACAACACTCTTTCCACCGTGATGTAATATTCAAATCTCCAGAAGTTCATAGTTCGGTGTGGCATCGCAGTGCCACAATTCACCAGCAGCTACCCCACGCCGCAATGTGGAGGGAGCTGCCCGGAGCCAGAACACACCAGGCAGACATGTGGCTGTAGCAGGCAGTGGAGCTGCGGGGGATGTGAGACTCCGTGGAGGTGTGGCGATGGAAGAAATGCAGGATCACCATCTGGAGTTTCCAGAGATTTATTAAGGTCCACAGTCGAGGGTCAGAGGAGGCTGGCGAGGGGTGGAGAGGCGGGGGAGGATGCGGAGTGCTGGAAAGCCAAGATGGTGAACCTCGAGGGAGGCTTCCTCAGCAGGTTATCAGGAGAGGGAACAGAGGCGTGGTTACTCAGAAGAACCAACTGGGGGAAGCCAGAGGGGAGGAGCCAGGGAGGGGAAACGGGTAAACCAATAAGATTACAGCATGGGATGGTACAGGTTTCTGCTAGAGAGAAGTCTCTAGAACAGCATCAATATGCAAAAAATCCTATAAGCACACTGTAGCAGTTTGGCTTATATTCAATAATGCATTATCTCTGAATAACACAAAAATGTTCTAATGTTATCCAGCATTTTACCAAACAATATGAAAATTATAATTTCAAAATGGCTTAAAAGTGCACTTTTTAAAAAATTGTTGATATTATCTACACATAAATGTGAACAAATATATCCATATATAAATAACTGTATGTACCTGTTAAAAAAAATAGTTTCTGGCACCCCAAGTTTTCCTTCAGACTGGAACACAAAGAAAAGAGTATTCTGTTAAAACTTGTGTTCATTAATCCCTACAAATCAGTATAAATGTAAAAAAATCAGGTCTCTTGCACATTATGTTCTGTGTATTCTGAAAGGTATTACTTACCTGGAAAACACAACAGGAAAGTGGCAGGGGATGTTGCACAGGCTACAGCTGAAGACAGAGATAAGATTTTTATGTCTTTGGGCATCTAGTTTCTAGCCTTAGTAAGGGGTTGTCTTTTAACACCATTCAGACTTGGCAAGAAGATATGTTCAATGTATAAGAAAAGAAATTTAGTCAAGTATTAAAAATTTAGTAAGTAATACTTCATTTGTGATAGCACATTGTATAATCCTTGATTCACACCAGTTTGGTTTCTAGTGCAGGAAGTATTCATATTCTTTAGGACAAATCTGGAACTACATGACCCAAAGTGTCTTCATGAGACAAAGTCCTTCAGCCTGGCTCTTGGAGGCAAATAATTTTTTGGCATGAAGGTTACCTGGGAAGCCAAAGAAAACAGAATGCACTTTCATATCTTTATATTCTTCAGTGTGAAGGTCCTTGTACTATTAAAAAATCCAAAGAAAGAAACTGTTTCAAAATGCAAGAGGAGAAGATAAACTGGACAACCAGCACAAGAATGAATGGTAAAAATGGATACACTAAACAGTGATAGTCATTACTGGAGGTGACAGTGTGAAAGGGAAAAACCTTTCTGTAAGAAAAAGAGAAGTTTCTTGTGACTGGTGTAAGCTCAGGACAACAGCAGACAATGAAGTGGAGAGATGAAATTGTTACAGACTTCCATCCAGTACTATGAATCTAGAATATTTAGACTCTTATTAAGACCCAAATTTCTCTAGGTAGCAGAATGAAGGTCCATAAGCTTCCATCAAAATGCAAGAACCTGACAGCAGAAAAGACAATGTATATACACCAAATAGAGGTTTAGAAGGAAACAGAGAAGAGCCCTGAAGAAAGTTGAAAGAAAATTACTGTACCAGCATTCATTCAGCAAATGAAAAATTAGAGAATTAATTGTTCAAGAACAGATGAAGTACCAAAAAAAGCCCACACTTGCAGCAAAAATGAAGAATGGAAGAGGAAGGAAGGAAATGTTGACTATTAATATTTACTCTGTCAGTTTAGTAGCCAAATTGTGCAAAAATTTCTTAAATCGTGACTATATTTTTCAGAATCACACCCTAATCCTACCAGCAGAATGTGTGTTTTCTTGCAGTTCTGGGTTTGGCATCATCAGATGCCAAATTCTTGTTCTTTTATTCTGCAATAAATGAGATTTCCAATATATACTGACAATTTTTAAATAATAAAAAACAAAGCTAAATGAACTAAATAAATGATGGTTTCCTGTGTTATGCCTGTCATGCTTAATTCATTTAAATCCTGAAATTTAAACTAATGTCCTCATTTTTCATATCAATCTGTCAGCTCACCCATCCATTTTTGCGCCTTTCACTGCCATGAAACTTGAGCAGCCAGCAGAAATTGCAAAGAAAATTGATGTAAACCAGTTCTGAGGTGTGCCTAATTTTAGCTGATTTAACTTCCTGATTCCTTAAGGTTATATTTTTTTAGCAGAACTATAAACAGCTCTCTGAGATTCTCACTTTCAACATAATTTTGTACAATGACATCATGTAGGCACTTACATATTTATAGGAGAAGATTCAGTTCTATTTAAATAAAGATACACTTGCCTTCTTGGACTTGTTTCTCTTAATCAAATTGTGAATAATCTTATGTTTAAAAATGATAAGAACTTCTACATGTCTAGAAAGACTAAATGAAGAATATTGGCTAATATATGCAATACCCAACATAGCTGCTGAAAGAATGCAGATAATTTTTCGCACTGAAACTGAATCTTGCCATCCAGCCCTTTGTATCTAGAGCTTCTTGTTAATTTGAAATTATTATTTATTAAATATGTTCTGGAGAAATATATCTGTCAACCATACAAGTGACAAACATGGAATGGCTGAAATATGAAGATTAGGGGGTAATCAACTGTCAAAGTTGCCTCTGTTCTCTGTTTTCTCTCTGTTTGTAATTTTATACCTCATGCCCCAATGATTCATTAATTACAGGTTATTGGTTTATCCCATTTCTGCATCTTTTTTTTAAAGACATCTCTATTCTAGCCACTGATTGGACAAAAAATCAATCTAACTGTACAGAGTATGATTCAAGAAACCCCAAGAAAAACAAAACAATAAAAGGGGGAAAACTCTGCTTAAATCCCACAGGGAATCTGGTCGGGGAAGTCAGTACCTGAATTTCTCAGGTGGAGACAGATCAGGAGTAGGTCTAAGGTAAAAAGCTGAAGCAGTCCAAAAAACATTTGTATTGTCACAGAGCCAATTCACAATTGCATCATTAGTGTTAATCAGAAGCTGTGCTTTGTCATTATTGCAATTAGAAGTGCACATCTGGAACCTAGAGAAGAGCAACAGACTATTACAAAATGAAAGTTGAGCTTAGGCTGTTATTTAGGTCCAATGTACAAAAAAAGCTGGCAAGAGTTTGAAACATGCAAAGTATTTTTTAGAAAAACAGCTTTCCTTTTTCTCCTCTTTGCTTCACACTAAGCTGTTATCCATTGACTATGGATCCCTATGGCAGGACTGGATTCTCTGTCAGTGCAGGAAGACATGCCTTTCTTTCCTTCCTCAGAGAGGAGGGTAAAGAATTGTTTGCTGCTTCACACACAGCTCCACAGCTCACACCTGCACTGACAGGGCTCTTGTTCCTCATTACCCTTCCCTCCATCTGTACTTTCTCCCTGTAACACTTTGGTTCTTAAGTAACAGTTAAAGAAGGAATTTAGCAATCAGTCATATTGCAAATGTAATTTTGTGAAATGTTGCATTTCAAAGTGTTTTTGAATTATACTTTCTCTTTTGGGGAACAGAATTAGACACAGTTACTACTGAATACTCTCCTCTTACTGCTTCCTGTTTTATAGGCTTTGATTATTGTTTTGTATGGACCAAATGAGACTAAATTCTAAAATTTATGGATGCCATATTTATAGTACACATCAGTGAACAAGCGTCAGGAAACATCAGTTTTATAGGGGAATTAAGTGGGGTTGTTACAGCAAAATTTATTGTTTAGTCTGAGAAAGCTCAGGCTTGAAAGGTTAGGCCACAAAGTAATAAAGATAGAACATCACAATCATAATCTCAATAAGCAGTATAACATGACTATAAAATAAAAATGGACAGAAAGTGACAGAAATATATAGGCATGGCTAATATAATTTCCAGTTCTATTACCTTTATCTATGACTCTGGAATGTGATCACTGAATTACAGGCTGTCAGAAGTAGATTTTCAGGTTTCCTTCTTTCTTTTCTTTTCCTCCTTCCTTTCTTCCCCATACAGTAGTTTCCTGAGAACTACTTTGAAAACACTCTTAATATGTATTGTCTTTGCAAAACAGAAGAGGTAGACCCTATAGACCATGGAAACAAGAGCCACTCTGGCCAAAAAAGCAGAAAATACAGCCTCACATCTTACCAGCAAAATTTATTGTACCACCAAATAGCCTGTCTATTGCTCTTTATTCACCACAAGCCTACAGCTCTCTAACAGAATGTAAATAGATGTAAAGCAATGATCAGGTCACAAGAGCACTTGGCAGCAAGGAAACCCGATGTAATAATAAATACTGGTATATAAAACCAAGTCCTGGATTTTTAAAAGCAGTCATCCTGCAAGCCAGCATAATCCAGTGCTTTATAATGTTGACCCCTTCTGTAAGCACATGCAGTGTGTTAATTAGCTAAATCATCAATAAAGGTCATGGTGTTCTCAGGGGACATACCTGCTCTCCAGGTGCCTGTAGCTGCATTTACACCGAATTGTTGATGCACCCCGAGGACACTGCAAGACACCATTTCCCAGCCACAAATATTGTGTAGCTGTTTGAGCACCCAGTGGAACATGGCAGTGTCCCAGATGGCACAGCAAGATTTGCCATCTGGAGGGCATCACACCTCACACACTCCATGGACAGTGCATGCTCCTGGACACCACCAACTCCAAAACCTCCAGCCCAGCCCCAGTGCCTGCCAAGCAGCATTTCCTGCTGCTAGCTCACTGCATCAGGCTGAGTGCCCAGCATGCCTGAGTGATTCACCTCCACCTAGAAACTCCACAATGGGTGTGGAATGGACCATGACTACAAAACACCTGCCTCAACAGAAAGGGATCTCCTGCCAGGGGCATCTCATGGCCCATTGAGGACAGACTTCACACTTTTCCATGCAGAAATGATAGGCTGCAAGAAATTAAGCCAGGTGTAAGATCTGCGTGAGAAGACTCCTCTGTGGTGCAATGCAGAGATGCAGAGTCAACATCTGGCCACACCACAGCCCCTGCTGTCAGCATACTTTTAATTTAGTAGTTACACTAATAGTAAGCTAAAAGTAATAAAAAGAGAATTTCATACCACAAATAATATTAAGTGCAAATAAACACACAACATGACATAAAGGAAAGCAGAAAAACATGAGAAGTGCCAGCTCTACTCTTTTGGTCAATTACCTGTTACACACCTGTTCTAGGTTTCAATACAGATGTATTTAGTATTCTATTACCACCAGCTGTGGGGCATTAGCTGTTATCTCCTGCTATGACTCACCCCTGATAACAGACAATGAGCCATCAAGAACCAGCTGCATGACTCATGGACTTATCCTATTAAGAGATGCTCCACCCAGGAGGGAGGAGCCAAGCATTCCCACCTGGATATAACCTGGCCTTGGAACTGCCCAAGGCAGCCCTGTCTACTGGGCTCCCAGAGGAAAGAGCTACCACTGGACCTTCAGGTGGAGACCAGACCTTCCACAGGATCACTGCTTCAACTGAACTGCTTCATTTGGACTGCTACTACCACCCTAACAGGGTGTCAGGCTGTATCTGCCTTTGTTAGTGCTTTGTTCTTGTATTATTGCACTTGTTTTAAATTTTCCTATTAAATTTTAACCCTGACTTACAATCTCCCACTGGTTTGTTTTCAAACTAGTACACCACCTAACATGGCTTTCACTTGCACATGCTACATTTCAGCCTTTCTACTTTTGGCTCTTCAAAAATTTTAGGTAACTTTGTATCTGTCCAAGTTTTCTGACTAACCAATTGCATTCCCCTGCTGGAGCAGATATCACAGCAATGAGGTTGTTGGTCGCACCCAGACAGAGACTTGCACTGCCAAAGGGGTTACCCCCTCTCAGCAACACATCCAGGGCTGCCCAGCTCTGAGGCACATCAAGTCTAGAAGATAATCTGCCAGAATTACAACTTTGTTGAGTTCCTCTCAAAATATTCATGAATCATAGATACATTAAAATATTTCCTATGGAAGTATTCAACTTACACCACTAAAAAACATCAAGATTTATATTGTGTCTCAGACTGCATATTATCGAATTTACTTTTTGTGTTGAATAAAACATCAGTGTTTATATAGATAGAACTGAGTAACTTCCTAATACAGACTGAAGACTGAAGTTATTTACAGCATCTTGCATCCTGTAAAATTCAGGAAGGCTATGATGAAAAATAATTTAATACAATAAAATAACAGGTCTCTAAATTCCAAGTAGTATTGGTAATCTCAATATTACAAACATAAAACATTTAAGTTATTGCTAGGACTGCATCTTTTATCTGTGATGAAAAACCATATTCCCTTTCTGTTTCATTGCCATCATGACTGTCACTTCTGTAAGCTATGAGATATAGCATATTAAGTTAACATATTAATGCTAACTAATTAAAAAAGCAATAGTTTTCATAAAATTTCCTATATAGCTACTGTCTGAAAATGGTATGAGGTGTCTCTGGTGTTGGTCAAATTCTACTAAAGTAGCTTAACTGTTCTTACAGGAGGAAAATTTAGGAACATGATTTAATATTTAATGCAAATGAAAAACAACTATTTGCCTCTTTTACCTTCTCTCAGACTGCACAGCATGGGAAATATCTCAGCTGTCAGCTCAGGAACTGCTGCAGGGGCAAGTGCACCCTCAGGCCATGTGGCATGCCTGAGGAGCCCTGAGCAGCTTTCATTGTAAAATCCCTTTAACTGTGTTTATTCACAGCACCTACCAACACCCTGTATCACCTTATCAGCACTGAACTCTCTACCATGAGCTGCAGGGAAAAGAAAAGAGACCTGGATTTTAGGTTAAACCAGCACAACATAAGTGTGCCTATCCAGCACTCTCTGCTCCTAGATTTATCCCAGCATGTTAGCTGCTGACGGGTGATGCTTTAAGTCTGTTCAGAGATCATGAGGTGCTATTTGTGGTTAGAAAACCTGCAAAAATGTACTTTTTTGCCTTTATGCATTTGCTGTTACAAAATAGCAAAAGGCAATCTGTCATACACCATAGTAACAATTGGTTGTGTGAAAAATTATCTCTTCGGGGAGAAATATCAAAAAGCAACTTTATAATTAAAAAAAGGAAGATTTTTCAATTTTGTCTTAAATTTCATATGTTTATAGAGTAAAATGTAAAAAAAAATATTTATAGAAAATATTTATATTATACACTGATAATTTGTGGAATTCTGAGTTTAAACTGTCATGATAAATAGGCCCATGGGCAAAAATTCAGCATTGCTGTTCAACTTCAGATTCTGTTTCCTCAATGAAAAGCAAGGAGATATTTAATCATTATCTCCAAGGGACAAATAAGCTTCACATCTGTCATCATAATAAAAATCAGACAAATTTATTCTAATATAATCATATCTTTTCATGCTGGTCTTCAGCTGACGTTAAAGATAAGCTTGGAGGAAAAGATGGATGGGTAGAGGAAAAAAGAAATGGAGGAAAATCAAATTACAGAAAACAGGAAAGAAATTACCTAAAAATGACAGAAACAGAGGGGTAGCATAAACCCCACACAGCATCAGCAGAGCTGGTTGCAAATTGCACCACAACTATTCAAATGCTCATGCACATAAACCCTTCTGAATTTAAATGATATTTTTACCAGAAGAATTCACTGTTTCAATGTCCTAACCATTGAGAGATTTTGTAAAAATGGAAAGTATAAGGCACTTCTAAATATTACTGGAAATTGGTTTGCTAAATCCTCCAAACTATGTCAAGATATGCCTTGCTTTCTTTCTATTCATGAACACAATTTTTTCACTTGAAATAAAATTTGTTATTCACATATTTGAAGCACAATTATTTTAATTAGACATATTCTATTGTGCCCAACATTTTATTTTAACAAAACACAGGCACAAAGCATTGTAGAATGAATACCAGGCAAGAGAGGAACAGCAAACAATATACAGCAGGATCTTGCTCTCTCCTGACATATGACACAATCTGTGCTTCATGATGCAAATATTGCTGATGAAAAAGGATTGCTAGTTTGTTTAAATGTACTGCCTTAGTTTGAAATAATTTAAATTATTTCAAAGAACATTTGCCCCAGGAGGTAAATACAAATCTCATCAGGAAATCTCTCCTTCCCCTGCCCTCTTTCCCCTGAATTGTTATCCTTGCAAGACCTTTCTAGAAAAAAAAAAAAAAGGGAAATAGAATCTTTAATTGATTAAATTAATTACTTCTGTTTCATTAATTGGTGATCTTTGATATGCAGCTCTATCTCCTGCAGAGGATGAAGGAGGTTTTCATGCAAGAGTGCAAGGAAAGAATCATGTCTAGAAATAGCTTATTGGAACTCACTAATTCACAAACAAACTGAAATTTAAGAAATCAAGTTGAAGCTTAGTTGGACTGTAAAGCTGCACTTTCTGGGGCAGTTTCACTCATACATGCTTTGCCTTCAGGATGCTCCAGGTTCACAGATGGCTGGCATGCAGCCACACCTTCTCCATGAGCAATGTCCAGTGCAGAGGGCACTCACCCCCTTGGTATACCCACTTCCCACCTAGTTCACCACCTCGAGGTAAGCATATTTTGCCAAAAGCATGGCCAGTGTATTTCACTCTCAAGCCGTCACAAGCTGGTGTAAATAGAGCCAAAGCAAACTCTGGTCTACTCACAGAAACATGGAACCATCCTGTACTGGGGACTGTCCCTAACCTGACAACGTCTACCCCAAACCTGAATTTACTTTTCAGAGTCACAGCTTGTAAGAAAAGTGGAAATGAGAATCCATGACCAGTTAAGCCTGAGAGGGAAGCCCACATGATCTCTCAGACCCTTGACAAAGAAACATTAGCTCAAAAGTGTGAATTACCTCCTAATATCCATGTTTGTACTGGTAGAAGAAGCTATCTGGTGAAACCTGGTGAAAGTATGACATGATAGAGTAGAAGGACAAGGGTGGAGGTACACCTCCACCTTTTATCTACAAGTTCACTTGCAAATTATTCCTGTTAAAGAGTGACTGACTGACTGACTGACTGGCCGAGGTGCATACTCTGAAAGGACAGAGATGGCCTTTTCATGAGGAGACCCTGTACTTACTCAGGATACCCCTTACTTCTCTCTGTACTCGCTCTCTTGTTGTTTTAATTGTATGAAGTTTTGTACAGGTAAAGCTTCTGAGCTCAAAAGGAGTGTCATTGTTCTTCTTCAGGCTGAATTTAGGCAAATCCCTTTCTAAGGGTGTGCACATGTAAAGTTACCTTTCACAAGCAACTGACACCTGTAGTACAACTTTTATCTGTTTTTAGGGAAATTACTACCCCTTCTTCTCAAAATAATTATCTCAGAAAAAAAAGTTACTCATATCAGAAGAGAACCACTAACCAGTACACGCTGGCCAGAAGCTGCCATACTGTCTTCTCACAGGAAAAACCCTCTTACCCAGGGCAATTCCACAAAGTAATACTTAGCAATCTTCTGTAGTAGAACACACACTTTTTGACAACTGAATGCAATAAAATCAACAGACAGATCATAAATTAGGAAGATTAAAATAAGCAGCCCTATATTTTCCCAAGATTAGACCCAATAACTGTAACAGGAGAACATATGTACTTTTTGCTTCTCTCTATTCTCCAAGCCAGCAATGTTATTTTTTTAACTACATAAAAGCATTAGTTACAGGGACTGCTTTCTCTTTACAATGATTTTGAAGTCCAGAATACCATATGTCTCTACTGAGTGTTGTACTGGATTAAATATTTTCTGTCTCATCACTTAAACATGATTGTTTCAGATAAGCAGCATTTATGGCAAGAGAATTCAAACCCAGAAATTGTTCATTGAGTTTAGATGAAAGCTCATCTCTCAGATACAAAAATTACAATCCTGTTTCAGTATCCAAAACTATCACAACTACCAGCAGTAAGGGATAAGGGATATTTTTGTCTCCTCTCTCTGTGTGTGAAGAGCTGAGGCCAGCCATTCTATCAAGGGATGGAGGCGGGTGGGGGAGAAATCTGTAACATTAATGGACAGCATAGTGCATACATAGAAGCTCCTCAAAAGCTACTGAAGCTGCTGCAGTCTTCCAAAAGGAAAATACAAAATTACACCACTCTGTGAAAATCCAATCACCATCCAAGCAAAGTTTTAAATCATCAAAGAGAAATTGCTGTCTAGTCCAACACAAGTAACCATTTCTTTTTCCCACCTTCTTGTAATCTACTCTCCCTACTGTTTGGGTGCCTTTGTGCTTGCACCTCAGCCATTTTCATAAGTTGCTAACTGCCTTTTATAGGGGACTGTTTCTAGACATCTGATCTGCTCTCAGAGAGAAAGGCAACAGAATCCAGTAGCACTTATATTGAAAAACAAGATCCATGTGAGAAGAAAGAGCATTAAAGCTGGCCAAAGCAAACAAAACATTTGAATGCAGCAAGGTGGGTGAGAGGAGTGATACATTCACTTGTGCCAGTTGCTGAAAGGTCTGTGCATTAACTGCAGTGATATGAGCCGGAGGATCGCATCTGGCAGTGTTGCTGGGAGTATTCTCCTCCAGCATATACTGTAATGGACATTTGTAATGTTTAATTACATTGACAAGGCATGCACAGAAGGGACAAGTACACAAGCAGACACATAGCACTGAAATGGAAAATCTAATCATTAAAGCAGAAAACATTGTTTTGAAACAGTTCATGGACAGAGCAGGATGAGACTGCTACAAGCCTCAGAAACATACAACCTCATCTAAGAGACAGAAATCACAGCTAGAAAGGTTAGATGGAGAAAGAAAACATATTTGTTATTCTGTTTCATGCTAGACTGTTTTTTCAGGGTTAATCATTCAATCATATTTTGTCAGAATATTCAAAACATACTGTGTCCTTCATTTTGAACTTCCAGACTGGATGTCCCATAGTTTGGAAATTAACCTCTCATAACAAAAACCATCTCAGGTGAGCTGTTTCTTTTCCCCAATAATTCCAATAGGGATTTGTTGTTTTGTTTTTCTCAAGCAAGTGCTGGAAAGGGCAGCCTGTCTATAAAATTATCTGTGGGACTGGGACATTGTGGAGGAGTGATAGGGAAGGAGATGACTTAGATGAGTCTGCAGAAGGAATGAAAGGTGCTCAGTGAACTGTAACAGCCCTTCATCATTTGCCCACATCTCAATTGTTCTAGCTGATACACTTAAAAAGTTCATTCTCCTTCTAGAGACAGAATGTGCAAAAGACTGTGTGCTAAGTAGTCCAAAGTAACAAATGCCAGATCACAATCTCAGGGCTGCTTTGGCCTGTTACATAAAATTTTATATCAGATAGGCAAAAGTCAGAAAAACCCAAACATAAGATAGATTGCTGAAACTGAATGACTTGCAATAAACAGAATTACAGGCTTCCTGTCAGAACACCACATAGTACTGGAATAAACTAAGATACCTCTGGAAGATACACTTGTGATATTTCCAAAAAACTTTTGATTTACTGATGTTTGTGAGAGTGGAACATCACTTTTAGGCAGTGTTAATTGGACAGTCACCAAAGGGGTGCTGATGTCTCAATTTCATTTCTACTTTTTTCAGACCACCATTTTCTGTGATTTTAGGGTTGGGCATATCTATATTTAAACTTTCCTCACCATATCATATCAGACATCCTGAGTGGACTAGGTTAGTAAAACATTTGATGAGATTTAGCTGATTTTTACATAATGCCACCTGTTAGAACTGGGTTCCCATTATTACACTTCCTTCCTGATTTTTTTTCCTTCTTCACCTTATTTCTCCACTTTTCCATCAAACTAATCATATCTTCTGTCTAACAAAATTCTGGTTTAGCATGCCAAGGAAACTGTACTTATTGTAACATTATCAAGAACTACATTGTCTTAAGCATTCTGATCTTGCTAAACTTTTGTCAGGTGTTAGAGTAGCTGACAGGATTGTCTACAAAGCTCCCAATGATACAATCATGAAACAAATCCCAATGGCTGGTCAGAGTTTTCAACAGAAATGACTAATCCAAGAGTGGCAGCCAAACCATCAAGCTGTCTTTCATGGTATCACATACAAACTCATCTGACTCTGCAAAGCTCTCGTGTTCACAGGCCACTACATTGGCAGAACACCTGGGTTTCCCATTTGCACAGTTTCCTGGTACCTCTCTCCTTTCCTTCACAGTCTACCCAGCTGGGGAATAGCCATATTGCCCACTTCCTCAGGCTGGTTATCTTTGGATATTCCAGCTGCCTTGACTTCCTGGACACCGACCATTCTGGGCTACAGAGCTTCCACAGAGACCACCTTTTTGGATACCCAGCACTACAGCTGTCCTTCTCACAAGCCAGACTAAAAGTCCTACAGGAAACAGGATAATAATTTAGTTGGTGGACCCACCTAATATGGAGAAAAGTGACTGCCCCTTAAAATAGGAAGGCAAGGGCCATGAAGATATTTTCCATGGCTTTCACTCTTTTCCTACAATTACATTTCCTTTGTATACATGAATTTCCTGATGAGATTGATATTCTGTTTACCAGCCTGCTAATATCTGTGGAAGAGCTGAGTGCATTTGTACTCAGGTCATCCATAGAAATAACCTTAAATATAAAGGAGAAAGAATCTGATGCACACAGTCATGGAAAGAAAAACTTGATAGAAAGGAAGTTGGTTGAGCTTGCACAGCAATGTGATGCATTACGACATTCTTTTAATTTTACATGCTGAAGTTCGCAGTATTCACAATTTTTTTAACTTAAATTTTAATTAATTTATATCTAACAAGAATATAAGGACCTGTAAGGTCCTATATTGATCAGCTATGGGACAACAGACAGACAGATTTCACAAAGAGCAGCTGATAGACAGAGAAATAGACATCTCCAAGCTATGGACTCCACTTTGGTTTGGTGCCATGTTTGATCCTCCTGACACATTTGTCAATTCTGGTCCTCTTTTATTTCCCCCCAAGGCCTGCCAGCTCACTTTACTATTGCATGAGCAAGCTCTCTCAGTGTTCTTATGACAAATCAAGCACATTTGCCCAGAAAATTATATTTTTGCTAGTTTAGCCTCCCATTTCAGTCCCAACCTGCCTTTCCCTCCTCTGTTAGAGTCCCTCCAACCATTCCACTTGCAATCAGGTTTTTATTCAATCTCTTGTCCATCATTTCAAGTTTGTCTCTGTAGCCAGTCTTAGACTCTACATTGCCTTGCTGTCTTTCTGCTGAAATTAGCCTCACTTTGAAATTAACCTCACTCTCCAATCCATAGTTTTTCTCACCCTTCTTTCCTGATTTCTTGGCTCAGTCCATTTCTCTGGCTATTTTTCTTCTCCACATGCTTTAGCTCTTCACCAATGTTACATGCCATGCAGCTTTAGTTTCCTATCCCTTTTCATTAGTCTTTTCTCCCAGTCTCCTAGTCAGTATCTGATTCCAACCCAGACTCTCCCACTACTCATTTTGTCATTTTTGGCTCCAGTTCTTCAAATAGACAAGGCATAAAAAATCCTACAACTGCCTTTCTCTAACTAGTCATTTCCCATGTTCCTTTGGTCTTCTGGCTCAAGAAGTAACTCTTAAAGCCCCAGTGTATTGTGTTCTGCTACCAGTTCCTGACACCAAATGCAAGCATTCGCAAACGATTCTGGCTGCATATCAGAGGAATCATTTGCAGAGCTTGAAGCCTTAGATTGTGCAGACTACAGTAAGTTTTCTGCTGTAAACACTCAAAACCACTGTGTTCTTGCCCTGGGTTACAATATAGATGTATTTAGTATTCTATTACCTCCAGCTGTGGGGCATTAGCTGTTATCTCCTGCTATGACTCACCCCTGATAACAGACAATGAGCCATCAAGAACCAGCTGCATGACTCATGGAATTATCTCATCCCATTGTGAGATGCTCCACCCAGGAGGGAGGAGCCAAGCATTCCCACCTGGATATAACCTGGCCTTGGAACTACCCAAGTTAGCCCTGTCTACTGGGTTCTCAGAGGACAAGAGCTACTGCTGGACCTTCAGATAGAGACCAGACCTTCCACAGGATCACTGCTTCAACTGAACTGCTTCACTTGGACTGCTACCACCACCCTAACAGGGTGTCAGGTTGTATCTGACTTTGTCAGTGCTTTTCCTTCTATTATTGCACTTATTTTTAATTTTCCTAATAAATTTTAATCCTGACTTACAATTTCCCACTGGTTTGTTTTCAAACTAATACAGTTTGAACCGAGCTTGGCCCCTACTGTAGATCTCAAGGAAGCCTTCAAAACAGGTCTACATAGCGTCATGATAAATATAGCTTGAAACCATCATCTGTCTTAAATTCACTGTCAGTTGTATTTTCTAAAATTCTGTCCTGCATATTAGTGCATAGTTATTAGGATGGAAGGAAACACAGAGGAATCAGAGAGACAAAGACAGACTGCAAACTAGGTTTAATGTTTACATAGTTAAATCTCTTTCTCAGTTGGAAAAAAAATTGAAGTGAACTATGGTGTGGTTGTAAGAAAGAGGTGCAAGCAGGGAGGCGAGGAGGCGCGGCGGCAGAAGGATGCACAGCAGGCAGTCTGCGGTTCTCCAGAGGTTTATTGTAAGGCGCAGAAGGGAGAGGTCTAGGGAAGGAGAGCCGGGGCGGAGAAATGGGGAAGGGCGCTGGGTCTGGAGCTCCGGAGGCTGCAAGCTGTGGGCGGCAGATGGTCTCGGGCAGTAAAATGGCCGTTGAGCACCCAGTGGCATAGGGTTTTAAGGGGAAGGAGAGAGGGAGTGGTTTGGCACGCAGGCCAACTGGGAAAGCTGTAGGAAAGAGGGACAGGGGTATTAACCAATGATTACAAAGGAAGGGAGGATACATAATTCAAACCAATCAATGGTGTACAACTTAAGAGGGGAACAAAGAGGAACAGTCTAGAAGCAACCTACATATGGGAAAGGGGCGGGGGAGGAGTTCGGGCCAGTGATCTTCTCTGTGGGCGCATACATTGCCGCTGGGGCTCATGGGCTGATCTTCCTGTCACCATGAGTGAAACAGCACAGGCTGTCTCTGCCCCCACGGCCGGCCCTCTGGCTGGCAACTTGGAGGCATAAACCTCCACACTATGGGAAGAGCATCCTTACAGCAAACAAAAAACCATATTCTGCATCCAATATTTCTTGCAGAAGCAGTTAGTCTGACACTGAAGAAATGGCATTTTTCCTCATCCAATTTCTATGCAATCAAGGTTCTTGTCACATTTCCTAGGAGAAAGCACCAATATTTTCACATGATTAACCACACTGTTTTTTATAGAGAGAATGACAGAAAGTTGTATTAGTTTTATGAAGGTGGATTTACACTTATTTGGGTTGTATCTTATTTTCTTATGTGCTACTTGTAGTAGTATCTGCATTCAAATAATCTTCTGAGAACAGCTGAATTAATTAAAACACACACAAGAAAAAGCAACCTCCCAAACCCCCATGCAACTTGTGCAAAATTAAAACAGTTGAATTAATTTTGTCTGTGAGTCTCAGTAGTCAGGTGCCTCACAGTTCAAATGTGGTTCCTTCAAACACTTGTCAGATACACTGCAGTTGTCTACCTCATTTCAAAACATTTATTTCAGAGTTCACGAATATTCTGTGTGTGTCTTTTTGTGTTTGTTTGTTTACATATTTATATATGTATATATATACATTAAATTCATGCATATGTATATGAATTTCATCAAAGCTTCTCTTCATAGCTCTTGACTGTGGCTGTTTTGAAAAATTTACATGTAATCACTTAAAAAAATCTGGTATTGCTTTTTTTAGCTGAACATTTCACTTTCACAGTGTCAGCAACACAAGCTAGTCTCCTGATGGATAATTGATAAAAGACATTTCCTAGTGATGAGATGTTTGAATACATTGCAGCACTGTTGTGTATAGTACTAGACATTTTTGTTTTTTCGTAAAGGTTAGATACTCCTCACTACATGCACTTGTTTAAAGCTGTGCAGATTTTATTTTATACATATATTTGTGAGCCTGGGGGATTTGAGAACCAGTTAACTTGGGAGGTCTGGAGAGATTTCTGTTATCCAGGAGTCTGACATCCTTAATCCTTACCTATTGTCATAGTTCAAGGGGACAACCTGATATCAGAGATGTCAGTGGCAAACATCAATAATCAGCTCTTCAAGAACATATCCCTAATAAAGTAAGGAGGAATAAAGGTACTACTACTCAGGATCAGAGATGATGTCTGTCTAATCCAATATTATACTGGTATTATAGCAGGTAAGACTCCACATGAGGTAGATATAAAATTATATGTTCTCACTATCAGCATGCCATTCTTACAAAATTGTGGATGTCTTGTGACTGTCTTCTGCTATTCAATGTGGGGCTTTAAGTTCCTTTTGATACTTTTTCTTAAAATTAAGATAAAAGACTAATGACTTTCAAACTGTAATTCACATTCAGCAGCCACATCTATAAAATAAGCACAAATGCTAAAGGAAAGGCAAGGCATATTGTATTTACAGATTTTAAAGCTATTATGCAAGAGGAAAAAGACTAATCTGCTACCTCCCTTCTGCCAGACATTGGAAGCCATAGATTTGAATATTTTGTATATTATGTTTCAGGAAAACTATGTTGATTGTACTTTCCCCTTCTCCCCTACCTTATACGTAGCAGTTTTGAGATAAAGAGAAATCTGTGTCTGCACCTGGGAATAGAAGCTTTCAGTGGAAGCACTCGTCTCTCACTGACATCATCCAAGAGCAAGGAAGCATGAGGGAGGCAAGCCTTTTACCAGCCTTTTCAGCAAAGGACAGTTTCAGCTTGGGTGAACATTTGGTGGGTCTCTTGTTACTGATATTAGAAGATCCTTCTGTAAGCCTTTCATTATAATATAGTAATTCAGAGGCAATGACACCATCTACTAGGCGAGATTTGAATGGAAAAAAACCCTTAAACCCCAAGACCAAGAATGAAAAAAGGATAAATTATATATAGCTTCTGCCAAAGCCACATCACTTCTGATCCAAATCTGTCTCAGGACAGTTTTTCTTTGAAACTGTGATGAGCAATAGTCTGAGGCAGGCAGGGGCACAGTGGAGCACAGCAGAGCTGTGTGGGTATGCAGTTGTGATGATGTTGTGTCCAGCTTCAACTGCAGCACTTTATGAAGTCAGTGAATTGCCCACCACTATCAGATCACCAATCTGCTAACAGTGAGTGTTGCTTCTTTTCAGAAAGGCTTTCTGACTATCTCCATATCTCATTTATTACTTTTTTTTTTCAGTGATTCATCTTATGAGTTGGATCCAAATTCTCAGGCATTGATTTTGAAATTCTTAGTGATATCAGTAGTCAAAAGGAAGTTAATAGAATTCAGTTGGACAAAAACATTCAATGAAAAAGTGTTGCTGGGAGGACAGGCATCAGCATAGATTTAAATTACTTTAATAAAAGTATATTGGGATGTTTTATGTAGAAGTCTGTGTACCCAATGGAGATTTAGGAATTTTATGTACTCTTTGACCCCTCCAACTGTATTGCTTATACAAAAGTCTTCAGCATCATAAGACAGGCACAAATTCACACTGCAGCTTTAATCTCATTTTTGTGTGTTTTTATTTTAGATCTGGTTCAGCCATTTCTCTGAATAGATCCCAGACTAGACAAAAATATGTATATTGTAGCAGTGTTTTCGGTACATACACACACCTGTTTTCTGCTGAGACTGAGTGGAGCAACAGGAGACATTCTGTCCCAGGGGAATTCTCAGTCAATGACTTGCTGCTGAATTACAGCACTTACAACAACATCAACAGATTGTGAATGCCTCCAAATTTTCCCCTGTAACGTACTCCTTTTTTTTTGTCTTTTATTTTTCTGTCTCCTTTTATTTTGCATCTTAGATGACATATTTGGTAGCAGTTTCATTAAAAGCCGCAATTTCACCTCTTTGTATTGTGTGTTTCATACAAACATCTCCATTTGTTTGAAATTGCTATCACAATGCTCTTGTTATAAATAAGATTTTTTTAGGTAACAATGTACTGTGCCTAGTGGTTACCTTTATTACATTAGACATGCATACCACGTACGTCTTCCACTATGAATCAATATGTTAAAGAAGGCATTATATTTTCTCTCATTTTCATTGTAAAGCTAAATTCAAAGTTAATGGTCCCAAAGAACACAGAGTGATTAAAGTAATTGTTAAGTAGACATAATAATACTGCAGTAGGAAAATAATACAATTGCTCCTAAATTTGGAACTGAAAGCATCCCCCATACCTTTTTCTGTGTACCTGCTCTTATCACGAAATTTTCATACAAAATGCTAACTCCTATACAGAAGGAATTTTGACAGTAAAAGTTTCTGAGGTTCAGGAAAGAATTGATCAAACCAGACTGAGAACCAGAGCTCTACACTCTTTTTCTGAATGGCCAATATTTCAGTGATTATGACGTTCATTTGGAATGTGTTCAAATCTTTGGTCCGTCAGTTCAGACTAGAATCCAAATGAGCATACTTGAAACTATTACTTAGGTACAGTTCTCTGCTTTTAAAAGTTCTGATTTCACTCTAACTCTAAAAATGAAGGTTTTGAGAGAAAAAAAAAAGGAAGGAAATCCAAATTTTTTTGCATTGTTATGTTTTGTGAGATGGTTAGTTAGAAATACAGAAGAGGGGATGATTATCTCAGTTGGCCAAGCATGGTGTTAATAATGCCACACCATGGGTTCAATCCCTGTACAGGTCATTCATGTAGGAGTTGGACTCAATTATCAGTGTGAGTCCCTTCCAGCTCAGAAGGTTCTCTGATTCGGAGACAGTTCCTCATGCTTAGAATGACCAGTGAAGTAGATTCCATTTGGAAAAATGTAATGGGATTGAAGTCTGCACTTCAATACCCAGTGCTAAAAAATTAACTAATTCCCATGTCAACCTGTCCTGAATGGCCAAATTTCACCTTGAGATACACCAGTGCAGATGAATTGAATGCAGATAGGTTACACTAATATCATCAAGTAAAGGCCTGACATATGCAATAAAAATCTATATGCAAAAAGATCCACTACACTGTACAATTACCTGATTTAATGAGTTTTTTTTATTATGTCACTCCCATGGAATAATGCAGTAATTTCCCTGTTGCATCAATATTTCTTTACCAGTTTAATTTATAATGATATAAATATTCCAAAAGTTACAACAAATAAATAATTACTAGGATTTTTTTTCTCCATTGTAAGAGATGTCATCATCCTCTCTCCTTTTACAGGGTCAGGGTTGTGCAAGTAGTACCCTAAAAATGTTATTGAAAGGTAGTAAATATTGCTCCATAAATATCCACAAAAATTCTTCTGTTTTGCTTCTTTTTACCAATTACTGTCATAACAGAAATATTGCAAAAACATTATTTTAAGCACTTTATTGCAGTGATTATTGCAGAAAGTACAGATCTTCAAACCCATCCAAATTAATCCTGATAAACACATAAACAGAGATTGTTAAATGCCTATTTTTTCTCACATTGTTGCACACTTGTGAATGAGAATGATTTTTGCTTTTTTTTTTTTTTTTTTTTCCTTTGCTAAGTTGGATATCCTAAATACCAAACTGGATATATGTAACCTTTGTAGATGCAGCACCATGCTCTTTCATGATCTTATTTCTGACTTTTGCAAGATATTGATTTTATGTCATAATGCAATGATGAGCTCCTTCTCAAGGTCACTGGATGTACTAGAAAATGGTCCAGTGTTTATGCAATGGCTTCTTTTTCCCTGGCCTGAAAATTTTATTTGTGTCTGCACAATTAAATCAACTCTATTCCTTCATCTCTCCCTCCTGTTACTGTGGACACAGAGTAAGAGTTGGATTGTGCCTTCTCATTTGAAGTTGTAACAAACACAGCAAATTGCATTTTGTACCTCTGCTTTTCCATGCTTTCTTCAGTCATACCTTGGCATCTCTGCACATTCTGAAGATCAAGTGCAGGCTTTACAGGACTGAACATTTAATAGTTTACAGAATAGATATAATAAGGTAGCAGATCCAGAGTGGAGGAAAATTAAATACTCCTGAGTTATTTTATTGAAATTTCAGTTCTTCAGAGTTTATAGGTGTAGGCAGGGATGGAATTTCAAAAATGCAATTTCAGAATACTTTTATGGAGTTCCTCGCTTGACTACTGAAAGCTGTAATCGTCACAATAAAATCCTGGGATGAGGTGCCAGTACAGCATATCCTATGACAGTGTAATAAGTTATGTTTTACAAATAAATGCTACTAGAATCAAGCAGATTAATCCCATCTTACCTAATAACACTGCAAGCTCTGCATGTATCCAGTAAAATTTTTTAATGTGTATTTAAGAAACATATTTTATGATTAAGTGGAATATTTTATTCATTGGATCTCAATTCTACAGAATCATATGGAAAGACACTGACTGATTTCTTAAGTAGAAGAAAACTACTTAATAAAATTCAGCTGATGTTCTTTAGCTAAATGCATCACAAACAATGTTTTCCCCACCAAAGTTCACTTCAGGGTGCTGTGAAACAACTCATGGAAGTCTTCAACAGCTGGAAGTTCAAAACCTCACAGAAGGTGCTGAATGAATTGTTGGAATCAGTTTCTTGGCTGTAGGATGCAGGTGGCAGGACCTTGTTATCTTCTGTCTCTATCACAGGGAAGAACACGATTTCAGCACTTTATAATGGAATTTGAAGGTGATGGACTTGTGGAAGATGATTTTTAAACATGTATTTAGACAGAAACTGGTCCCCCTCAGATATAAAGAATTTTTGCATTTCAGGAGGAAAGGGCAAAGAAGACACGCATAATTAGATGGGAAAATCAAGATTAATGAGTATGACAAAATCCCTCCTGATCCATAAGGCTTGTGTTTCCTTCCTACTACCTTTCTCTAAGAAGGACTCTTCTTGTCCTCACCAGTCTTCAAAAGATATTGCTGTTTCTTGAAATCTGCCTGCTTTGCATGACTTAATGAGATAGGGGAGGTGGCTGCAGAGCAAGAATGCACTCATTTTGTCTTTCTAAAGTGTTTGAAAATTCTCAAATTTCCCAGAATATTTACAAAATTATGCAATGAAAGAAGTATGCCTTATATCAGTGAGTTTTCTTTGGATTTAGATCAAAATTTGAATTTGAGTGTTTTAAAAGATGCATTATTTGAATGTACATGGCTTGCTACAACATCTGCCCTTGACCACTTTTGATTTCAAAACCCAGAGCTGGAAGATTTGGCAGTTTTAAATACTTCACATTTTTCCTAGGACCTTGATAAAGAGACTGAATGGCAGTGGGCCAAGATAAATAACCTGCATTAACCCATGAGGAAGAAAATTTTTATTTGATTCAGAAGGCTGTCCATTAGCCATAGCCTTTGATAAGTGTAACTTAGCCTGTCTGTCATTTATTTA
Source organism: Lichenostomus cassidix (assembly GCF_008360975.1). Lineage (NCBI taxonomy): Eukaryota > Metazoa > Chordata > Aves > Passeriformes > Meliphagidae > Lichenostomus > Lichenostomus cassidix. The sequence continues at coordinate 15,661,746 of NC_139480.1, read as the reverse complement.
GTAGATACTACACTGATTTTTTTATAGCCTTATTTGCAAACATGAATCACATTGATGCAAAGCTACATATTTCTCAGGAAATTCTTTTACCAACACAATTTTTTTGGGGTCAGTTTAGGTTTTAAGTTCAACTCTTAAATAAACTAGATTTCAACAGAGTTAATTGATATTGTCATCATTGTATCACTTTTTTGTATTTAGGTAAGAGGATTCTGTGTAACCCAATTCTGTCCAGGTGTGATGTCAGAGACACTGACTTGTTGATATTTTCATCTTGCATTTTTCCCCTATGAATATTAACACAATATTTTTTCCAATTTTCTTGACCAGTTCTTTCATCCTAAAACCAGTTAAAAGGTAGAAAACAGTGGCTCAGGAGGATCCTTAAAAAAATTTTGAAAAATTTTGGATGTACTTTTTTCCACCCACATTTAGACACGTTTCAATTTGAGATGTATGTTTAATTTTCTCCACAGTTATTGCTTAATGGAGATATATTTTAACTTTGCAGCAGTGTGTGCTTAATATTGGCAACAGGAAGAATTGGGATAATTATTTACATGCTATTCTTTACTGAAGAGTCCCATTTTTGCAAATAAATGTAACTGTGGCTCAGACCACTAGTACATTGTCATACCTCCCAAAACTACTTTCTTCTCCAGCAATATTGAGGAAGACTTTGCCAAATCATTCACTATGCTATAAACACCAAGTCTATTTTTGCCTCAATAAAAGGAAAAGAAATAAAGAAAGAGAAAACCTCTCTTGATATGAATAACAATTTTCTAAAGGATTTCCAAATAAGAGCAGTCTAGTCAGATAATGGCTCAAGGTCTCACTTCAGGTCAGTATAACATCCACTGCTCTAATGCTCATCCAGTGAGCAGCCCAGATAGTCAGAAGTAGTTTTCTGCTGCTGTTGCCCACCAAACAGACTGTTCAATTCTCCATTGGAGATCCCAAAGGAAAACAGAGCCCTTGGGCAGGGCTAGGCATCTCTGGCTGAACTCACCTGTCTACTACAACTGAGCTCCTGCTTTCACTCCTGGTTCAAATGATTCTACTAAGGGGCTCTCTCATACAACATTGTATTCTTCACAGTACCCATGGTTTATTGTAAGCATTGTGATATCCACCACTTACTTATTCAAACCTATTTCCAAGTGAATGAATAAATCTCAGTAGACAGAACTACAGGTAAACATAAAACTGCAATGCCTGAAACTAAAACCAGCTAGAAGTGACCTTTGTGCCCTAACAAGAGAAGAGGATTGAATTCTTTTAACTTTTACAGCTAACTTTTTGTCTGGATTTCTTTCATCTGGAGAAAAACCTATATTTTGCGTTCCTAAACAAGACACAAAAGTTCTCTGGTGTCAGAAGTTTACTGGCCATGAGCATGCTTATAAATTATGATCAGAGTCTTCTGTTTTGCTCAGGCTATGGACAGACATATTTTGCATGGCAACTACAGATCTTGCCAGTTTTATCCCACAGTAATACAAAGTAAAATTTACTGTCTTTCAGGGGAGAAATTAGAGAGCAAGTTCATGTGCTTATCACCTTAATTTTAGTAAATACATTAAGCTTCTAAGCTCTCTAATATTCACTACAGAATGGAAGGGGTGGGAGGTTTCCCAGCTTATTTCATGCTTGCAATTCTTCTATTTTTTTTAAAACATATTTTCAAAATCTAAATGGTTAGCTTGAACATGTACATTCCAGTACATACATCAGTAATGCTGAATAAAGAAGTAATGTCACCACACCAGTTTTATCTGATATGGTCCAGTTGATTATTTCTCCAAGATACAGTTCTCATATGCTACCCTCCTATCAGTCTTTTATTTAGACCATACTTAAAAAAACAAAAACAAACAAACAAACAAAAACAAACTAAAAACCCACAAAAACCAAAACTAAAAAAAACCAAACAAAAAAAAACAACCCTCCCCAAAACCAAAACAAAAACAGAAACAAGGAAAATCCACAAAGAATAGGAACATCTTGACTACAGTTAATTACATCATCAGGATCTCAATATGAAAACCAACCAAAAGCAAAAAAAAAAAATTAAGCTTGTAACTTCAAAGAACTGAATAGTCACAATGTAAACACTGACACTTTCTCATCCATTTTTTCCTTAGACACTGAAAAGATTATACAGTAAAAGAAACCTGACTTTAATTACCCAGATTTCATTAACATAAGCTAAACACACTCTTTTCAGACACAATGTTAATAACATTATTTTTCCAGAGAGTACAATTTTACCATTTGTGTGAAGAGAATGCTATCTTATATATTCTCACCATCATCACAGCCTCCATTTACTGTCTATATGGTCTCTTGCTCCCACCCAAATGTAAAATTAATGTATTCAGAAAAAGTACTTCATAATAAGACACATTGGATCTGCTTTCAACCTTAAATTTACACTGTGTTCTTGGCCAGAACTGTTGACTGTCTCCACAATAAAATACAATACTAGTAATCAAAGTTTCCTAACAAGAGCAGAGAAAATGCTAAAATAAGGATGTATTTTTCACATGGAAGTGTTTTGGGTTTTTTTTTTGTTTTGTTTTAGAGATAGCACATGTTATGTAAGGCCTCAGAATTTGTGACATCTGTTACTAATTCAGCATATGTTGTGCTAGGGCTACTTGAGGAGATGTTATATTAGCATCATAATGTTTACTGATTAATAGCAATACATTATGCCTGCTTGCTTGCCCTTTCTTACCCTCACAGGAATTCCATCAGAGATTTCTGCAGTGATTCTACTGCTACACAGTTACTGCACTAATTGGGCCATACTTAGCTGTTGTACCAATTCCTGAAATGCCACAGTGTATGACATCATTATTATATGGTAGGTACTATATGCCAACTTTATGAAAATCTTGCAGAAAAGTTTATGAATAAGACAACGTGGATGATACCATAGAGCAGGTTTAACAGAGCCTTACTATCCACCAAATTAGTTTCCAGAATGACATTTTGACAAAACACCAATAGATACTCTATTTGCTCACAACACTGAGCTGCAGGAAAGAAAGCATTTAAGAAGAAAATTCAGAGATGTTGCGGGCAGCTTAAGAAAAAATATCAAAACCAATAAATCTGTGAGCTTACAGAAACAGCAACCTTCTGCCCCTCTTCTCAGGTAAAGCCATCCACCTCACTCACACAGATGTCAGTATATTCTGAGCTGGAAGAGTTCCACAAGGATCATCAAGTCCAAATCTAATGTGAATGGCCTATAAGGGTACCAAGCCCCAGCCTTGGTGTCATCAGCACCATGCTCCAACCAACTGAGCTAAAGTTAGACCCAGACCTCATTCTCAGGAAGGAAGCTACAGTGATTTTAGTAATATGTGGTAGACAATGTCATTTAGCCACCTTTTCCTGTAAACCACCATACTTTCCTGTTTTCATGGTTTGTCCTTTGTCCCTGGCTCAGTATCCAGTTCCCCACCATTTCCTTATGAGTTCCCCTCCATTTTGGTACATTTGAAGATATTTCTATAGGATAAAACCAAACAAATGACGGTGTGGGAAAAAAAGAAAACACAAATGAGAAATAACAGGCTGAAGAACTAATGGGAAAAAAAAAGGAGAGGAGTCTAGAGAGAAAAAGGTAAGGGGTTCAGTAAGGAAAAGAAGTATAGATAAAGAACTGAGTGGAAGGAAGAAAGGGAAAGCGCACTGAAAAATACCTAGAAAGAAGAATAAGGTAAAGAATAAAGAAATAATGGAAAGGAAATAATGAAGTAAAAAGATGTGAAGAAAGGTAACAGCTACATGTCAGATATTCAGCTGAAAAGAGCTAAGATGAAGTATTGTGATAAACACGTTGAAATAAAATATCAAAGACAAAAACCTATGGAAGTACACTGAGAAAACAAGTGGGATGACAATGAAAAACACCATTTCTAAGATGATAGCTACATTTTGCTATGGCATGAGTAGACAAAAGAAGGTTTGAAACATAAATAGCATTGGGAGAAGAAAGGAAATTTTAATCCTGCACCCATGCATATCTGTCCCCATTATTAAAATACTGCCAGTTTTCTAACACAAATGTGTAGTACAGGCAGGAGCGTGTGCATCAAACTTCAGTGGAGCACGAATAAAATAAAAGTGATTGCAGCCATTGTAATCTTACTACCACCTCATTTTCTTCAGTTCTTGGGTGAGAGAGCAGAATTACTGTGTATGTTATTTTAGTGGCTACACTCACTCTGCTGTGTCACTACATTCTCATTGTTTAAAGCAGCTTTATGATGAGTGACATATTTATAGTGCTTCCCATATTAAGGTTTTTATTAAGTGGCACACTAAAGTAGCAAGAAAAATCCATATCAAATGAACCTCCATTTTTAATGGTTTACTGCATCTGTTCTATTTTCTGACTGCTATTTGGTTTAACGGGAGAGTGAGATTCTTGAAATCTTTTGTGAAATTAACATCTTACTGGAGAGAGTTCTCCTTGAACTGAACCCAACTATTATAAATCCCATCATGCTTTGCATTCGTTCCTCTATCTGGACCTTGAACAGCCTTTTGTATATCAAATATCTGTTCCTGCACTACACCCATTTCCCAGTTTCAAAATATTCCTTCACTCTTCCCAAGCACTTCGTTTTGCACTTTCCCATTTCCGTGATCTGTGCTGTTCAACTGATCCATTTTCAGATAAATCAAATGTTAGATGTTAGGGCAGGTGCTGTTCCTTCACAGGTGCTTTTTCTCCACAGCTGCTGCAGACTTGCACACATAATCCAGAATGTTCCAGCATACTGCAAAGTCAGATATACTATCTGTCCATACTGTCAAAAATGAATTAATATTGCAGTTACTTAGATGTAAAACTGGGGTATTTTTTAATAGTCTCTTTTTCAGCTCCACAGTGTGCCCTTGCTTGAATTCATGCATCAGCATGGAAGTGCCCTGTGTAGCAGAAGGCAGAGCAGAAGCTGCAGGAGCACACACTCTCACAGATTCCTCATTCATCAGCTGGCAATTCTGGTGCACACTACTTATGGCAATGAAGAAGAAACACATCTCCTTCCAAACAAATGCTAATTGTGTCAACAGAACCTGTACCTGTGGGAACATGTAGTCACAGAATTGCTGGAAAAGATCATCTGCCTCCCAGATTAGGACAGACAAGTCCAAATCCAAATGAAATGTGTTATATTTATCACTAAAAAGGTATCAGAGTATATTTTCATAGCTGCATGAAATAACCAGTGTGATGCCAACCAGTGAAGTACTAAACAGCACTGTAGTAAAAGTTTATACTTCAGTGACCACTGCAATTTTTTCAAATGTGACAAGGTTGGCTGAAATAGTAGCTAGAATTTAGATAATGGAGTTGTGAACACCTTGAGGACTTTTATCATGAACATGTGCCCATGTTTTACTGGAACAGCACGCAAAAAAGCCCCACATCAATCACAGAGGTTACTAATACTTCATAGCCGTGAAGTAATTAGCTAAAATGTTTCCATAGAAATTGGGCTACCAGTGCTCTTGTCCATCCTACATAGGGGAACAGAAATCCCAAGTGAACTATCCCTTGAACTAGTCAATTAGCTTTTTTCTCAGAAGGACATAGCTTGTTCAGGAGAACCTGGTTCTTATCTAATATGTATGCAAAGTAGACAACCTGGGATTTTCTGGGAATAAGCCAAGAACTAGATAATTTAGCAGAATAGGGGTTCACCTAAAGAAATGTCTGTGCCTTCTTCACATGCTCCATGTTTTTTTTCAATTAACCTCTTTCCTGAAAATCCACAATGAGGCAGAAGATTTGATGAAACAGTTGGCAGTTGGAGGCTGAAGGTAGCCTGAGAGCTTGGCAAGTTGAAAGCAAGGTAGGACTGCTTACAAAGATATTTGTCTGCCAGCATGGCCAACACCATCTGTACTACTGTGACCTGCTGTGCCCCAGCACAGTATCTGGGTCAAAATCTGCACAAAAAGTGACAAAAACCACAATCACTTCTAGGTTAGACACATCGCACAGACAACAGTGCATCAATCATTTCTGGGGCAGATACAACCAAGCAGACTGAATGTCCACTGACAGTGTAACTGAACCAGTAGAAGATAGAATTTACTACAGTATTAAAGCCCTAATTTTACATTCTGATAAAAACAAAATAAATCCTGTAACTTTCTTCTCCCTGCAATTCTTGTGCTTTAAAAGGCAATAAAAGGTAATGGAGGAGCCAGCACAGAAAGGTGTGCTGCTGGACTTTATGGTGGCAAACAAGAAAAGCCTGGATATGTGAGGGTTGATGGAAGCCTTGACTACAGCAACCACGAGATCAAGGAGTTCAACATCCTTCAAGGAGCAGGGCAAAGAAAAGTTTACACTCCTGAACTTCAGGGCAGCTTCAGGGGATCTTCTTGGAGTAATCATATGAGATTGTGCCCTAGAGAGCATCCCCATGGGTGAGAAATTTAACAAAAGAGGCAGGAGACCTGCATGGATGAGCAAGGAACTCCTATGAGAACTCATAAGTAAGCAGGAAGTACATGAGTTGTAGGGGACAGGATGCCTGAGATGAATACAGGAATGTTATCAAGGTATGCAAAAATGAAATGAAGAAGGCAAAGGCCCATTTGGAATTAAATATGGCTAAGGATGTCAAGGACAACAAGAAGGACTTCTTCAACTCAATTAATAACAACAAGGATACTAAGGAAAATGTGGAACCACTACTGAACAGAACAGGGAACTTTGCAGCAGAGGTTTCAGAGAAAGCTGAGATATTGAACACCTTCTTTCTTTCAGTCTTCAGTGACAGGACCAGCCCTCAGCAAACCCTGACCCAGAAGACCAGGGAGGAGGTCTGGGAGAAGTGTGACTTTCCATAATTTGAGGAGGTTCAGATTAGAGAACATTTAGTCAAATTTGACATCCACTGGTTCATGGTCCTGTGAGTTTTCCAGAATGGTCACTTGTTTTTCTGCAAGTGTCCTCTTGACTGTAAATTTTTTGGAGCAGAAATAATTCTTAGCATCAATACACACATCAGATATTCTGCTAGCTCTTAATAAAAGAATAACAAAATTGTGGATAATGATAGCCAAATTATAACTCATAAAAGGAATTAATGAAATTTTTGTGGATTAACTACCCTTTGCTTTTCATTATTTATTCACTTTGATGCTAATTTGCAAAAGTCTGTAATTCACCATAACTCTCCCTATCATTAATGTAAATTAACCAGGTTCTATTGCAATGCAGTTATTATTATCATCCCTTGCATATATGCACACATTTCTTTAATTAAAGCATGCTGTATTTTTAAAAGTCAGATTACCACCGTATAAAAGAAAGAAAACATGAACAATGTATTCAACTATTTAGATAAAAGCTGAGAGTATTGAAAATGACAGAGGTCTTTTTTGTGCTTGATAAAAATTAGGCAAATGTAAGAGAGAAATTTTAATGCAATGGTATCAGTGGATGTCATTTAGAAGCACTGCATGCATATTGTATCCACTGAGGATCACTAACAAACACCCAATCCATTTATACACATTATATAGTTGTATATTACATACATTAAGGTAAGTTGGAGAAGTGAAAAACAAAAAAGTAAATAAACAATGCTTTATAAATCTTAACATAGAATAAAAATTTTCTAATCAGTCAAGCTGCCCTTTTTTTGTAACATACATGAATTTTTACTCATTGATGCCAAAGGCTACTGTGTAGTTTCTCAACAACAGAATTTTAAAACAGGAAGTGTTCTAAGACAAAATTCTACATTCAATAGAAACATAAGAAACATGAAAATGGGTAGTCAAAATATTAAAAAGTGATGTTTTTTGCATCCTTTGTTTATATGTCCAAGATTTTTCATTTCCAGTGACTTCATGAATTTCAGACATTCATAGCTTAAGAGATTATTTTGTTTTTATACACAAATTAAGGTTGTCATGTCACAACATTTGACAGGGAAGTAGTGTGTAGATACATCTGCAGGTATCTTCACAGATATAGAACCTTTCTGGTGAGCATCACTGTACAAATGTGATTTGTGTCCCTGAAATCCAGGGAAAGCATAACAAAGGAAGCCTCTTTTGCCATCTAATCATGGATAGTGGAAACATGTGATGATGGGTACTGATGACCCAGATGGAAGCTGTCTGACTGCTAGAAAGACCTGTCAAAGTGCGAATCCCAGCTCGGCAGCTGGCTGATGAGGTTGTATTTGGCTTAGAAAGCTGGGGTCAGCTCAGACATTGACAGTACAACCTGAGGCACCAGAGTGATTTCAGGACTAAAAATGGATGCTTATCCTAGCAGCAACCTTTAAACAAAGATGTTATCTTTTGTATGGGTAGTGAGAAAAATTGTTTTTAATGGAGTAGAAGTAGAGGTGCCTCATGTTGTAAAACCATCTTGGCATGAAATAATCTGAATTGAGGTAAAGTCTGAAGAACTAAAATCTACAAATCCATCTTCTATCTCTTCATGAAAAAAAGGTAGTAGAGGAAAAGCCAAGTTTTCCTGGAAGACAAGAAAGATTTTTGATCTCAGTTCAATGAGAAGAAAAAGTTCTGAGACATTGCTCCATGCTAGTACCTGAGTATTTCATGTGTGGGGTCAGGAAAACACCACATAGTAGCAAGCTTGCCCAGACAGCCCCAACAGGATACAAGCCTGGAATTTCCAACTCCAGGCTTTTACATCTTCATAAAAAAAATGAGCAGACAGATCAGCCTAAGTGATTAGACATCACAAGGCCAGTATGTTACCCAGGGCTATGTTGAATGCACGTGGAGTAAAGTAGAAAAAGAAGCCATGGGAATTAGATATGAGTGTGATCTATGGGGGAAAAAATCAAGTAGGTTCTGAATTCTGAATATTATAACTTGAATGTGTCCCTGCCATCTGCAGACTCATGAGCTGAAATTTTCCTGTTCAGTAGTGTTTTCTGAAAAATTTTCCTCCGCCTTGGAGAAAAAAAAAAAAAGAACCTCTTCAGCTAGGAAAGGTATAAAAATTAAAATCTCATTGAAAAAAGAGTCAGTGTTAAGTAGCAAGAACCTGCAGCTCACAAATGAGAGCAAAGAGGTGAAAAGGTACTACTTTTCTCCAGATTTGTGGTTGTTACTTGCCTGTACCTTGCAGAGTTTCTCAGCTGACGTCAATCAGCAGAGTCTGCCATTGGTATAAGTGAAGCTGCACTAATATACTCCTACAGAGAATTAGGCTCACAATGTGTTAAATGTACTAGATTGGAAATGAATGCAGTACTGCATTTGAATTCCAAATGAGTGCCTCATCATTTTTTTCTTTCTTATCTGACAGTTGGAAAGTTGGAGACATTGCATGTGAAAAAGAATAATGTTACACTTATTTGGAGCAGTTGACAGACATGGCTGGAAGTCTGATATGATTAATACCTCAATAATAGGGCCTCAGTAAGTTAGTCCCAATAGATTCACAACCTAGAGAGAGTGCCAAGATTCTAATAATAGGTAAGGTATTTTTATTAGATAACGAATTCCATTTTTAGCTTTGTTTTGCCAAGAGGCTTTTATAATGCATTAAACCCAAAAGAATTAAGGAGATCTCTTAAATGCAAGTGAGTGGGGACATAATGGTAGTGAGGACCTGTGAATACCATCTCTGACCAGAAATAGTCTGAGATACCATCTTCATATTCATTTCCTTAGTAACACCCTGAGGATTTTTCCTTAAGATAAGTACTCAGATATAGGGGATTTTTTTTGTCTTTCTCTTCTAGGGCATCTGTGGAGATGCTGCCCAGTAGGGAAAAGCAAAATATCAAGTCCAAATGCATATAAGCAAAGCAAAGAAGGGCTAAAAAGCATCAAAAACTTCTTATTGTGTTTTCTTTCATTCCTAAGCAGCAGGAACATTCAGGTCCCTTTTCTTCTCCTCACTAGACTTAAGGACAAGGGATGTCTTTATAGTGACAGAAATCCAAAACTTATAGAAAGACCTTGTGTGTAGATGCCTCCTTTCTGCATCAGCCAGCAAGTGGAGTGAAGTTCAACTTACACAATAGTATCATTCCAGGCGTTATCCTTATCCAGTGAATACAGTTCCAGTCCAGGAAAAATTTATTATTGGATATGTTATTTTGTTATTTTTTACTTGTTTTACAGCATTTTTGTGGATAGGGGTGCCAGCTGATTAGAAACTTAGTGGCAGATCCAGAGGTGAGTTCAAGCCTTGCTCTGGTGATGTGCCAAGTGCCACTAGCAGGCAGCTCAGCCATGACATCTTACCTGCTTATTCCTACTGGAGGGTCAGAGGCAATAGCACAGGTGCTGATCCCTCCATATTTTTATGTGAGTTCGCTTTGCAGTCTGGTGTGCCTTTACCAAATGGATTATTCAGGCTCAGATACATAAAGCAGAGAGGTTTCCACTGCAATAAGAACCTTATTGAATAGGGCATTGTGCATGCATGCTATTAGAAACAGTCCCTGTCTAACAAACCTTTAGAGTAACTAGAGAAAATGGGAAGAAGAAGGAAGTATTTCATAGCAATTTTGAGAATAATAAAAAACCACTTGGGGGAAATACAGGTGTTGAAGTGAAGGTAGGTAATGTCATTGCTACAGAGAGAAGCAAAGTGCAGCAGCACTGAATTTGGTGGAACCACAGATGGTGAACCCCTGCAGGGATGAGGAGAGGGAGAGATGTGATCACAAGGACAGGCTAAGGTGCCTTTCAATGTAAAGCCTTTCATGGGTGGTAAAAGGACAAGTAGGACCATCCAGTGGTAAGAGGGGAATACAAAGATATTTAAATTAAATGAGAGATTGAGATATGCATGAGCAAAAATTAAATTATAGATTTTAAGTTGTGAAGTGATAAGTTTTATAACAAATTGGGGAATGTAAACAACATAAATCCTAAACTGTGATATGGAATAAAGGGGGAAAAATTATCTCAGTCAGTGTAGAGGTGGAAATTAAGACTGCAGGCTTATTTTGGATATATTTAGATCAGGCTTCTAATGCTGGAAAAAGCAAAAGCCTGCCTTATCACTCTACAAGTAATTTTGAAATATGTTGATTTTCCTTTTAAATAATTATCTTCATTCAGAAGTTAATTTTTATAAATTACAGTTTTGCTGAGAAAGTTGATTAATCTACTTAATAATTGTGAACTTGCCTATTCATCTTCCAACTTTGAGAGGTCTTATTTTGCTTTCCATGTCTATTTGAGGAGTAATTTAGTTTGAAAGCTATCACCAAAGCATGCTTCTGGCTGCTGTTCTTTATCTGCTGATTAATTGAGCTTGTGGATATCAACTCCAAAGTGAGTTATGTTTAAGTTCTCTTAAACTGACAAAAGTGATCAGATATTAAAAAGTGGTGATTTTACACTTCAAAAGTAAAAAAATGTATCTTATTCACATTTCATTGCTGTTTGAATTATTTTACCTGTTTCTTCCTTGAGTTCACTTAAGCCTTGAATTTGAGCTGATAAATCAATGCACTCCCCCACTAATGCTCTTAATGGGCACTCTCTTTGAAAGTTAAACATGCTAGTAAATTGCTCAAACACAGTCTTGAAAGGCTAAACACAGCTTTGAAATCTTTCTCATGTTGGGTAAGGCTGTCAAAAGCTTTCAACATAATTGCAAAAAATACAAAGCCTTGAAACTAAAAATGTGTTATAATAACCAATTTCATTGCTATAGTCACAGTGATTGTTATGATGATCCAAATACCCACCATTGTGTTAATGGAGATTTTCAATTCTTGGATGCATTATTTTTGAAGCCTTGTGGGCCATCTCCTTTTCAAAGTTTCAGAAATATCCTTAGTTACATAACAGATGAACAAACAGCACAATGTTAATCTGCAGATCCTTTCTATCTACTCACTGTGAGTAGCAATATCTTCCTCTCATTTTCAAATAATTTCTTTTTTGATGCTCAGTTAAATCAAGTGAGCATGAACTAAATATTTAATGCATATAGACTACCTGAAAAAAACCCTTGTTTTAATCTTACTCCTGTTCAAGGCTGCAAGGAGAGATCTTACTTAAATGTACAATGTGAATGTAATAGGACATGTATTTTTAGGAGCTCCCCAATTGTTTTCCTATCACACTGCTCAGCCTATTCAATTACCTGTCTCTTCTGAAAATGCCAGTTGTCCCAAACTCTTTGATGTCCATTGCCAGCAACTGCTAGTAAAGCAATTCACTCAGTGATCAAGAAGACAGTCCACACAGCCACTAGCAACAACACTGAGCACTGCTTCACTGCCCTGTAACACATTTGCCAGCCTAATATTCAGTTCTCAAATATCTCACACATTTCAATGTCTCCTTTCTCCTCTTGTCACTGAAAAATATGAAATAAATCTCCAACTAATGATGTAATGCCGACATTACATCATTAAGAGTGCTGGATGCATGGGGATTGCTCATAAAGCAATGCATACTCAGCAACCTAACAGAACAGGTTATATTCATTAAACTAATACATATTCATCATATTTATATTACATATTCATTACATTGCCTGAATACATGCATATATGCTAATTATTTCCGCGAACTTATTTGGATATGGTTCTGGATCTTCTAATGAATCTCTTCTCCTTGAAAGTGTCTCAAATATGTGGTCAGGTCATAATGTACTTCCCTCATCATTCTTTGCTCTGATACACAATCCTTGTTCTCAAAACTAAGACATCTGCTAGTACACAGTAATCACTAATGTACGTAAATAAGGAAGCAATTCCTGGCACAAGAGTATTCCTCACAGATATAGGGATCAAACGCTATTGTACTAAAGTTAAAAGAATTTTACAGCATCTTCCCCCACCGCTGCATAGACTCCTTTAAAAAAAGAATTTACAATCCAGTTATTAAAATTATTAGAGAAATGCCCCTGCCCAAATTAAGATGCAAACAAGACCATATGTCAGTCAATAGTATGTCTTTTATGTAATAGTAAATGTGAAGAGAGAGAGAGAGAGACAGAAAGGAATAGGAAGAGGGGGAGTAGGGAAGATAGAGAGACAGAGAAACAGATTAAATAGAAAATATCACCACTCTGTGGATCCCCATGGCATCCTGTTGATCCTGTTCTTTTGGTCTTCTTGGTGGTAATAATCCTGCAAAACATAGAGTCCAACGGGTTAATATATGTTTGGGCCAGGTGGGAATGCCCAGGCACCTCCCCTGGGGAGTGTTGGGGGGCAGGTTTGACACAGTCTCTTGCAACAGACTCTGGGTCTGTTGCATCACTTTGCATCACGTGCAGTCATCTGGTGGAAGGCATGAGGAATCAAACTCGGGGGCAGTTTGGGGGTCTTTGATGGTTTGTGACACCTCCAGCTGCCTCTCACATGAATGTCCCATGGATGTGGCTTTTCCAGGGTGGGGGGTTTACAGCTGAGCCAGTTTGTGTGAGGCAGGATGGGTGTTCACTGCCTCTGAGCAGTGGTTACACCACACACCCAAAACTCTCCTCCTCCCCCTTGGCTGGGGCATAGCGTGTGCAAACCTGGCCTCACCAGATGAGTCTGTGGCCTCCCCCACCCTGAACCCAGCCAGAGATGATTTTCAGGAGAGCTATGGGTTTGGCTTTCCTTGTGGATACATTCCTCTCCCTCAGTCCTGTTTACTTCTCCTTAGACCTGAGATAATTGGACTCTAGTGTCAGCTTTATCTTATCTCAAGTTCCCCTGAGTGGCTTAACTCAGAGTCCAAAGTTCCAGGTTCAGTCCAAAGTTCAGGTGGTCTCAGGTGGTCGCAGCTTCTTTACACAGTTTTGCCATAATGGACAAATAGTTCTTCGTTACAATGTTTAAGCCATTAACTTTTCACTCAGTCTTGCTCCTTAGTGGTCTTCTGACAAACAAACTCCTGACATCTGTTACTGTATGCTTTTCAGATTTGTGGTTCTCCAAAGGGACACCTGCTGTCATGAATTAGACAGAAGTCTAGGGGGCAGGAGTTTCTCACACCTAATTTTGACATTAATTTACATTTTCCTTATGTTGATCTGTGACTATCTCAATTTACCACAACTTAAAGAGCTGTGGTCTTGGTAACATGTTAATATTGTAAAAGGGAGCTGTTCGTAAAAGCAAATCAGAAAGAGCTCAAGGCATCTCCTGCAGTGAGACTACCACTCACCAGGTCACAGGGGCACTACTTGAATTACTCAAACTGCTCTAGAAGTTGTAAGTACCACCTACAGTACATTGCTATTAGGCTGAAAACACACCGTAATAAATGGTGAAACAAATACTGTTTCTTAATTTATGAGGATTAGGGGAGCATTTTGTTTTCATTCACAAGAATACAAATAATCATATTAACTCAGAAGATTAGAGCTAAACAGAAGATATATTTAGAAATAATGTATGTAATTTCTGCATTGTGTATTTCAAATCCACAGAGAAAAACTACCAAATGAGGCACTGAGTATCAACAATGGAATATTGTACAATTAGACAGCTCAGAGATTACCTCAAATGGACTTGATATACTGAGTTACTCACTTGCAAGATTACACCAGAGGTACAAGAGGGGAAGTATAAATATCACAAGATGATCACTTACAGTTGAAATAGAGAACATCACAGCAACAGCAATGGTCTTAACCCCACAGGAGAGTGAAAAGTGCAATACGATACCTCTGCTTTCTGCAATAGCTTTATTATTACTGTTTCATAGAAAAACCCTCCAGTGGAAAAGATATGTTACCCAGTTGTGCATGCTAGCAGTCTAGCTCATTGATCCTCTTCAGCAGCCTGGTTTATATGGATTAAAAATAAATGAGCTGCTTTGTGACTGAGAAATAGCATTCTTCATACATTATGATTGAATAATTGAGCACGTAATTAAAAGACTGCCATACCTTGTGTTAATCCAAAGGCATTTTAGCCAGAAAATTAAAACAATCCACTACCATAAAAGAATGTGCTTTTGTGAGTTAATGTCTTTCAAATCTGAATATTTTGGAAAGTAGCTGACCTCAGGAAGTGTAGCAAAATGTTTCAGAATTGGTTTTTGTCCTCCATATTTTGCTAAGTTTTTATCTTTATTTCTTGTCATTTTTATTCGGGGAGAAACATATAAAAAAGATACATTATCCTATGCAGCAGTGATTCATGGTTCACTGACAGTTTCAGCATCAGGCTCTCTAAGGCTTCATGTTTCATTCTATAAACAAACAAACTCAATGATGCGTCCTTACCGTCAGGTCCAGTGTAGACTTCTTAAATCCACCTATTTTTTAAAACATTAAAATATATATTACAAATAAAAAAGTGGGGCATTTGCAACAATATGCCCAGTGCATTTGTCAGTCTCTTCCTTTTCTCTCTATATTCAAGGAAGAATTCCCTCTGCTTAGAATAGGATTGTTACCAGCCAGAACAGGCCAAAAACCTTTTTCTGTGAAGCCATATATAAAATTCTCTGAAATTTTATTCTATTTGAATGGGATTTACATTTTTTTTGTTGAGGTTTTTGTTTTGGTTTTGGTTTGTTTTGATTTCATTTGTTTGTTTGTTTGTTTTACTTTGTATGTTGAGTATAAAAGTGGGGTTTTTGTTTTTTTTTTTTACTTTGCAGCATTAATATCACTTTTGATTGTACAAAATGACATAGAAAACAGATTTTTTATCACCTATCGCCTGACAAACTTAATGGTCTGAATTGCTGAATTGCTACCATGATTTTCTGGCAGAAATTTACCATCAGTGCTTTCTCTTTAATGTGGCTTCCACACATGGAAAAGAGCTAACACAACTTACTTTTATTTAAATGCATATGAAATTGAATCTGGACAGGCAGCACAACCACTGTTCTTCCCTTATAATGTATCTGATATACTTTTCCTTAACACAATAAAAGCATACCGTGATCTAATTTATCCTGTAATTATGTAAATTAACCATTATAAATTTTCTCTGTCAGAAAAAAAAAAGTAAAACAACTCTCCTTGAATATCATCAGAATTAGCACTAGAAGGTTTAAAATTCAAGAAAAGAAGTGCTGAAACCATGGAGCTTTCTCTCAGTATTTTAATTAATAGCCAGTAAGAACTAATTTTTGATTTATCTAAGTGAAGTACATAAAAACAGGCTTAAATCACAGGAATGTTTTAAGCCGAAGGGATGATAAAACACTGCAGTGAAAGTAGGAGAGTTAGGGATTAAAGACCTACTTAGCTGTGGTATACAATGCACTACTAAGAGTTTGGATTTCTTCTGGTGATATATAGTTCTACAGATTACCACATCTGCAAAATTCCGATATAAATTTTCCATACACGGCATTCTTGCAAAGGAGATATAGTGTCTCTATGACTGCTGTTTAGCTCAAATTTCACACTGGTGTAATTCCATATGGGCATTATGGGATAGAAGAGGAAAGCAACTATGAATGAAAGGATGGAGCTAATTTAAAGAGAAAAATTTAAACTTGAGTGTAATGAATAGGTGGAACCAGTCTGAAACCAGATACAGACACTAGGGGAGGACAAATCAGGGAAATAGCAAAAGAAAAATGCACTGGTTTTAGTCCTACATCTGTAGTCTACTTTTAAACGTTTAAGATAATAGTTTTCATTATGTTCACAAATGTGATTTAAATAATGAAGCATTAGTAATATGAGGCTCCCTACTGTCTTTATCTGCCATTAAATCTCTGCAAGAAAGCAAAGTGACACAGGCTGGCAAATCAGTGGTGTGAAAATTAATGAGTTTTCTCTATGCTGATCAACAGTTGCCCTCCCTCTATCAGTGGTTGATTTATGCTCACTTTGAACACTTTAGGTGTTTAGTCTAAGCAAACTAAATGGCATTTCTGTATAGGGGAGGTTTACAACATTTGGTCAATTGCACAGGATATGTTTTAAATTAATATAATCTTATTTCATTCAGATTTTCTTTGTTGCCATTCATTCTGTTGCATCCCATATTAAAATATTATATTTTAATAATTCTGTAAACACTGAAACCTTCTTAATCTTTGCTGACCTTGGTATTGCAATCTGTAAATCCAGATTATCCCTTTGTTTCAATACTCAAAAGTAGAAAATAACATTAGTCCTAGTTCCTAAATGATTAATAATATTTGGTGCTCTTCAGCAGCCAACTAAATGAGACAGTCTGGTGATAATTCAATATTCTCTTGATTAGGTGTGACTGAAGTAGACAGATAAACTCAGTTTGAGAATGCACAGTAAATTCAATGTAATTCAATAAAGGCTGTGTGGGCAAATATATTTTACTAAAAGTTAGATACCTTGGTAGACAAAACACTTCTAATTAGTTGTTTAAATAGGAAATATAGATTTCTGGAAATAAAATGTTTTATTCAAGCAAGCTACTTTTAATGTAGCTATCATAAGTAGAAATATCTTATATCCAAGATTTAAAAAAAAAAAAAGGTAAAGCAATCAACTACATCCTGAAGCTAACCTGGTAAAGTTACCAGGTAGTTGTTTAAGCAAAGCATATTAACAGACATATTACTTTTTTATTTTTTAACCTTTCTCTCTCACACATAGATACACTCTTATATCAGAAGAATGATTTTTCACAAAGAGTTCAATTAAATAGACTTACAACAAGACTTCTTTACACCTAATCCTAAAGGAATTGGCATTAAAGAGACAAACTACTAATGCATCTACTGACATTAAGAAAACAAAGTCCAATTCTCTGCTTTAAATGAGCTCTAACGATCAGGAGAAGCAGAAGGATGTGATCAAGCCACCAAAGGAGAAATCCAAATCCCCACTTTATAAAGAGATGACAAGTGTCAGTGTGTGTATGTGGGCACAAACATAAACATATTAATCTTTTTAAATCAGTGGTGTTCATAAGGGTGAGTTTTTTTCCAAGAAAATAAGGGAAGTTGGATACCTATCTGCACTCACACTCGACACAGGATTAACTTTGCAATATTTTCATTGTGCATTGTGTTCTTGATTAACCAAACTAGTATTTTATCAATTTCTAGTTATATCCAACTTGCCTTCCCCATATTGCCTACCCCATGGTATGAGAGACAAGAATTAATTTTCTGCCAAATATACAGGAACAATAACAATCAAAAATCTAAGAAAATAATTTCACTTTTTTTCAAGTTTCTTTCAGTTCTATTAAAAAGGTTTAGTTATACAGGCAAGAATTTGGTTTGTGAATCCCAAAACATTACAACTTTATCATTAGTGTTTCTGAGAGATCAAAAATATAAATATCACATTGCTTATCTGTTATATTCTCCAATTTTTATTATTATGAGCAATACTTTATGATGATAGAAAGCAATAGTTATATGATTTCAGTTACTAGCAGAATAATAAGAAAACCCAGTTCTGTTCAATGTGAGAATTTTAAATTGTGTAAAACTAATTTTGATTAGGTCTGTGGACAGAACATAATGCTTCAAGACTTAGATTCAATGAAATCTTCAGAAATAATTTATAATTACTACAAGTACTGAATATCAAGTGTTTTGCAGTAGGACTGTACTGTGAGACAGGAAAATAAAATTCTCCAAAGGAAAAAAACCTGAAGCTAGGCAGATTCAGACCTGAAATTACGTGAAAGGTATGTAACAGCACTGGTAGTTAATCATCTGAACAATTTGTGAGGGACCTAAGAAGTATGGGCTGCACTCTTTCTACCTCTTCCCCTGGGTCCACTCCCTCCACATGCCCATCTTGCTGGAGTTAATGAAAAGTATGAATTTAAACTGCTCAAAAATCTGCCTGGAATTTCTCTCTTCTTAATACAAAATCTCCCATATGTTTGAAATACGTGAAATTGTCAGCTACAAGTTTGATTATAATACAAATATTTTCAACTGACTGGAAGACTGAGGAACAAGTTATGAAAAATAATCTGAACAAATAAAATATTTTATCTTATAACATATGAAACAATATAAACAACACCTTAACTTGCATTTTTCAAATTCAGCAAAGCAAAGACATCATTTCTCAACAACTGAATCTTTTTGTAATAGAGTTCTAGGGAACTTGGTATTAAGAAATTCTTAAGAATGCTGAAGACAAACAATGCTGCCATATTTAGCATGAGATAAGAGTGGTAAAGGCGTTTCACTAGTCAGATAAGTGAGAAAATTACAGAAAACAGACTAAGATTTGTATTCCCTGCAATGCCTAAGCAATTGCTCATGGCTAGTGATATATTTCTAGCAGTTTGGAGTTCTGCCAAGACAATCAAATGCAATTGACTTCAGTTCATGATCAAAATCACAAAAAAACCCATTGAAAATATCTTCAGAAACATTGAAAAGGTCATGTTGACAATGAGTGAGGATTTTGTCCAATTTCTGCTGCCAAAATGGACATCGTACCTCAATTCCAAAATTAGATAAGAATTCTGCATCAACAGTTCCAAAAGAGTGGCCAAAGAGGGCATGGGAAGCTGATATATTCTTACTGGTGGATGGCTGATAGAACATTTGTGTGATAATGGGAAAAACTTCAGAGTGTAAAATCAAGGATCCCTACAATAAAAGAGGGAAATATTACTTTGCATTCTTTTCATAAAAATGATCAGCATTTATTAATATAGCTTAAACCTGTGCAGAACATTTCCATTAAAACTACGCATATTCTAATTTTGTCTTAAAAGACAATAGGTCTTGTCCTTTGGTAAGTTTCTTTTTGACACTTTTGATCTTGGCATTGTCTTCTTTGGGAATATTTCAATTTTTTTACTTCATAAAATGTATAGTAGATTGGAAATGAATAAGCTGTCCTTTTCCAGTTCATACCCACAGATCAGAAATGCTTTTCATCTGCCTTTAAAGTTTCAGCATGCTCTATGTTCTTTCACTCATGGAACCTCCCTATGTTCTCTGAGAAATGACTCTGCTAGTGTCCAGTCTCTTACAGAAAAGTAAAACTGTATCTGAATCATTGTAAATTCTCATTTAATAAGAGATATGATAGTCCCTTTGAGTTTCTTTAATATTTTTCTTGATTATTTTACTTTAACATGAAAGTGTCATCTGAAAAACTTTGTTAGAAAAAATTCCATAAAAATAAAATTCTCCTTTTAATCTACCATGGTTATAATGACCCTAAACTAAATGTCATAATAAAGCATCTATATACACAGAAACTTTCTTTCCATTAACACATCATAATTAATTTGTGTTTCATTTCTGTGCCTCATTTGATTAAGAAGCATTCAGTGTCCTTCTCATACTTTCCCCTTAAAACAATAATACTGACAATAAAATTATGTTAGTTGTGTACTTCTGGTCTTGCCTCCTTCATCCCTAATCTCTTCTGTCTCTAAAATTACATTTACTTGTAAAGATCAATTCTGTAAAGACCAAAAGGGTAATGCATTGGAAGTTTGATTATAGTTCAAATTAATCTAAAAGTATTTAAAAATTTCACATATTATTTTTGTCCAAGGTTCTACTCCTGCAAACAAAGTTACATGTGAACTCAATAATGTTTCTCTTCTTTGAAACATCCCTTCTTCATAAAAGCCAGCAGCAAACTCACACTGACTTCAGAGGACTAGATTAGATGATCATGGAATGGAACAAAGTTAAGGAGTCCTTTAGTATCCGAAGACCACTCAGACAGAACATGATTCAAAAGCCTTACTCTTCAGTTGCTGCTCCTTAAATCAATGCAGAGGAAAGAGAAATGTGTCTAAATAAGCACAGAATCTTAAGTTTGAAAGGTATTGATCACTAAGCCCTCTCACTCTTCCAGAAATTGTCCCTTAGAACTTAGATGTTGCTCACTCACTCTGGAAAAAAAAAAAATCACTTAAGCAGACAAGCCGGACAGCAAGCCATGCAAATTCCTGAAAAATATTTTTAAAAGGAAAGAAATAACATTTTTCTGATAAGGATTTCATATGAATATTGATGTCACAATATAAGAGAGAATGCAGCTACATTCTTTGCTTGTTGCTGTTATTGTTTTGAGATATATAATTATAATAAGCACAAGTTTAAACTGGATACTTTTAGAACTGCTAAATACTTGACAAAAAAAAGTAATTACTTATATGAAATCTGGTACAGAAATAAAATATTCTTATGAATACATACAGAAATTTACACAATAATATTGTCAGAATTATTTGTTGTCATAAAATATTACAGAATAAATTTAGTGATTTTGATAAGGTTTTTCTGGTGGATACTACAAAGAAATCTTGTTTTCAATTTCCAGTTACAGACATGTAATTATATCTGACACCGCACTCATTTGTTGTTTTGTTTTCAGGAGAACCAAACAAAATCTAAACAAGAATAAATTATAGAAATTAGTACACCTTTTTTACTCATTCTGCTGGAAATCACTCAACACTTGATAACTGTCAAAAGACAAGGTAAATGTAGATAGTGTTAATACAACCACTGAAACCAGACCAGAATTTATCATCATGTCAGTTGCATAAATATATTGTACATGTGCTCTAGGATATAAATTAATTTGCTCAACTTTTCCCAAATTAAGAAAAAAAGTGAGAAAAAATGAAATAAGTAATCTCATTTAAAAATGTCCATGTGATACAATTCTAGAGATGCTAATTTGTCTCCATGAATTAAAGAGGAGCTCAGATGACAAACCATGACTAAACACCTAATTTGAAAACACATACACCATCTTCCCTAGGAAAGACCAATTCTACCCCTTGAAAATTACTACCCTCCCATCTTAGAAGATATATAGAAGAACTAGAAAATGACCAAATTACTCAAAAAGTATTTCCATATAGGAAAGACTGAATAGATTAGGTGTCCTTATTGCATAAGAGAAAATTGAGGACCTCACTGTCTCATGTGTGGGTAAGAGAGAGGAATGGGGTATGATTATTCACTACTTCCTATGCTACAGAAAACTGGTCATAACCAGTGAAATTATTTGATAACAGGTTCAATTCAGACAAAAGAATGTCACAAAATGCTTTGCTGAATTGAAAAAGGGATTAGTTTGGTATATGGGGAAAAGTCGGTCAGCAGCTATTAAAAATGAATCTTGTGCCTAACCTGCAGCTCAGAAGTTCTTAATCCTCATGATTGTCAGAAACTGATAGGATATAAAAGGAAAATTGTTTCATAATATTTTTCATTTTCCCTTAATCTTTCTATAAGATTTTTCTGGTTGCGACTGCTACAGACTAGCTATTGGACTCGACAAACCTGTGATCTGACCCTGTGCAGCTGCAGAAATGCACTGGTTTTCAGAACAGAAAAGGACAGAAAGAAGTCTGCTGATATATCATACAATCATACAATCTTTACATAAGTAATAATAAGCAAGGATTTTTTTATTCATGTAAACACATTTTCTTTGTTCTCATACTACAGTATTATTTATATTTATTCTGTAATTTTGGTTTTCAACTTTGGATATATAAAATTTTCAGTATCATTCCTGTTGCAGAACAGTTCATACTAAGTCTAGTTTACATTTACTGAACTTAATTTTACTCCCATTTTGTTCCTCCAAATACAATACAAATCAGTGTAGAAAGTTTGGTGTTGAAAAGCAGTCTTACTACTGAATTGCTAAGCTGCTGGGGATTTTGCATAAGGCAGAAAATCATTCTTTTCAATCCCTTTTTTGAATCCCTGGTTTAAAGACTTTATTCATTCTACCCATGTTGCCTTAAATTACACATGCTGAACAAGTATAAAATATTCAAGAAATAAGATCCCAGAGGGTTGTAATCAGTCACACAGAGACTGGTCTGAGACACTAGTGCTTTTCCCCAAGGTTCAGTACTGGGTCCAGTATTGTTTAACTTATTCATCACTGGTTTGGATGGTGGGGCAGATGCATCTGCAGCATCATGTTTCATCAGCAAGTTTGCTGAGGATACAAAGCTGGGAGGAGTGGCCCATAACCCAGAGTGCTGTGCAGCCCTTCAGAAGGACCTCACCACATTGGAGACATGGACAAAGAACCTTCTGAAATTCAGCAAAGGCAAATGCAGGGTCCTGTACCTGGGGAAGAACAACCCGACCCACCAGTACAGGCTGGGGGCCAACCTGCTGGAAAGCAGCTCTGCCAAGAAGGACCTGAGGGTCCTGGTGGACAACAAGCTGTCCTGGAGCCAGCAGTGTGTCCTTGTGGCCAGAAAGACCACACCCAGAAGGTTCTGTGTCTAAAGGGACAGCTCCACTTCCAGTTCTATTATACTTTGGTTTTGTCAATTGCTTAAGACCAAGAAAAATTGTATTGCAGTACTGCCTGTACCCTTTGTGCCTTCCTCTGGGGTTTGATGGGGGACTTCGGGGCTGGGGGAAGAGGGGACGATTTGAGAATCACATTAATTTGGATGATTTTTTTGTTTTGTTTTGTTTTTTTAAAGAAATTGATTATATCTATTTTGAAAACAAACTGTTTGATTTCTTTGAGCCTTTTTCCTTGGAGAGAAAGAAAAAAAAAAGTAAAAGAGAAACAAAGAATTACATTGGTTTTTCATTTAATTTCGCTGTTTAGTAATATAATCCTGAGGCAAATACTCAGAGAATTTTAATTTCACAGAAAAAACCCAGCATTTATATCTGAATCAGCTCAGAACTTGCAGTGACACCCTGCTGATTTTTTAATAGAGAAGGAAACTGAAATCGCTACTCATGAATTTAAAAAAAAAACCAAAACCAAAAAAAACCCATGATAGGATAAGCATTTACTTTTAAGAAAAAAAAATGAAAAATAAAAATAAGTAAGTGGTTTGCAGGACATTTCATTCGTAATTATCTTCTGTAATAGATCATAAAGCTCAAACGGCATCCAGTCTCATCAGACATCAGCAGATATTTTGCCAAAATTGTGTACACTTAAGTCTTTCAACTTTTTCCAAACTTATCCTGCTGCCTTTGAAATCCAAAGCTGATTTCCTACTAACTTCCACAGAGTAGGCTCTTCTGATTTGAAACTATGCTAGCACAAGTTTGGAACATTTCATCATGCAGCAGCTGCCCATGAGAAACAAAAAGACAAAGTCTGTGTGTTTTACTGCATGTAAAGCAGTGCCTGGAGAAGGCTCAGAGTACACAGAGGGTTCTGCCTTGGCAGCTATCTGCATTTTACATCCAATTAGAAGAGCTGCACATGCAATCATGAGCATAATTTCTTCAGTGTTTTTATTTCTACTTGTCAACTCCTATTTTATTTCTGTGTTTGTCCCTCAGGTTCTTTCAGGTAGATGCTTCTTAATTCTGGTAGTAGAACTGGTTTTGCAGGCATGATAGTGAGAAATACGTACCTGTTAGAGGTGTTCTGTGCAGGTTTGTTCAGATGCTCTCCCTGTATCAACAGCCTATTGCCAGCAGGCACTTTCTTCATCTTACGCCAAGGTTGCACATTAGATGAAATGCTATTCATGGCATTTGTTTCACTAGTGGATTGTGTTTCATATTCATGCTAAAGGGACACTTGAGAATAGCAGGCTTTACCAGGAACTTTCAGAAAAGAGATATTGTCTTCATTTCATATTGGTACCTGAATACAAACCAGACATAAAAATACAAACAAAATATGGGCAACAAGGTACACTGCCTGATGCACATAAAAGTATACTGGACTCAGTCTGGAAAATACAGCAGTGTACCTTGGGGAGTGTTTCAGTGCTAGCAGAGAAACAGCCTAGAAAATTTATTAGATTTTATCCAGTCCTAGCTGGACTGACTCAGAAAGTCTTACTGCTCTTTAAACCTTACTGCCTGGCTAAGGAACTTGCCCTGTCAGTGCATATACTATATTGCTACCAGGTCAACCCTTAGTGAAGCTTTCTACCAGTGATGAGCACAGAGCAAGGCTGTGGGGTGAATATGGCACCTGCATCTTCCCAGGGGCTGCAAGGGGACACCCATGTGGCTTGCCAGGAGGGGATAGGGAGACCAGCATGCCTGTGGTGACCCATGTGATGTGTATGGACCTGTGCATGTACAAGTATATGTACTAAAACCATTCGGAGTTAGTTATAAAAGCACGTTCTAATAATTGTGTATGTTTATTAACATTTTGGATTCATAATGTGGGTCTGTCTGGTGTATTACTGATACTGATCATGAACCTGTAGTTCACTGATTGTCAGATATTTGTTGTCATTTATAAATCAATAAAGCACTCTGATGTTGATTTGTTTTTAACTACATAAATGGATGTAATCTTTCTCTGCAGCAAGGACCATAAACAGAAGCATGTAATGTTTCCCTGAAATGCCTGAGTTGATTGTTAGGTTCAATAAAGTGAGGAGTGTTCAATGTGCCTGGCATGTGCTGAGTGTGACTCTATCCAGTCACCTGAAATGATTGCAGAAAGCTGGAGGTTTAGTTCAGCAGAATCTGTCAAATGTTCTATGTTCATCTATAGATAATATTGAAATAAAGCACATCCACAGAGCAAAATCTGTCAGCAGCTTGCTGGTTCCATGCTCAAACCTTCTTTGTTTGGCTTAATTAAGAAGATATCCAGGCTTCAAAAAATACCATGCTTTGAAGTGTTGTGCTTCTAATGGGCTTGTTGAACCTCTGGTTGTTTTTAATTTATACTTCAATTTTGCCTTCATTTTCAAATAATATTTGTTAATGTTTTGATAGATCTCTTTCCTTACTGGCTAGAAAAAGATAAACTTAAATATACACCAGTTTTACAGCATCTTCACCATGGTGGTGTTCTTATCAAAATTTAGTGTTATAGTCTGTTAACCAAAACAGCTGATTCCAAAATAATGCTGGTATCCAGTCCAAAAGTTCCAGCCAAAGCTATTACTGCATTTTATGTTTATTTTCCAATTAACAAAAGCCTCTTTTGCTTAAAAATCAGCACCATAAACTACATCTCAGCAATGTGCTTAAGCTAAACAAACCACTGAGGCCTAAATTTTTTCTGCCTACATTTCTGCAAAGCTAAATACTCAGTAGAGTTAAGAGAACTCATCCTTTTCCCTGTATTTGCATTCTAGTGATAAGGATATCATTGGCTCTTCACCAAAGCAATCTTTTTTTCTGTAGAAAGTGTAGACTTTCACTTCATAAGACTACATTAAGCTATTTAAATAACAATTTCAAGTCATCTAAAAAACAATAATTTATTTAACATCTAAGAGTATAATGATGTACCTGTAGATGCAATCTCGACTTCTGCTCTGGAGCAGGTGTGTGCACACCCCCTAGCCACAATAAACCTCTGATCTGCTTTGGTTTAGTTCACTTCCAGTGAATAGTATTCTGAATTCTTTTACTATTCAGTTCCATACTTTAAAATTTCTGTCAATGTTTAGCCTAACTAATTTTCTCAGAAATGTATGTAGTTGTCTCCCAGCATCTCTTTCATATGATGGGTTAACACTTCTCTTTAGTCTTCTATTTTAAGGAAGAACAAACCAATTGTTTCAACTCATCTTGAAAATTCTTGTTATATTTGTTACCTTCTGTGTTCTTTCCAAGTTATCTTTCTCCAGATATGTCCCCTTCCCAAAAAAATACTTAAAAAATCTTTATCAATCTAGAGCCATGTATATCTTGAATAGCCAACTCTTTTGAAGACATACTAAAATGGTCCCTTTCAATTTTGAAAAAATATCACATTTTTGTGTAAGACTGCAACATCCAGATCCATTTTTGCAATATTGCTGCTTATTCAGTTTGTCTCAATTTTTTAATTCAGCTTCTCTTAATACATAATATTTTATCTCTTTGTCTTGAATCTCATCTTCTTTCTATCAAATCATCCCTTCAGTTTATTAAGACTGGTTTGAATTCTCATACCTCTCCACGAAACAGGTATTTTAAACCAGAATTATCAGCAGAATGCATTCTATTCCTTACTCCATCACCTGATCCTTTAATGAAAACATCAAATAGATTCAGATCCGGAACAGACTTCTGCAAATTTCTCCTGAAATATCTTTGTCGTGAGCGGTAAACAAGTGACACTTCCTCTAGAAGCAGTTTTCTGCCACAATGTGTGTTCACCTAGCAAAACATTCTTGTCCACTTTGTTTATGAAAATGTCACTTGGAGGTGTGTTGCAAGCTTTGCTAAAAGTCAGGCTGTATCACATTCAGTGCTCCATCTGTCAGGCCATGTAATTTATGACAGCAGTGTATTTGATGTCCTTTTTCCACATTATTGCTGTAATGCTCTTAATCTGTTGTCTCTGTTCCTTCTGCTGTAACTTGTTCAAGATGCACAGAGCACCTCAGGACTCACTGGGGTGCCAAGGGAAGCAGGAGAGCCAAGGCAGCAGGATGATCCTAGAGCATGCCGTGGTATGAGTTGTGTTCTGTGGCACTCTGAAATAAATGCATACAAACCATCTGTGATCCTCAGTGATCCAGCCTGTGTCCCACTTCCACTCTCACTCTTGCAGACTCTTCCCAGGCCTGTTAGAACTTTGATTCCACCTTCAGTGTGGACTTCACAGAAGAGCTGAGTAATAGAGTGGTCTAATCTTGAAGTAGTTGAAAGAATGACACAAGCATGGAGGTCAATATTATGGGTTTTGATCACTCCAGGCTGAGGCAAAACTTAAATTCGGGGCCTTTGTTTAGTGATTTTGCTTTAATTGCTCAGTTACTTTTAAAAGTGAGCTGGCAGCTCTTTGGTCAGCTTTAAGAAGGCAGTGGTAGCAACCTGATCCAAGAAAATGGACTGGATTGAACCTTTTGGGTAATAAAGGTAAATGAACTCACATATCCTGAATACCTGCAGTGATTGGTACTGACCTGTTCACCCCAATTAAGACTGGGGGCAGATTTTTAGAATCTTGTGGAACTAATGTTAAAAAAAAAAACAAACAAACCCACCAAACTCAAAAAGCAAACCTCTACTGCACTTTAGGCAAGGGTGACTTTGGAAAGCAGCTGAGATTGAATTATTTTTTAATATAGTAATTTATTTTTCTTATTTCTGTTTAAGAGCTACTTTAGCATCTAAATCCCTTTACTGAGCTCAGCCTGAAGTTATGGAGGTTAATATATAAAGCAAAAAATATAAATTATCTTAAGGGGTCCCTCATTGAACAGAACTGAAAGGGCAGTTAGTTATTACATATGAAACCCCTGTCATTGAGCTCAGGCCTGGCAGTGCATTGAGATCAAGAGGAGTATTCCAGAAATGGATGGTGAGTTTGCACCTTCCATTAACACCTCTCAAAATCAATGACAGAACCCTTAAGCAGCAGCAGGCTCAAGTCATGATCTAAGCTTGTGCTATTCCTCTTGAAATAGTTTTATTCATAAATCATTTTAAGATTTTATTCACACTGAAAAGCCTGATAATTATTTAATGCATGAAGCTCATAATCATCTATATGTACCCTGCTTCAGCAGTTACATTAATCAGAGAATAACAGTTGTGCAGCAGCTCAAATGACTTAGTAAATTGTACAAGCAGTCCACTTTTTCTTTTCTCTCTAAGTGCTGTATAACAATTATTGTTTAGTACATGAACAGGGCTATATAGCAGGCAACAAAACCTCAAACACTTTGATAAACACTTCTAATCAGCTTTTCCTTAATTTTGCCTGCTGTGTGGAAAACTCTAGTATATTTGTAGAATGATTGTGCTGATATACTAAACCACAGTCTTAAATGGAGCAAATGGTCATAATCAAGAACACAAATTTTAAAAACTATGGAAAATGAAAGCAAATACAAGACACTTCACCAGTTGCAATCATTAGGTTAGATCAGATCATTATAATAAATATATTGCTAATTACCTGTTCTCATACTACCAAATCATACTTTCTCTGTTTTGGTTGCTTCACAATACAGTGAAATCCAGTGAAATCTCCTTACTGAATAAACACTTTTAATATTAAAGGTACTCTTGTGGTTCCCCACTGCATTGCACCTGGCACACTGATGGTGTGTAGAAAAGCAAGAACTGAAACTGAGAAGGCAGAACTCAAAAAAATAGGTGATGTTCATGATTTGGAGATCAGCTTCCATCAAATATCCTCTAAAATTTACAGGCTTACGAGTCCTTTAAAACAGAAAAGGCTTGTTATACAGTGTTGTTCTATTTCATTAAAGCAGCAATGCCTACTGATAAACTTCTACCTTCAAGTGTACCCATATGATGGTACTATTGTTCTTTATATTCTTTATCACATTGAAAAACTGCAGTACTGCATGGAACTTTTCAAATACCTGAAACTCACAATAAGTAGAAAAGTCTGCAAAGTGTTGTCTAGTTTAAATATCAAGGACCCTGCTGCACAGCACAAAAACTAGGCATTTAGGGACCCTCTTCTTGCTGGTAATGATTTAGGCACTTCTGGAAATTCAGCAGAAAGCTTTCCTGTTTAACACTTCTGTACTTCTCTGAAGCTTAGATATTTAAGGCACCCCATAACAGCAATCAAACATTGGTCAAATCTGCATATCCATATCTGAGTTAGTCACAAGGGTTGCTTTTACAACTAAAGAAGTGAAAATTGCACTAATTTTCACATGGGTGTGACTCACCCATTATAAATTGCTCTCTGAAATTGTGTGGGTTTTTTACCCACTGTCTGTGAAGAAGTTTGGGAAAATGCACTTAGATACCATCTGAATCTAGGTTCAGAAGAAGTTGAGATGAAACACATATTACATGTTTTCTTCTCCTTGAGCTGAGAGCCCTATTTTTTGTATTGCCCTGATGGGCAAGGCCTATTATTTTTTAGGAGAACATAGAATCATAGAATGGTTTGGGTGGGAAGGGACCTCAAAGATCACCCAGTTCCAATGCCCCTGGCATGAGCATGGACACCTTCTACTAGAGCAGGTAGTAGAAGAGTACTAGTACCAAAGAGCCATTCAGCCTTATCTTGAACAATTCCAGGGATGGGGAATCAACAATCTCCCTGGACAACCTGTTTCAGTTACATAGTCAGGAGTGCAAGAAATAAGTTTGAAAAGGGTATCATTATTTAGCCTACTGATAAGACACACAAGAACACAAGAGTAAGTAACATGGATTAAATCTACTAATTAGGTACTCATCAGGGAGAAGTCTTAGATTCTGGTCCCTCCTCCCTTGATTATTGATATTTCAATATTATTTTCTAAGTGAAAACATTTTCAAAGTTCAGGAAGCAACATATAGTGAATGCCTGTGAGCTGTATAGGTCTCAGCTCACTCCCCACAGCTTGTAGCTCAGCTAAATGAGTTCCCCTGTTCATAGCAGTGATTTTCATTATAATTATGCTAAGGTTTTATAGTAATCATACTGCAGCAACACAAACTCCTAAAAACACCCTTGTGATTTTTCACGAGTTCAGCCAGATATTTTCAAGGCATTGAGTATTTATTGTCTCTTCAAAATATATTCAGATTCATTTAACATAGCCAATTATGAGCTGCCTGAGGGGTTTACATAAACGCTTCATCAACTCTTCTGAAGTTAGTCCCATTAAATATGAATAAGTCCAAGCTGGACTTGTTATGTTGCTAGTTTGTGAACTTTCCCAGTGGGCACTTATAAAAATATGCAACTATAATGCATTAAGAAGTGTCTTCCTTTGTGCAAATCCATTTCATTCTTTTTATTTTAATTTTTCCCCTATATTTCTTTTTTTTTAATATACAATGAAAAAACCCAAAGCACAGAGCCCAAGCAGAGTTTACTGAAATCTCTAGCTTATTTTGCATTGTCTATTCCAGTAGTGTAAGAATTCTGTTCAAGAGAAAGACACAAAAAGAGTCAAAGTGCCTTTTATAGCCAGTAGAACTACAGTACAAATAAAGACTGGCAGCAACAAGAAATCCTCCAAGAGTTTGAAAAGTGTCTTGAAGCAAAGGAAACAATGTTCCAGCTCAACTGCTCATTAAAAAACGTCTAATGCAATTTGAACATGTCAACTACATCCACAAATCTCATGTGATTTCTTCCACTTAGCAGCATGAAACTCAGCAAGCAGAATTCCAGCACATTACAGCACTTGAGCATATGCTTATATTCACCTTTAGACAACAACAGACTAATGAAAAATTGAGATTAAATCTCTGCCTAAGAGCTTTCATTAACCCAGTGATGAAGAGTTTAAGTAAAAACCAACTCCTAAAGAATATTTATACAAAATATAATCTTCACTGTTGAACATAAAGAAGAAAATAATGTTCCTTGTGTATCTTCTTTAATTCACTATAAGCAATGGGGATTTTATCCACTGGTATTTTGCTACATTAATAAATGACAACTGACAAGTACCTAGTGTTTTTCTAGTGAAATTTTATAGTAATAGATAACATAAAAACCAGTCGGGAGATAAAAATTCAAGTCCTCTAGCAGGGAAAAGTTTGCAAAACAAGGAAGAGAAATGTTAACTATTGTTTTCTCATTCTTATTGCTCTTACCATTAAATTGGGAGTTTAAATATACGTGTTACTTTACTGAAAAATACTCTTAGATTCTTATGAGATATATATGTATATACCTGTCATCAAAAATTACTATATTTCAAATGCTTAATTTAATATTTATTAGCCAAAAGACTTAATGTGGAATGCTTAAAAAAA
Source organism: Lichenostomus cassidix (assembly GCF_008360975.1). Lineage (NCBI taxonomy): Eukaryota > Metazoa > Chordata > Aves > Passeriformes > Meliphagidae > Lichenostomus > Lichenostomus cassidix. Next base: position 15,630,219 of record NC_139480.1, on the reverse strand, counting down.
AGGACTAGTTCTACCATTAATCTGTAGCTGGAAATGGCAAAGTATCTCATTGTATTGCACTTATGTCAGATAAAAGAAAATGTAATAATTTTTTGTTGTTGTTCTCAGTGTTGTAGCTGCTACATTTTTCATTTCTCTGCCACCATTCAACAAGCTGTCTCAAAAAATCCTAATAGACTTTGGCAATGAGACATATTTCATACATGCCTAATTGAAGATCTTGGCCTAATCATTTGCTATGCCATACATATGAATTTTAAGTGAAGTGTAAGTAACTGGGACTCTTATTAACTACAGAAGAAATGCAAATGGATTACATAATCTATTTCTGTAATACAAGTATTTTGAGCCAATAAAATGACCTTTGAAAATTACTGAGACGCGTGGAAATGCCATTTACAGTAATAGGAATCAGCAAAAGAAGGTGAACTGTAGGTGAAGCTTAAGACTTCTTGAATTTTCAGAATCTAGGCAACATTTAAAGTGTGTGCTGTGAATATTTAATCATTTTTAGGAAACACATGCAGTACATGTGCATCATGCAGAAGTATTAAGCTTTGTTGCCTTCATATTTAAATGAGCTTGGCTTTACATTTTAACACTTTCTTTTTAGTTTTACATTCATTCCTAATCAGAAACAGAAGTAAATGCATGGTGTTAGAAGAGATTTGTGAAATTATAATTTATTAACACTACCCAAATACAAAAGTTAAAAAAGTAAAAAGTCACTGACTCAAATATAGTTTAAATCACAATGCAAATGGAGACTCTGAGGCCATTTTCTGATAGAAGTTTCACTAAACTGTAAAATTAAAATTCATTTTTCATGTCAAGTATAGATTCAAGATGTCAGAAAACATACCATGTTCGCTTGTTACACTTTCCACTTCTCTTGAGAACCTGATGAACTTTCTAAGGGTCAAATTTTACAGCTGAGGCATTTTAGAAGTGAAGCTGTTGTTGATTGGATAGTCGGTGAAATTTATTACCCAAGCCATTTGTTATTTCCACAGATTATTATGGCAGAAGGCATTCTCCCAATCTCACCTAGAACTAAGGATGAAATCCTGTGCAGTAAGTGTTAGTTACGTGAGCTACTGGATTTTTTAAAGTTCTCATAACTGAATAACCCACAAGAAATAGAAAAAAAGTCAAAAGTATAGAGCAGAAATTGAAGAGTGAAAACACTAAAGAATCATTGCATGATCTTCAAAGTGAGCACGTCCAAAGTCATCAACTGAATCATAAGAATCTAACTGAAAAAAATCAAAATTTTCTCATTTATGGAAGGTAAATGAGCAGAAACACACAGAAATAAGTATTGAAGCAACCAGCCTCCTGTTAGTTTGCCCTGTCATTACATGATGACAGTAAGACTTGACAAGGAAAACTAAGCAATTTTTAAAAATCAGCTATACTGGAGGACATGAAATAGTAGTGTTTTTAACTGTAGCAGCAGGATTATATGCAATCTCTGAAGTGAAAAGTGAAGATCTATTCCTACGCATGGCTGCCTTAGGAATTAACCATGGTCTGCATTTCACCAGCATATCACTCAGGGCCAAAGGATGAGCATTTTGATCTTCTGCTTTACCTTCCAGGGAGACACTACTTTACACTATTTTAATATGCCTTCCTATGTGTGCGTGTTGAGTGCCTTCAAATCACAATGAAATTGTCAATGGAAATTTCATAGATTTTAAGTCTAGAAAGGACCATGTTATTAATTTTGTCTGACTCCCTGCATAATGCGGAACATTATTTCTACCAAGCAATTTCCAAATGAAGCACATGACTTCAGGGTGAACTAGAATTATCTTCTGGAAAATAATTCAGTTTTTATTTCAAGAGTGAAAGATTCTACCTTTATTCTCCACAAAATGCCTTCATTTTCAGCTCCTGTCACCAATCATTTCTAAATGCAGCTTGTTTTTATTTTTCAGCTGTTACATTACATTATGTTACATTACATTATGAGATATTACCAGGTTGTTTTATCTACTTAAGAGCCCTGAGGAGAGGCTGAGGGGTTTGGGGTTTTAAAAATTTTTTTATAGGCATTCATCTATAAGGATTCAGTCTCTTCTTAATCTTCTTACTAGCATTATTTATTATTATTATTTATTATTACTTCTTAATCTTCACTAGCATTATTTATACAGAGCTCATTGGACAATGCTTTCTTCTCTCCATTACTGTTTCTTTCTTGCCTTTGAAAATACTTTCAATTGTTTTTTAATTTTTATTATTATCTTGGGTAGTATTAACATCTCTCTAACAAAGTGCATCCAGAAAAGACTCAAAAAGTCCTTTTAATCTAATAACAAAATGTTAGTAATGAAAGTAATCGTGTGACAATACTAGATTCTGCTCATATTCTTTGCACTTACTCATATTTCGCACACATGCTTAAAATTACTCATACTTAGATCAACATCATGAAAAAACAGTCTGGTCCAAGTTTTTCAGAGCAAATGAAGCCAACTGAATGATCCTAAAATGGCAACAACAGAAGAACAAAAGGTATTAGTGAGCTGTAGAGTGGAGGCAGCCTTTTAAACAGTATATTAATAATAACACAACTGTTGTTATAAAAAACCAAAGAAATAAGCCCAATGCAGAAATTTGTTCAAAATGAGGATGTAACAAGCAGATGGTGGACACACCAATTTGATCAGTATGTTGATAACACCATATACACCTCAATCTAAAAGCTGTTTTATATTGGAAAGTTTTGCTGCAATATCGATGATATATTTGAAAATTATTTTTTGCCCTCAAAACACTACGGTAAAACCTGCACAAATACAATATTTTTCACCAATATAAGCCTTTTTACATATATATAAACTTCACTTAAATTTGGAGATCTTTTCTATTTTAGAAAGGGCAAAATAGGCAAATCCTTGCTATAGCAGACTAAGCCTAAGATTCACTGAGAAAATAACACAATAGACTGCTGAGTATAGGCCCATGGCCACAACAGCATGAGAAAGAAATGCAAACAGATTCTAGAAATGCTGCTAAATCAGCCAAAATAATAAATATTTTAAATTACATTTCTTGAGCTGCACTGAAATGTACATTCTTTTTTGAAAGCAAAACTGAGAGATAGCAAATTGAATTCCTCACTCAATGGATCTGTAAGAAGCTACTCATTAATGTAGTGTTTGGATGTTGCTTGATAGATATTTAAAGTGGTGATTGCGATGGCCTGAGCCACAGACCTTGTACTGACTGTCTAAAAAAAGGCCATCTCATTGAGAATTCATAATTATTTAAAAAGTATAATTGCTATCAGAAATAATCTGGACATCAAAGTTTAAATAAAAGAGAAAATAAATGATTCCTATACCAAAATCACAAAAAACTGCAGAACCACAGTACAATAAAAAAAGGCCACCAAACAATACCCACAGTAGTGCTCCATGACCAAATATAAATAAATGTTGCATGTTCCTTTGGCCAATTAAAACCCCAAACCAATGTCCATTTTATTGTCAGAGTCACAAATTATTGTCAGAGTCACAAATTTCTAGCTTACTCATAAATTTTTGTATAGTATGGATATTGACAGAGTAGCCTGATGAATTCCGGAGATGATATTCACACCAGAATACTAATGCTGGTTTGTGGGACTTTCTAAGAGTCACAAATGCTAGAAAGAAAATAAAATCTGAAATTTACTTAGGTCAATGTCTCAGACAAAAAGGAAAGAAAAGCCGCTTAGTGGAAGGGAATGAGATGTCATATTTTAATTTCCACCCCTAGGACTATCTCTTTCTTTTCCAGACACGTTTTCCCATAAATATGCACAGCGCTGTCTTTTTCATTCTGTGCAAATGAGACCTCTTCTTCTGTCTGTCTCCTTGCTCCAACCCAGAGTCCTCACTGCACCACTCAAAAATACCATGTACTTCAGGTGTGGTTAGGGAGATCAAGCCTCCTCAAGATGAGGAGCATAGACTGAACATAGGCTTTTGGGATACTTTTGGCACTATAGTGTACTGGAAAAAGTGATTATTTTTCTCCATTAGGTATGTAACCACAGCAGAAGGAAGACCAGGCAGCCTGAGTCCAGCATGAAGTGTCCTTCATTTCTGCTCCCAATTCCCCAAACAGACGAGAGAGGTGAGGTACAGCTTGAGTTCCTGTGGTAACTTCCAGATGTCTTCACAGATTCCCTCTTCCTTCCATTGTCTGGAAGAGAATATGTCAGGTCTACTGAGGCCATAGGTGTGAGCATAGTGCTGTCAGTTAATTGCAAATTAACTAATGTGTTTGGATGGATTTTAATGACAATTGCCAATTTTGAGAGGATAAATTCGAAAAGCTTAAAAAAGCAAAGTAATTGACTAAACAGCCTGTTTTTCTGCCTGAGCATAATGATGCTGAGAATGTGGAACACCATGCCCTGTGATTGAGATACATATTACCATATCACTTTCTTCCCCCAGAGACAATGACTGATAAGACAGAAACTATTTTTCAAACAAAATGTGATTCTTGTGTTACTGTGAAAATGTCATTATATAGTAAAGTTAACAAAAAATACTTGCACTCAACAGAAAAAAGCACAAAAGAAGTAATTTTGTTAGTGAAGGTTATGTAGGCTTCTCACTATGAAGATTTTTAGCTCAGTGTGTGCACGTCTATCTGCTTAAGCTGTTGGACAATAATTCTGGGATATTATAGTATATTGAGCTAGCTGAATTCTCTGTGAATTCTAAGGGAATCATCTGCTCATTTCAGATGATAGAAGAGTTTTCAAAAACAGTTTTGTTGGCAGAAATAGGAGTCTTTCATTTCTCCGACTATGAAATGCTATAGTTGCACTTTGCACTGAAATGGGGGATTTTATTCTCAAAGAGCTTGTTAGGATTCTCCTGTATGCAGTCTCCCTGATCTATTTGCAATAGTCATTATCATTTTTTCTTGGTATTGAAAATATATTTAACAAGGTTTTGCATGCATAAGTCAAAGAAGGGTAATTGTTTATCAGCCAATGTATTCTAAATAGTTTCATTTATGCCATGACACAGAACATTAGCAATCTAACAATTATTATTTTTTGTTGAAAGGTGTAACTACAATTTATCCTGTGTTTAAAATACTGCTTTTCATCCCTAATAAATGCAAAATTGGAAATAAAAATAATGCTTGAAGAAGCTGCCTTTCCTTTCAGGAAATTGGGTCGAATTTTCTCTAACTAAAGCAGTTTATTACATCAACTATTGCCTTGCACATGCCATTCAAATTATATATTCTTTGCAAAGCTTACATTTGAAACAGGTGTCTAATGATTTGGAAAATATACTATATTATATATTCATTGCAGTAGGCATGGACAACATAGCTGCTGGGAAAATCTGTTTGATGGGGTTTTCTTTACTGAACTGTCTCAACTTGGATCTAATAAGTCTCATATTACCTCCCAAAATTCTGTAAAACTTAGTTTCCTACAAAGTGTCTGATAATGAGTCTTTTGGGTTTGCTTGTTTGTTTTACTTTTAACTGATTTATTAATACATTTACTCGTATGTCACACAGGGGTTAAAATTTTTATCCAATATGTGTTAAAGGAATTGGATGGCTGAAAAGAAAGAAAAAGTCAAAATTATTGAACTGAAAGAGACAAACATAATGGAAAACTCACCAAATTTTCTGAAGGACACAGCAAATACATGATAATTCAGGAAAACATGGAATTTCTTGTTCACTAAGATACATTTTAACATTTTCCTGGCCACATTGCAGACAGCAGAATGCCTTTGGGACAGTCAGTCTATATGTCTACCCCAACAGATGTCTGCTACAGGTATTTCCAGCTCCTCAGATAAAATCCAGAGATAGCATTCACAATGCTGGAATGAGCAAAATTAATGTTTCTCTTACAAGGTAGTGAAACCCCCCAACTCCTCAACTACCACTTAAATAATACCAGCATTATGAACAGTAAATAATTGCTTCAGTTTTTAACTAGCAAGAATGACCTCCACAAATCCTAGATCCCTGAGACCAAGGGCAAAAGTCTGGAGCAGCAGATTTATCATTGATGGAAGAGTCAGGGACTCCTATCTAAGGTCAGGGAATACTTAGGCAAATGGCACACATTGATACAGTCTTGTAAGATTTCTTACTGCTTACAAGGATAACATGAACATATACACAAATGTCAAACTACTGATAATATTATTGAAAATTAATTGTTAATTAATTGTCTTTTTCATTTAGACTCCCTTAGAACCAAATCCACATTAACAATAGTTACTAAGGAGAAAAATTATATTTTCATGTAGTAAAATTTTCACCACCTCTTCTCACCATTTTATACTGTCTTCTTAATGACATTTTTTCTACATAATACCTTTTTTACCTCTTGGTCATAGCCTTCTATAAGTCCATGGAGTTTCAGGCAGTTAATGGCATTTGTATTTATATCATAAATGGAAAAAAACTTTGAGATTTAATCAGCTCATTACTACTTCTCGAGAGATTTTCACAGTAGATCAAGTCTCACATCAATAAAGGTTTGAAAGATAATAAAGTTTCTCAAAGCAAAAATGCTTTCATGGTACATTCAAACTTTTAATAAAGCTGAATGCTTTTTTTTCTTTTGCATTATTTTCTGAAGTATTTGTTGCGTATGAAAATACTGTCTTATTTCTGTTTCCAAAACTGTAGACAGTGGTGTTAAGTTTGACCCAGGAGAATCTTCCAAGGTTGCAGAATAAATTCTTGTCTACTACATTTGGTTGAAATTAGATCCGTCATTTTTCATTACACTAACTTAAGCCTCCATATTGACATTATGTTGTTTCAGTTTATAGTACTATTAAAATATTGGTGTCAAGAGTTCCTTGCATCTACACCTATTTCTGTAATGAAATGCTTCCATATATCAAACCTAATATTGGGTTTTACTGAAGGGCTTCACTTTTCATAAAGAAACATTCTTATGAAATAAAAATTCCAATAATGTTTCTTTGTTGTGCTCTATAGTCATTGTATCACATAAAAATTAGACTAAGTGGGACTATCAAGACCTGCTGCATGGCAAGGTCACCTGTATGTGCCAATCCTGGCAGATAGTCTATGTTGAAGATGTGAGTGGAACTCCACAGCCTTCCTTGCCTTCCTTTAATGTTGCTGATCATTAGACTTTTTCTGCTCCATGTTTAACTCAGTCTTTCTTGCTGCATCTGAAGACACTGTCTTGTTCACAAGGAGTGCAGGTATTTTCTCTTTTCAACATTACTTACAATACCTGAACACAGTTATCATATTCCTTTTATATCTTTGCTGCAGTTTAAATAGACAATCCCATCCATTCAATATTTTCTCTTGGCTAACTTTCTTCAGTAGTTATCATTCTCTTTGTTTGCCACTATAATCTCTCCAACTGGTACACATTTTTCCTCTCATGCAACATACAAATACTAGCATAAAATCTTTGCCCCGTTTTTGCCCTGTATCTCCCAGATGTCTTTTAAACTTATTTGTAAGCTGTCTGTTCCCTTATTGGTTTCATCTCACAGATTATTTCTGCCTAAGTGCTGTACCTTGTATTTAATCCAATTTTTAGGCCATTCCTCCCATTTGTCAAGATAATTTTGAACTTTAATCCGGTCTCCATCCTTGTGATGTCTCTCAGTTCCATGACATCTGCAAATTTAATAAGCATCTTTTCCATTTCAATTCAATTTCAGTTCAATTTGTTAATAAAAACATTGAACAGAACTAGACCCATGACAGAACCCTGTCTATTCCCACCTGACCCTTCCTTCTTTTTTGACAGTGAAATATTGCCAAGGACTCCACAGGTACTGTTAGCAAAGCTGTCTAACACCCACCTGCTAGTTTTCACCTGGACTGTGACTCCAAAGTTTCCTTATGAGATTTTCACAAGAGATAATTTCAAATGCCCTACAAAAGTCACTATACGACATCTATTGTTTTTCCCCTTTTCACAGTTCCTGCAGTTCTGTCATGGAAGGAATTTAGGCAGGTTTGACATGATTTACTGTTGACAATTCAGTGCTGTCTGTTATTTATCTACTTGTTATCTTCTACATGCTTAGAGATAGGTTTGATTCCTTGGTAAAACCTTTTTCCGGGAATTGACACTACAAATTGTATAATTCGGTGACTTCTGTATTTCTTATGAGTAGTCACAAAATGTGTTCTTCAGGTCTTCCAGCATCTTATCTATGCTTCCCATTTTCACAGAAAGTAACCCTCAAATACAAAGGCAACTGAGTTTTGACACACTGTACTTGTTAGCTGTTGTTATACCTTATTTTCCACCCCTAATCTCACCCAGTGCAGAGTTTACCATTTTTATGGCAACCATAAAAAGTTACTATTGGTAACCAGAGGCTAGCATTCCATTTTCTGCTCTACTTTTTGTTGGAGATACCCTGATAGACTATCACTTGCTTATATTATACCAGCAAGCCAGTTAAGTGATTATTATCTTCTATTTCTGGTAAAATAAGCTGGGAGAGCTCATTTTCATCTTCAGTTGCAACTCTTTAAGAAAACTTGGCTCATTTGACTAAAATGAGTTAGAAGACACTCACATCATGATGTGAAGGAGAAAGTGATTAGCAGCTGGGAACAGGATTGGGGTCATTACCTCTGCAAGCAACACAGCTGGAGAGGGAAGAAGGCATGTGTTCTGGCTTCAATTTTCATCTAGCTGAGAAAATTTAGTGTTTCAAGAGATATTAGCATTGAACACTGGACTTTTTCACAATCTTATTTTCCAAAATATCTTGTAGTCAGCTAATACATCCAGTTCTTTCTTTTCCCCTGCTGCTGCTATCTAATCAGCTATTGAAAGCAGAGGAAATTTCACAGCTTTCCCCTCTACTGAATAATGTTATTTTTTCCCATCTGTCTGCATCTTCAGTTCTCAATACAATAAAGCTTTTTCATTATATTCTTACACCTAGTACATTGAGTTCTTTTTCTAAATATATGCAACTACCATTAGTACATCCTATGGCTTTAAATGGATATCAATAAATGCATTAGATTAAATTTGGCCTAAGTCAAGTTAAGAAATTTCACCACAATGGAAGACCTATAGTTCCCTTCACCATGGTCTACGACAATGTCCCCTTTAGGTACTGATTTATACCCTATCACTTTTTGTTTAGTAATCCTATAATCTCCATTTTTATTCATAATTTATGAGTAAAGCTCAAGGACATGTCTTTTAGGAATGATGCAGAGAATGTTTTTCTGATGTGCATGTGAGACTCCATGATGAGCTTAAAAAGGCTGGAGGCCAAAAACTAAGGCAGATCTATTTCTCTGACAAAGGCAAAGTGCTGTAGAAGTAATTTTTTAGTGAATCCCCTAACATCCTCATTTATCCTCAGTTCCTCTTCTCCCTGGCTTTAATTGTAGGACTTTTGCTGAACTTCAAAGGCAAAAGAATCAGAATATCAAGCAGGCAAAATCTCCCACAAACTGAAACTCTTCATAGGAGCAGCTCTAGCACAAATCATTGGGAAAATAATGAAGACACTTATGTAAGCCTCAAAGTCAATAAAGATAAAAATTTGAGCCAGGAACAGCTTTTCAAGGAAAGACATAGAGCACTTGAAATCAGAACCTGATGAGTAATTAAAGACATTGTAAGCTGCATTTCCTGATATAGGTTGGAGGCCCTTTTATTACAGTCTTATTTATTTGACTAATCCTATAAATTTATACTCCATGGTGACAAGCACAGAAATTCAGTTATTATTTAATCCTCTTTGTCTCATTGTAAATACAACTTTTCATAGAGAAATGTGTTTTAGGAAAAGGTTTTCAGTGACTTTCATGCAGCAGTAAGAGATTAAAAAAAAATCCATTCTTGGCCAGTTCTTTTTTACAGTGATGGTTTCTATTGTCCAATAGTTTTAACATCCATGAACAAAATACTGTATGAAAATAGATGCAAGGCCCTTTACATGTTGAGTTGTAACACCATTCCAAGGTTCCACTTACAAAAAGGATGACCTTTACACTTGAGGTATGGCCCTTCACACAACCCTACGTGAAAAGGACCTAAGCACAACTTTTCAGTGATGTGCATGTGAAACAGTCTTTTTTCATGAGAAATTTTGAGAATTCACTGATGTAAATTCATCTGAAAGAAGAGATGTAGGCACAACAACACCCTATGTAATGTGAAACCAGAAAAAAAGGTCATGGCAAATATTATGGAGATAGAAATCTATAAATAGAAAAATTATTGTGTCACAGTTATTCCAGAAAGCGTCAGTAGACTATTGATATGGGTTATGTATATAACCTAGCAAGACCTTTCCTTATCAGGTAAGTCTTCAATTTATCTAGCCACTAGGCCCCTGAACATTCAGCACATTCATTGTGATACTTTCTTGCATTCACACACTGTTTTCAACTCTGATAATATCTAATATATATAGTTAAGATTATGAACATAAATCCAAGCTCCAGGAACTGAAGCTAAGCCAGTTTTTGTGCTGCTATTTTGTTGGCATGAAATCTAAATATTTCCCTTGGTTTTGGCTCCTGCTTTTAAACTGGATGATATTCAGACTAATTCTCAGTTAGAAGACGTTTTCTTTAATACTGGAGGGGCCAGCCAGCCACAGTCAGTACCATCAGAGGTTAGCACAAGAGCTATTTTTTCTGGCCATTATGTATTTTCCTCCTTGGTATAAAGATTTTCTTTGCATAAAGTTAATTGCTAGCAATGGGTTCCTTCAGAAATATTCTGCCAAGAAATGAAGTGCATGTATCATTAATGAAGTCAAAGTTTCTGCATCACTGTTCCCAGAAAATATTCACGTAAATAAGGCAATAAACCCAGGAGATTCTAAGACAATGTGCCTAAGTGCTCTTCTCCAAGAAGAAAAAGCTATTGTTGCCCTTCACAAATTAGTCTAAATTTTGTAGTTTTTCAGTGATTTTATGTTGCTTTTCTCTATATCTTAATCTTTAGAAGTACATTTTTTTTAATGTGTACCTGGTTCAGAATGAAAGAAGCTGGAAACCTTCAAAAGAAATAGTTCAGTGTACTCTGAGAATGACAGGAGAAAAATGAGTTTTGCACATTAACTTTCTGGTCATAAAGCTTTTTTATTCTCTTTGAGAAACTAATGGAGCCATAAAACACGTGATGAACATCAGCTTTTCACCATTCACATGACAAACAGGTCTTGGTTAACCAAGTTGTGAGCTTTCCAAGAAGTCTCAGTTTATCCATACCACACAGAAATTTGTTCAAACTTAACAGCAAAGTTTAGCATGTTTTGAGCATACTCCAGTTGCTGACAGAGGTGGATGTGGTGGATGTACAAAATCTTGCAGTAGGCCACAAATGTTGTATATATGCATCTTTTCTCCCCCTCTTACTCTCACCAATTGCAGAAATCTCATTCCTGACAGTTCTTTTGCTTTCAGTAGGCAGCCTATCTGTTTTCAGGGCTAAATCATTTGAAGACCATCACTGCCATATTTCCTTTTTAACACAAGGCAAATCCTTTCAGTACTCGCCGGCTAATTATGACTTTTTTGTCCTGTGGCAGAACTACCCAGGAACAGCCACAGTGCTTTAAACACATATCTTAATCTGAATGTGTTGAAATTGTAATTCCGAATTCTTTTTCAACATCCTCAGGGACACACAGAGCTGTTGCATGCATGTGGGTGCACTTTACGTTGGCTGGAACCATGATCTGAACAACAGAGCTATAATAGAGTCTAGACTCTTAAGTGAATGCTGTTTTTCATTCCTGTGTGTGTCAGTTCCTTGCAAATGAGGCAGCGCCAATGCTGACCCCTTCATTTCAGGTTATGAAAATAAGTTCTTCGTTAGTGCTTTGAAAAATACCAGGTGCTGTGGTGTGAACAGCAAAGAAGCAACAAGAAATAAACCTGTAATTCTGGATGCAGAATTTGTGTGCATCAGGGCTGACTCACAGAGAAATTGAGATAGCAACACTATTTATTCGCTGGCTCTCTTCTTAAAGACTATTAAGATATACAGGATTAAAGCTGCAGAGGCCGTTTCTTATTTTCTGAGTGCTTCATTCTAGGAATGTTAGCCAGAGCACATTAAAAATCCTTTTCTGTCAACTTACCTTTGCGAAGAAAGCAAGAAGCTGACAGGAGGTGTGTATTTGCATCTTGCCCCAGCAAGGTGCTGGCACGAAGCCAGAGCATGCACTGGGAGCCAGGCACTCAGGGGCACTCCTTAGGGTGCATGGAGGCTGTGAGAGCAGGGAACTGAACTCAGCCACCTCAAAAGCCCCTTCCATGCTTATGATATCAATCTAGATATAAGCACTTTTATCCACAAAGCAATAAGAAACTCAGTGGTAGCAAAACATTTGCTTCTGATTTCGGATACAAGGAGCCGGGACTAATCAGTTTCTTCACACACAGAACAGTTACAAAAGATGGAGTTTTGCAGATACCTTCACAGAGACAAGCTCAGTACATTCTTCTCTTGAATGGCTGCAGTGTAGTTTTATGATAAGCAATAAAATCAAACCTATGATGTCTAGTAAATTACTTTGAGATATTTCTATCCGATAGTTTTCTTACACTGAATCTGCTGCCTAACAGTAGCCAGTGCTGCAAACCCATACACAATTATTTCAAGGATGTGATTTCAAGGAACATATTTTGCTTGGCTTCCCTGGAGATATACAGTAAAAATTTCACTTTAACATTCCTGTTTTCTTCATATGGCCTATAAGGAAGTAATTAAAATGAGCAGTTGCCAAGGTAGTATGGCTAACTTACAAAAATATTTGCATCCCATTGTATACATCTGACCTAATAATTATGATATCTTATTAGCTGCATATTGACAATAAGCTTGGTGCTTTGTCATTTATATTCTGCTGTTGCTAGGGTTGAAATGAATAACAGACAACTTCAAGTTTTCAGGAAAGAAAAAATGTTAGGTTTTGCCTAGAAAATTGCCTAGAGATAATTTTAACATGAAAAGCAATCAATAATTGCTAGAGGAATCAGGTAGACCTCAGCAAGATCGTATCTCACTCTTGCTATGTCAACACAAAACTTCCTATCCATGTGATTAAAATAAAATCAAACAAGCAATAATTTTTGTTAGAAGTAGGATTTTTTGCCTTTTAAAGCTGAGTTCTGTCAGAATAAACTATAAGAAGAAACAAATAAAACTTTTGAGTTATTTTTATTCTTATCAGAAAGTATCCAGAACATCATCATTCATCACCAGAACAGAGTGTAAAATGTATTACCTTCTCTAGGCATATCCTGAGTAAAGTGAAGAGTAAATGAGACCACACTTTACAGATGCTCATCTCCTTCCATTTGTTACAGCAAGCGTTGTAGTGCCAAGTCCATCAGTCTGAAATAAGGAACAGCGCAAAGGGAATTCATGGTTACAGAAAAACTAACTGCTACAGAACTGAGATATTTCAGCAATGGAATGTAATAACTATTTATATCACCAGTTTTGGGAAAATTCAGTAATGTACTTGAACATTGCAAATCCATCTCTTTTTGTCTACTGTGTGCATACATATTTGCACATGGAGATACATACTTTTGGTGCAAAAAAAGCTACCTAGACTCTGAATAAAAAAATATAAATTAAATAAACTACACATTACTTAAAACAATTAAATTCCCACCTCTAGCTGACTTTTAAGATGCCAGCATAGTCACTTAATTTTTCATCTTTGACTTCATGAATCTGGAAGAACCAGGAGAAGACACACTGGGGGCAAAGCAGACTGAAGTTAAAGTTGCAAAGTGATTTATTGCTAACAGAGTCAGAGGAGTATAATGAGAAGTAAAATAAAGCTCTCAAAGACAGAGTTTCTCCGCTCACCCCCCTCCCTCCTCCCCACCAGCAGCACAGGGGGACATGGGGGGTGTTGGTCAGTTCATCACTGAGATCTTCTTCCGCTGCACAGGAAGAGAAGTCCTTTCCTCTGCTATGCTGTGGGGTTCCTCCCACGGGAGACAGCTCTCCACAAACCCCTCCAGTGTGGATCCACTCTCATGAGCAGCAGCCCCCCTGACCCTGACGCAACGTGAGTTCCCCCCATGGGCAGATGATCCTCCCAAAACTGCCACAGCACAGGGTCCCTTGTTCACGGGGTGCAGTCCTCCAAGGCCAGGCTGTTCCATCTTGGGAGCAAGGCCTCTCTCTCCACTGGGACTCCCACTGGATCACAGCCTCCTCCAGGCATCCACCCGCTCTGGTGTGGGCACTTCCCCACGGGCTGTGGGTGGATTTCTGCATCTCTTTAGACCCCAGGAGCTGCAGGGGGACCACCTGCTCCACCATGGTCTTCACCATGGCTGGCAAAGGATTTTCAGCTCTGGCACCAGAAGCACCTCCTCCCCCACCTTCTCCACTGACCTTGGTTTCTCCATGGTGTTTTCCCTCACATATTCTCACCTCCTTCTCCTCCTCCAGCTAAAAAGAAGTGTGTGCTCGTGTTGTTTGGATTTCTTCATAAATATGTTATCACAGAGGCATGACTAAGACCTCTAACTGGCCCAGGCATGGCCAGCAGCATGTCCATCATCTTCAGAGCCATCAGAGATTGGCTCTGCTGGACATGGTAAAAGTTTCAAGAACCTTCACATAGGAGCCATCTCTGTTTGCCCCCCTCCCCCCCCCCCGCCACTAGCAAAAAGTGGGCCAAGAAAACCAACACAGGGTATGTACCAGATGCCAGACTGTGGGATCTGCTCCCTCGTGAGAGTAAGTTTGGAACCCATTCTATAAAATTCATCCTCAAATTCAAGGTCTTGGCCCTGCAGTGTTTTTTAAGGTTTTTTATATGGCCTATGCCCAAGATAGCAGAGCAAAAATCTACAGCTCAGAAATGAAAAGCATCAGTGACAGCTCTAGTCTTCCAGGATAACAAAACTCTCTACTGCAGCAGTAAAACTCAGATACGCAGGTGACATGAATTTCTTAGAGGCTGATCAAAAAATGCCCTCCCTTTTCTCACTACCCTCTACCCACACCCTCCAGAAAAATATGCCATCACAAATTTCCTCTGCTACTGCTCCCAGTGCAGACCGCATTTTTTTACCTTGCCCTCTCTAACAAATATGTCACAAGATGTGCATTTTAAAAAATAATAATGGAAGAGAGGCTAAAACTCTAGAAATTAAGAGTACTTACTTTCTGCTACTACTGCGCTGTTCCCCTGGAAGAGTAGAGTACAACATAACTGTATGTGGCAGATGCATAGTCACGGTAGTGAATACTTCTCTGAAAGGTGTTCAGGCACTCTGAGACTAAGAAATAAGTTGATAAACCTACATAAGATAGGATAGCATAGCATAGCATAACATAGCATAGCATAGTTTGCAGATCATTAACTTACTTGCTTATTCTTTGTGTTGCCATCTCCATTCTCAAGCAACACTACTCTTTCAAGAGAAACTCTGAGTGTGTTGAGAATCATGTTTGTCCACACCAGTTCCATTATGCACTTTTTGCAACTAATCAGTTTATTTCATCTGTAAAGGTGTTTTTGAATGCCTTTGACGATTTGAAGCTACAGAATGCCTTCTAACTGAGCTTAAATTTCCATGAAACATTAGAACAAATGCAGATAAAACAGCAACCAGTCTTCAGGCCACTAAGTGACATCTGTGACTCTTGCACTGAAAAAGATGTCTGGAAGAACCAAAATGTATCCTCCAGGAATTTGGTAAATATGTATGGTTATATACCCTCATGTGAACAAACCTTGTTTCTTGGAATCTGTGAGAAGCAGTTTTGAAGAGCTGTTGATATAGCTGCTATTTTCTGTCACCCTGTTTGGATTTAATTTCAAGCTTAGAACAATTTCCTTTTTAAACTCTCAGAATTCATTGTGTGCCCTTTGCTGTCTGAGCAGAGCTGAGCCCACCTGAGCACAAACCCTGAGCCTGCCATGCTTGGCATGCAGCTCTGGACTCCATACTGCTAATGTCTTCTTAATGTGCTTCTACTTCGGCACACTTTGGAGCACTGCTGGTTCTGCACATTTTCTATCTATCTATCTCACAAAAAGAATAATTGTGTTACTGATTTAACTGAAAGAGAAATATTAAATTTTTATTTTATGTTCTCAGACGTAATTTCTTAGCAAGCCAACCCTCAAAGAAGTTAGGACACAATTTGAGAATTTTTTTGAAAAATGTTATCTCATTAAGTATCTCCTGAAGTTTTTTGTTAAACAGTGATGTTTCTGTAACATTTTAATATTTATATGCATACAAACACATAGAAACTTTTTTTTTAAAATAGAATCAATTTTTAGATGATCCTGCAAGACATACATTGCTTTAGTATGTTTATTTCTTACCTGTTCTTCTGCATCATATTTAACCCACATAGGACACATTTTACTTTAAATAAACATATCCAGGAAATTTACATTTATTTATATCTTCCTTTTAGCTATTTTCTTAACAAAGTACCAGAAAATACTTTCAAAAAGTATTTTAGGCATTGCATACACAAAGCTGTCAACTAACTCTTTGGAGAGCAGCATCCACATATTTACACTACCTGAGAGTGTCAGCTGCTGTATTTAAAGAGTGACAGAATTCGTTCTCTGATCCCATCCAAGCAGATGAAAGAGAGGTGACAGTAGGTAGTACCAGCAAGAAAAATACTTAGGGAGCAAAAAAGATAAGATTAGATCAGATTAGATTAGGTTAGATTAGACTCCATACAGTGTGAAGTCCTATGAGGAGAGGCTGAGGGAGCTGGGGTTGTTCATCCTGGAGAAAAGGAGACTCAGGAGTGACGTTATTGCTCTGCACAGCTCCCTGAAAGGAGGGTGTAGCCAGGTGGGGGGTCAGTCTCTTGTCCCAGGAAACTGGTGACAGGACAAGAGGAAAAGGCTTCAAGTAGCGCCAGCAGAGGTTCAGGTTGGACGTGAACCAAGGAAGAATTTCTTCACTGAAAGGGTGGTCAACCATTGGAACAGGCTGACCAGGGAGGTGGTGGAGTCACCATCCCTGGAAGTGTTCAAGAAACAACTGAACATGGCACTTAGTGCTGTGGTTTAGTTAACAGAGTGGTGCTACTGTCAAAAGTTGGGCTCGATTACCATAGAGGTTTTTTCCAACCATTATGATTCTATGATAAAGAACTGAAGAAAGTGAGAAGCACCCAGATGGGTAAGAGTAATATTGGAAAGGAGGGAGAGGGAGGGAAAGGGAAAGAAGGGAAAGGGAAAGGGAAAGGGAAAGGGAAAGGGAAAGGGAAAGGGAAAGGGAAAGGGAAAGGGAAAGGGAAAGGGAAAGGGAAAGGGAAAGGGAAAGGGATGCTGAAAAGAGAGAGAAGAAATTCAGAAAGACATTAATTAAATTGAGAAGAATTTATTGAACAGTGTTAGTAAAATTAAAAAAAATTTACTACAGAAATAGCTATTAAGAAAAAAAATTTGTAAATTAGTCCTACAGAAAATGTGATTAGTGAACAGGAATAGGGTAAAAAAAAGTGTTTGCAGGAGCTTTAGTAAAGGTCAGTGTTTGTGGTTGGTGTTTTTGAAATTGCAGTGAGCATGCTTTGTAAACTATTGGAAACTGTGTCCATGCTGCTCTGATTCATGTGGCACACACACAAATGTGAATGCTTTCCCTTATTAGATGAGAAAGGAGTGGCACCTTAGTCCAAGTCTGACTTGACATCCCTTTAGGATAGCACATATCACCTTCATTTCCTCTTTGAAAAGGTGACAGTTATACATTTCTGCCCTAGGAGCACTGTGGTCCAATTCTTTCTCTGCCTGTGAACAGACCTGCCAGGCATCTGGGCATAAAGGAAAGAATTCACTGTCCTTTTTTAAGCCAGTCAGGAGCTGTTAACTCCAAATTGGCTGATTGTCTTATCTCTGGCTTCAGGATGAACCTATCTAAGTGTCAGAATCTTAAGCTCTTGAGAGAACTATCGATTGAATCTTTACAGTCGAAAAGTCTTTAAATCACTCAAAATGCAAGAGGAGTTTAGAGACTTCTCAGGTAAAAACTAGAGTTCTATATTGCTATGAAAGCTCTTTTAAGTGCTACCTTAATTTCTGTTCAAAAAGGCTCAAAACCAGAATGCCCCCAAAAAAATGTTTACTGGGCATTTTCATCTCCTATATTATTTTGATATTAAACAATGTTGGGCACACCATGTAAACCATTAAGAATCTATCCACTGAATTCTGATGTTGTTCATTAAACACATCATTTGCGTAATAGCACTTCATTAATTATAGAGCTCCTTAATAATGCAAATAATTGTCAAATAATACATTAACTGGATAACAGCAAAAGTAGGCAAATAGTATTAAGCAATTCCTGTAATAATTCAGCATAACAATGTTTTCTGGAATAAAACACTATAGGCAAGTATTAACAGTTTACATGTGTGAAATTATTAGCTCTTTCAAATTAACTCTCTGTTGAGGCTTTACACAGGGGTGCTGTGCAAGGAAAGACCAAAGACAACAGAGCACTCCACTTTCACCACATGTAGAATATTGATCTAGACTCCTGTGATTAAAATCCTATTAATATAAAGTAGCTCTGCTTAATATACACAGACATATGTATTTTGATAAATGATGCCTAGATATACAAAAATCATATTGAAAACTGTCTTAAAAATTTAATATAGGAAAAGGAATAACTTTTCCTTCATTTGGAAATGCCAGATTAATTTTTATTATCTACAATAGTTAAATTCAAACATTTTAAGTAACTCACGATAGGGTATTTAGAAATTTTTTCTTTAAAAATAATTACAAGTGAATTTGTTTTGAAGTTGTGGTTAGAGCAGCAACCACGTGTCATTTTTAACATGGAAAATAAATTGTCTGGGGTTTTTTTTGTCTGGCTACATATGACAAACTTTTATAACTAGAAAAATCCATTACACTTCACAATACCAATAAAAAGAAAAAAAAATATTTATTCAAAAAGACAGTTATAATAGTAGCCAGGGAAAGATTAATTTTGTATTATGTATACCTTTAAAATTTGTGAAGCATTTATTTTCAGGAGCAACTTCACACCCTGGGAAACTGGAAAGGGGAAAGTACGTAACGATATCTCCCATTGATTATTCTCAAATGGTGCACTATTTGGGCAGATTCACATGCAAGACTAAATTTTTGGATTGAACTGGTGGCAAGTGAGAGTTTGCAGCACTTTATTTATAGATATCATCAGAGTACACAGCATGTAATAGTTCACATGCTCTCTCTGTTCTTCCCAAAGTGTGCTACTGTTTATGCTACAATTTCTTCTATATGGTCCCAATGTATTCAATAATGCTTTTGAGATGATGTTTACTAACTGCAGCTGAGGATTTTCCAGCTGTTAAGAGCTGAGGTGAAGTGCTTTATGAAGTACTTTGTAATTTATGGCTATATAGGTCAAAGTAAGCAGCCTGTCATGTTAACCAAACTCTCAATCTTACAGGTTTTCTTTTTTTCCCAAGGACTTACACAACATGGCTAATGACGTTGAACTCAGTATATATATCTCAAAAGGATTAAGGCGATAATCCCACTCACTGAACCCTGAAGGCAATTTCCTTGTAATTCTCTATGCCACAAATTCTATATCCTCTTTCTTCAACCCTGATTGTACCAGATGAATGTTATGGTCCAAACTGAGAATTTTTTAGCCCTGTTTCTTCCATATTTTTTTGCAGCATTGAAATATGAATGTTAATTGATTTGGATATGCATAGGATAAAACGTTTCACTTTAATAATTCTCATAATTAGGCCTTTGCTTTCAGTTATGGTACAAGCCATCATTTTCAGAGATGGACCTCATTTAATATTTTTTTTTTTTTAGTCAAAGGTTGGAAATGGGAAGTACTAATAGGCAGAAGTGATGTAAGTGGTTTGTGATATATGGGGGAGCTTCAGAACCAGCAAGTGCAGGAGGAAATGTTAGATCTGGTCAGGTGGGAAATATAAAACTCAAATGTGATACTGAATGGGGAGCCTCTGTTCCCCACGGAGAGCCTCCTGTGAAAAACTGAAACTAGGAACCAGTATGGGGAGCATTTTTGGGAGATGTTTCTTGTTAGAAGCTGGAAAATGGTGGGAAAATGGTTGTAGGTGGGTGAAAACACTGCAACAGTGACATTTTACATGGCAGTGAGACAGAACTGTGTGAACAGAGGGCTGCTGTCTAAGAAAATAGAGCTCCCAAGAGGACGAGAAAGCACTTTGTAATAAAGCAAACTTTTGCCTTATTCATTCCTGGAGCAGAAGGGAATGTACACAAGAATAACTGACCACAGGACAGTCAGTACACCATGCCAGGTGACCCAGAATAGCTTCACACATGAATGCTCTTACTCTTCAGGTAATAGAGGGAGTAAGACATTGTGACTTTAACCTCTCAGGCAGCAGAAGGTGCCTGAAATGCCTTCTTGGCAGAATTTAGAAGGAATGCAGGACAACCCTGCTGCCCTTGCTTAGATACCTGAGACGACCGAAGGCACAGAAGGACTTCAAGGAAATGTTCTGCACAGAATACAAGTCTGCAAAGACAGTATTCAAAAGGCCTAACTAGAGACTTTTGGGATCCAAAAATGACATGTGCCTGGGACTAATTATGTCGATTTTTTGGCAGATATTCCTTCTAATTCCCTTCTTCTTGATCGATGAGTCCTGTGTTAAGAATTCATTAGACTCCTGCCTGGCATTCCCATACATATTCTGTCAAAACATAACCTGTACGGTAATTTGAGGCACTGAAGCCTTTGTTTCCCACCTCTAGGTGTAGGGTGGACAAGCTCTTGAGGTGAGTATGCTAAATACCTGATTGAGAGAATGGACTACAATTGAGAGAATGTGTAAGCTCAAAAAAGGTTCAATGGAGAAGACTTGCTGAACTACCAAGGCAACCACCTTCAATTTCTGATGTACCCATGCGTGTCTTTGTACTATCTAGCTGGTCAGCATGGACGTCCTAACCCTCAGTGTTGTTACACCAATCAAAAACACTATCTTCCACTGAATGCAAATTGACCTGGAAGTATGATTCAATCGTGTGAACTTCCCTGTGGCCAAGGTAGATAATTCTTGGATGTTACAGTGCCAAGCACTGCATATCATGAGAGTCTTTGCTTCTGTGTGTCATCTTGTACAGGGCAGTGAGAAGATGCACCGATTCATTTTAATGGGTAATTCAGATACTTCAGTGAGGAGCACCACAGAAATACTAATGAGGAAATTAATTATTCTACATGGATAGCAAAATTAGATGTGTTCAGCAAAGATGACATGTGCTCGCTCACCAGCAGTGAGAATACCAAATATTGATTAGCTGCTCATTAAACCTGCACCACTCATTCTGACAGATGCCTCTCTGAACTGAATCAGTCCTGTTCCTGCCATTATTCATCCCATCATGCTGTAGGCACTTAATTGAGGTGCCTCTACTTTCCACTTTTTCTGAGGTCAGTGGGATGAAACAGACCACCCTAGGGACCATTCAGCTCTTGCAGTGGCAGAATCAGATGTAAAAGTTACCTGCCTCCTGACAGGCTATCAGCAGAATCTTGAAAACTACTTTTGACTTTTAGGTATTTCAGTAAGTGTCTAATTTAGGTAGACTTCATCAGGGCATATGTCACCATGCAATTAAGAGCTATAAGAAAAAGGGACATCGAAAGACAGTTTAGATTACATTGAAAATCTCAATTCAGGCATTTCTTAATTTTATGTTCTTCACTGTGTCTCACAGAAAATGTTATTTTAATACTGCAAAATTTTGACAGCATTTTAGGGCTAATGTCAACTTTTCTGTTTTGTATTGCTGCTGCCTTGGCAAGACAATCATCAAAAAGTCAAAATGGGTTTGACCAGCTGGTCAAGGAAGGTGATTCTCTTCCTCTAGTCTGCTCACATGAGACCCCACCTGGAATGCTGCATCCAGCTCTGGGGTCCAAACACAAGAAGGACATGGACCTGCTGAAGTGAGTCAGATGAGGTCCATAAGATGAGAGAGCTGTGGAGCATCTCTTCTATGAAGACAAGCTGAGACAGCTGGGGTTGTTCACACTGAAGACATGAAGGCTCCAGGGAGACCTTCTTGCAGCCTTCCAGTGTATAAAGTGAGATTACAAGAAAGTGGAAGAGGGACTTTTGACAATTGCATGGAATGACAGGACAAGTGGTAACAGCTTTAAGCTGAAGGAAGGTAGGTTTAGATTAAGTATTAGGAAAATTTTTTTTACTGTGAGTGATGAGGCAGTGAAACAAGTTGCTAGTGAAATTGTGGATGCCCCATCCCTAGAGGTGTTCAAGGACAGATTGGATGGATTGTTGAGCGACCTGCCCTAGTGGAAGGTATATCTGCTCATGTCAGGAGGGCTTGCAACTAAATGACCTCTCAAGTTCCTTCCAACTCAAACCATTCTATGATTCTGTAATTGTATAATACATTCAACCTGGTCATTGAATCCAGCAGGCTTTCATGTCTATTAACATTTGTTGTACATTGCTTTTCATTTCTGTGTCCCACATGCTCTCTTTTCACCACATCATTAAGTTTCCTATTATTTTTTAAATGTATATATATTTTGCTTTCAAACACATATAGAAATTTTTCTTTCTTTTTTTTTAATATCAGGTATCAGAGACCAAAAATTGATTTCATTATCATTTTAACCCCTTTGTATTCCTTTTTTTTCCTGTCTCTTTTCAGTCCTCTGCCTATTTGAGTCAGTGTATTGAACAGACCTTGAAACCATTCTTAATAATGGGTAATTGTACAATGTAAGAAGGCATCCCTTCCATGCCCCTTTTAGTTTTAGCTTTAAAACAGCATTTAGTCAATATATCAACAGACATAAAATTAAAATTTTGACATTTCTCATGGATTAGTAATGCATGTTGAACCAGGGAATGTAGAAGACTCTACCAAAGTACCACAGACGGTGTTATTATGCAGCTCCTGTTTGGACCATTCCTCACTCTTCCAAGTGATCATGACTGTTGTTGCCTTGGCTTTCTGCTTTGGTAATCAGGAAGGAAAAATTAGACCTTTCTGGAGAGCAGCTCAGACGATCCAAGATCTGGACCACTCTTTGGAGATGTCCCACTTCCTTTCTCTTCAAGTAACTGTCACAAAAGCTGTGGGTAGACTTTGCCCTAGATTGCGCACCACAGTCACTGCCTAAAGTTCAGTATGAATGCACCAAAAGCAAGAGTCTGAAGTGTTAATGAGTTTCATCTCATTGCATTGAAATTCCTTACTCTCTCTTGTTCTCAAATCAAAATCTCCAGAAAGCATAGTAGTGGGGCTTTTATCTCATGGCTTGACAGATCACAAAGAAAATGCCTGGAATTATATAGGAAAGACTTTGATGTAATTGCATAAGGTTTAATTCTGCAGATTTATCTAACCACTTACCTAAGCAGATCAGTTAAGACACAGGAAAGAAAAACATTCTTGAAGGCAGTATGAAAACTGTTCCTTGCTGCTAGTGCTGGCGTCCAAACAAATTAAGTTTGTAAACTATTTAGTAGTGTCTTCTTTAAAAGTGGATGATATTATCTGGAGCAACTGTTATATCTATCTATCTATCTATCTATCTATCTGAAAAAAGATATTTTGAAAAAAATAAAAATTTGGGGTTTCTGAGTACAACAATGCCTGTAGAAAACAGTTTAGAGGGTAAGTTATTTCATGTCCACTTTTTTCTAATTTCTTTGTACCTTTCACTGAAGTGTTTGATACAGGTCTTGTAGATAAGAGGATGATGGTCCAGAAGGAAGTTGCTTGTGATCAAGCTTGATAATTCCTATGACTCAAAAATTTATAAACTCATTAATGCACTACTGATGCTCAAGTACTCATGTAAGGTTCAGTTGAATAAAGGCTTCAAGAATATGACACAATTAACTAATTTGTCCTAAAACAAAACAAAATACTATAAGCAGATTCCGAGCAATAATAAAAATGAAACTCAACACTCAAAAGTTAAGTGTTTATAGACAAATCAAGGCTGTTAGACATCAATATCTGTAAGAATCTGTTCTGTTTAAGGTAAATAAAGAGTTCACATTGCTAAGGAATGATGACACTGAACTCTTGGTATAGCAACGGCTATTGTCAATGAAATAGAGAAGCTGGTATATTTTATTTTTTCTGATCTTGCTGAAATTCTGATTCTTTCATTATTAAATGTGTTCAATTGTTAATCCTTGAATTTTCTTTAAAACATACAAGTCATAAGTTTGTAAGGTGGAACAGCAACAGTGGAGGCTAGCAGAAATAACAATCTGTTATACAGTAGATATATGTCCTTTGCTGGCTCAGCATCTTAGCTAAAATGCAAAGTGATACTGTTCCTCTTTTTCATTCTTTTCTCATTACTCACTTTGTCACCTTGCTTTGTAAATTAGAGTAGTAGAGAAATAATCATTAACAAATCTTTCCTACCAATGACAGACTGAAAAAAAAATCTCACTTTTTTCATATTTGTTCATCATAATATACATACAAAGCAGGTAGAGATCATTATACTGGAAGAGACTGATAGCACCTAAGAAATGATTCATTTCTCTTTTTGATTTCTCTTGATTAATTTATATGCAGAATTTTATAATTGACTTTTATATTTGTGAATTTTTTTAAAATTGGTGTCATCAAACTGTAGCTTCTTTTGCTCTGCCCACCTTCTGCAAAGCACAGCTTTTTCACAAAGCATTTATCAACAATTTCATTAAGTCATGCTTTTTCCACCTTGTGCTCACTCTAAAGACTCCAATTGAGTGATAAACATGGTAAAGAGATAAATCTGATTCAGAAAGGAAAGCTAAGAAACTCCCTAATGTGGTAGACAGAGATGGCAAAAGCAGGAAGTAAAGCACACAGCTATTGATCTTTTCATCTTACACTGGGTTTAAAAAGCTATTAATTTTTTTTTGTTAGAAATCTCTCCTTATGCCTTTTTCAGGAGCATTCACAATGATTTCAGGGTTTGAGTTTCCCATAGTTCCAGTATGTTCCACTTCAAGGGATTCTGGGTGCTTATCCTACCAAACAAAAATTTACAGAGAGCCTTTCTTAAAAAAAAAAATATGTAAAGAAAATATTTTGTCAAAAAAATTTTCATTTGAACCAGCTACTGACTTTTTTTCAATGTATTAAAGCCAGGAGCACTTTGTAGAACAGCAGTGGAAAATAAGTAACCATGGCTGGTTTTAGTTATTAATTACCACTTAGCAACAAAAAGGCCCTCCAGTTCATTTTCTACTTGTTTCTGTATGTTTTTAAATTCATTGCTGTCTCATTTTGTACAGCTGGATATGATAAGTGTATGTGCAGTATCCAATATATATTGAATGTCATAGAAAAACAATAGGTGGTTAGGTGATAAGTCAGGAAATATTCTCTTAGGCATGTTTATCATTAATTGATCCTCAAATATATATTCACAGGCTTTTTCAAGTGTTTTTCAATACCATTCTTACTGCGCTTGTTGACATCCATGTGCCAGATAAGCAGAATCCACACAAGTCATATGAAAGAGAAACAATGACTGTGACTAAATCTCCTGCAGAGTCTGTGTCTACCAGAGTTTCTTCACAACGTGCTTCTGAAGTGTGCATGCATTAAAAACAGTCATGGTGGAAAGTGCTGAGCTCCTCTCCTTGTCAATGTGCAGAAGCCAACTGTCTCAATTCCAGCACCTGCAACAACGAGATTACAAGATCCTAGTACTAAATCTAAATTATTAAATCATCAAAGCCACTCTTTTCTTCTTTGTTTTATTTGCATCATATCAACACCAACTTGCCCTTGGCAATTTTTATTTGCCACAGAGACATTTTGAGCTGTACCTGCTGACATCAAAGTACCTCAGTGAATCATCTCTGGTTCCCTCCAGTGATCAAAACTGTGACCTGTTGAAGCTCTTCCAGTCCCTGAACAGAAGAAAATTATGAATCTGTCAAGAGCTCTGAAGAGAAATCATGCCAACTGCTCATGCTTTTTTATCATGAACAGTGTGATCTTCAAGTGGCTCTGCTGCCCACTGCAGTGATAGACAGGTGTAGAGTTAGACATAAGTCCTACCATAAAATACCCACAATAGGTGTGACAAATCTTCCAGACATTATTACTGCAGTGGCTACAGCTGGGGTTTAGGTGACCCATTTGGATTAGATATCCAAGACTTAAATGGTTGACATTTGATATCACAACTCTAGGCAATGATCTGCTTCCAGCAAGCTTCTCGTCTCCAGATTTTGCAATAATACCTAATAATCTAGTTATCCTCTTCTTTAGATATATACAACTATTTATCAGATGTATTTTATATAAGATATGTATTATTAGTTTTATATGTGTTTTATTAGCTGTATATATATACCTATTTTTCTATATGTAACCAATCAGTTCTCATCCTGTTAATCTTTTTTGAACAAAGAAAATAGACTATTAACTATGACTAAATTGATGTTTGTAAAACTGGTTCTCTGAACAGATAAAGCATTGGGGGCACTAGCATTATGTATACATGCAAAAACATAGTTTAGCCTCACATCTTCCAAAATTTGAGAGAAGCATTTCCACTGCCTACTAACCAGCTATTTTCTCACCCATTATAATAATTCTTCTTTCATTAGTTATTATACAACCCCATGTGCATATAAAAAGATAATTACATCTGTGTGAAGAAAGATAATTTTTAATCGCCCACTTTGTAGACTGGAAGATAACATAGGGTTTATAGCTTTTATTAAGAAGAAAAGCTATCTTTGTATAATTCTTAAACAATTTGTGTAACCCAGTTAAGGCATTCCCTCCTAACAATAGAGTGGATCTTGTTGCAGATGCCTGTACTGCAGCAATTCATGTGCAGAGTTCGTGAGGCAGCAATTGCCTGCTGGAGACAACTGTCCCTTTGTTAATGTGATGGGGCTAATGAAGACAATGGTAACCTTTAAAATTTTTCAGTTTTCCTGTGATGTGTATAACCTCCTGACACACGTTCGAAAATACCTTGAATATGGCAAAAGCTATCATTATCTGACAGGGGAACATTTTATGGGTCACCACTGAAACTAACTGATGGCAAATTGTCAGTAGTTTCTTTAAAGGTCCTTTATGTAATTCTTCAGTATTGTGCTATAAACCACTTTTACCATGTGTGTCCTCAACTCATCTATGCTCCTAATATAACAATACCGTTCACAGTGTATGACATCTCTCTAAATGATTAATTCTAACAACTTAAAGCACTCCATGTCAGTCATGTGTCCCAAATTAAATTTAAAAGAAACATGGGCTAAATCTCAGGTTGTGAGATTACATTATATCAAGAATGATAAAATATCCATACTGTTTTGCTCTGATTCTGCCCATCTTTCAGTCTTAGGAACATTGTCTTTTGAAGCTTGTCCCTTTGGCATTCATTCACTGAATCACTGGCTGGGTATGTTAGAAGATCTGGCTCACTGCTTCCTCTCCAGATACAGAACATATCACCTCTGGGATATGTACAGATTCTATTAGAGCAAAGCCTCAGGCCTGACAATATCTTGCTGCAATGATTGTCTCTAGCGAGTGAATAGTTACCCACACAGATTTAATTAACAGCAGCAGTAGAGTATTCACTGTTATAGAACTCTGTGGTAAATTACTAATCAGAACTCCAGGCACACTGGAGGGAATAGAAAGATGAGGAAATTATGAGATCAGTTTTAAACAATATGGAACAGGCATGAGCAACACGAGCGTCGTTTATATGCAATAAATGCAGTGATGGTCTGGGAGCAAAATGCCTAGCAGACTATCACTTAAATCTTCTCCAACAGTTTCACCAGTTAAATATCTGAGGGGCAGGGGGGTGGGCTGCGTATGTGAGGGAGATGATGATGGACAGAAATCATGTTCACATTAAAGGTTATTTTGACTTCAAACAGGGCAAATCATTTTTATTTGGTTATGGGTTAAGCTATCAATATATAGCCTTTGCTGAGTTAAAATCTGGCAACTTTTAGGTGAAAAATATGTAAGAAGGGCAGACAAGTAAGCAGCAGTGCTCTGGAGTAGAGATTAATTAAAAATACTTGAACACAGACTTGGAATGGGGCACCTCAGCTCTTTTAGAGATCTGCTGCTTTGGCACATCTGAAATGGGCCCACCTGCCTGGTGCAATCAAGGTCACCGAAACACTCTGAAAGTGTATTTTCACTTACAGAGTGCCGTTGGGACTATATGGTGCAGTTAAGCTCTGAGGATGGAATACCATAGGCTGAGCTCCAGTGGAAGACAATGTATTCAGGAACTTGTAAAGGTTTCTGTGCAATTCCATCTGCTATGAGCAAATGCAAGTCATATAAAACATAAGTTTGCAGCTTCTCTGCCTCAAACACTTACCCAAAATCACTGCAGTGTTGGGAACAAAACCAGTCTCACTGGAGCTAGAAGGCTGAAGTTTTGGATCTGTGAATGCTTTAATCAGAAGTGAAGGAAAGGTTATTTTCAGCACATTCTCAGAGAACAATTTTCTGATGTATATTTTCCAAAACATGGGGAGACTAATTGGAAATTTGAATATCATAAAAGATATGAATGGAAGTGCTTTCTTTCTCTCTCTCTCTTTCTGTCCCAGATTATATTTAATTTTTTTTTCATCTTTAAAATACTTCAGGTCAGTTTTCTACAAATGATTGTTTGAACATATACAAAAAAGCATCTCACTTAGAATTTGGACAATTTTTACGCTGCAGGCTTTCAGTATCTATGAAATATTGATTAGAGAGGAAAGAATTCAAAGCCCACAAGTTGTATTCTGAAAACTAAATTGATCCTTTGCCACTTCAAACTTCATGTTATATATTCACAATGGGCAAATATTACCTGTGTGTTCCTGTCAGAGCAACAATTTTTAAACTAGTAAAGGTGCATAAACTTTAGGCTTTCAGTATTACATTCAGCATGGATGTATCATCAATATGGAAAGGACCCTGTTTCTCTTGTCTTTGAATGCCATGACAGATTCACAAATTGCCATGTTTTGCAGTGTGATAAGTCAATCCAACTCCCAGCAACTGACTAAAAGTGTTCCCTTTGTTAATGCCTGGTAGAATATACTAGTGTAGTCAACAGGGTGAGCTAATCTTTACTTCTATGATTCAAGTGGACAGAGTTAGAACATTAAATGGTCTCTTTCTTCAGGTCAGTATCTTATTTCAGATCAGTAACCAGCTAATCCCCACTAATTTCATCACTTGCAATTATGTAAACTTACTTTAAGAACTATCACTTTTGTGCATCTCTCTGCCTGTCTGTCAAACTTTAGGAAAACAGAATTGGCTCCACTCAAAAAGCAAAAAAAAAAATTTATTAATAGTCAGAAACCTTAGTCAGCTCTTCAGCTGATGCCAGACAGCAGAAATCCATTAAACCAATGGGATATTTATTAAAAGGGAGTTTAGGAATGTTATTTTTAAAACTAGTTCAAAATTAAAAGAAGCTGAGGGGCACTAGGCTTCTAGAAACTGCAAATTACCAGCAGGTCTGTGTCATGACTGTATCTTGCTAACCTTAGATTTCTTTAAAATAATAAGAAGCATATTTAAATAGAAGCCCAAATAGCAACTTTGGGCAAGATAAAGAAATTTCAAAGAGGAAATAAAAAGCTTGCACAGACAGTTAAACAGCTAGACTTTTACATGCCTTACTTCATACACTATCTAAATAATGCCACAACAGCAAAGTATGCAAATAGAATTGGATCTTGCAGGTCATTGAACATTTAAAATTCTTCCATTGCCATTTCAGCACAAAGCGATAAAATCCTTTGTACTGAACCACTGCAAGAATTCCCAGTGCTTGTTGATACTGAAAATATTTATCTTAATCATGGTGGTTTAATAAACTGGCAGCACATCAAAGCAAAACAAAATACTGGATGCTTTATTCAGGACATCTGAAAAGATAAATTTTTTTAATGCAATTCCTGCATCATTTTCTTAGAACTTCTATTTATAAATGATCATTTTGGTGCTTCTGCGTTTTCATTAGAGAAAATAATAATAAGTGAAATAGAAGGATATGGGTAAAGCCAGTAGAAATATTTTAGAGTTCATGAAAGTCACACAAAGAAAACAAGAAACTATTACAAGAGTACCACACACAGGCAGATGAAAACAAAGCTGTGGAAACAACAGTACTCATTATGCACTTGGCTGATTGTGCACCCATTCTGTTGTTTTGGAAATGGATACAATGTATTTGTACCACTAGGGAGTTTTCTGTTGGTGAATACATAAAATTAAAATGTTTCCAAAAGTATCTAGACTTTTTTTTCAGTCGTACATGTTGGCTGTGTTTTTGAACAGTTGTGCTTTATCTCTGAACCAAGTTTCACATTTTGCTGCCAGCTATTATTGCTCTTGTCTCCCACGGCTCTGCTGGCCTCCCATCTTCCACCCAACCTTTCCTTTACGGCTTACATGTCTAGTACAGCTTGTCATTGATTTCTTACTTTACCTTTACAATTACCAACTCTTTTCAACTTCTGACACACTTTGCTTTGTTTTTCTTTTCTTTTTTTTTTTTTTTTTTTTGATCCAGGAGAGTAAAAAACCAGCAGGTGAATTTCTCAGTAATTAGAATTTAATCTCTTCATCCAACCCAAACAGAAATACCACAAGATGTACCATACTTATATGCCGCAGTAATATTTACTGATAAGAATAGTCCAATTGACTTTCTGTTAAAGCTGGGATCATTAACATAAATGAAGATTGGAAGGTCAGAACTTGACTTGGGTGAGAATCTTCTAAGTTTACAAGACTGCCACATGCATCAAATGCTCCATTTTTGCAGGAAAAAATAATGCAAATCTGTTCTTTATTACTGCATATGAACAATAAAGAATGTCCATGCCATATCTTAATTTCACATTATTTTTGTGGATTCAAAGAAAGAAGTAAAGCCCAAATCAAATAAATTGTTCTAATTTCATTATTTTTTTTCCTGTTTAATAGTATGCTACATTTAGGTTACTCACCATAACCTTTTGTTGAGATTTAGTTAACCCTAATTTTTCCTTTGTTCATTAGGAATCAGTAGTTCTTCACCAAAGAATCAAGAAAAAATGTCATCATATATTTTGTGTGATTCACATGTCAGACAGTCTTTTAGAGGACTAATGAATCTAAAGTAAATTAGGAAGGGGGTTGGGAGGACTTTACCAAGACTT
Source organism: Lichenostomus cassidix (assembly GCF_008360975.1). NCBI lineage: Eukaryota > Metazoa > Chordata > Aves > Passeriformes > Meliphagidae > Lichenostomus > Lichenostomus cassidix. Next base: position 15,598,970 of record NC_139480.1, on the reverse strand, counting down.
TGTCGTGTGGATGGTGCAGCATAGTAGAAAGATGAAAGCATTCAAATTTCAAATGAAGCACCACAGGTACAGTGATTCAACATGAATTTCGGATATATATTCCTAGTCTTGGTGTGGTAATTAAATATTTTTAAGTGTATTGGGTTTGTTACAGGACCCAGTTTAATATGAATACCTATATAGTGAATTAGGAACAGAGACTGCATAAGCAATGGCTACTGTTATCCAGAGTTTTCATGAGAGCACATTAAGTCCAGCTGAAATTAATTACAGAAGTACAAAGAGGATGGTGTTGCTGAGTTCGAGGAGCTCAGGAACATCAGAGGTGATGCATTTCTCTCTAATGATCCGAGTTACAGGCATTCAGAGTTCCAATGTCTCCTGGATTCTGTTAACACCACAAGTTTTGCACTGACAAAAGATGTTCATATTAGCTCTCCTGGTACAAAAGGAGCACAGAGTGAAGGAACACAGCAGTGATGTACTGCAGCTAGATATACAACAACGTAAGAAAAGGCATGGAAAAATCCCCAAACTGAATCTGTGTCAGTCTCCAACAGGTTGAGAAACAACCTGCTCTGGGATGCTTACACAGAAGATGGTTGTGCAGCAAAAGTTAAAATTAAACTGAAATAAAAGTTAGAAGTCACAAGTACAGCCTCTTACCTTACTCAGCAGAAGAAAAGGTAACATCATATGATAGTAGCCAGTTGTAGCTGTGCAATACATCTTATCCATACCCCCACAATGGAGCACTGGGATGAGTGAGGGAGCCCAAATGTCTTGGCCTGCCTTCTCCCAGAAGCATCACAGAAACCATCAGGCCATCCAGAGACCATCTCCACAGACCCAGAGCGGAGAACAAGGAGAAGAGGGAAACCAAACTGAGGTCTCAGAGGAAGTTAACTCACTGTTGAGGCCAGAGCTCAAAAGGAGCCAACAGGGCTCAACTTCCCAGGGCTGCTACAGGACAGCTGCAGCCCCATTGTCCAGCTGTGAAACCCATCACAGGTCAACATCAGAGCAACTTTAGGACTGAGGGAGTATTGCCCAGGGGCATGAGACATGTTATGTTGCGCAGGAAAAGAACACTTGGGGATTGCACAAGATTTATTATGGGAAGTTTAAGGGTGGAATTAAAGGTGGGAAAAGAGAGGAATCAAGGTGGTTTGGGGAGACAGAATAGTGGCAAAATAAAGAGGGAAGTAAGGGTAGATGTGTGTAAATTGTTTGCTGGTTGGTACACCTGTTTGTCCATAGCCTGCACCTGATCTGCACAAGCTGTCCTGTGTCCTTACTAAATTCCTTTCTACTCTTTTTGAGACGAGGAACTCTCATGTTCCTCTGTGTGTCTGGGACTGTGACTGCAGCCAGACCATGGGCTGGAGGGCTTGTGTGTCTGTGGTGGCAGCAGCTGCCAAGATCCCAGCGGGTAAATGTCAATGCCAGAAACTGGAGTGGGACCTCGGGTCACAGGGACCCAGATGTCCATGGTGCCAACCACTGGAGCAAATGGTGTATGTGAGTGCCAGAAAAGATCAAAGCAGGAGAGACACCAAGTCAGTGTGGTGGTCTGGGAGCCAGGGGTCTCTAGGAGAAAGACAACAGGGATGGGTTGTGGGGTGGTTATTGGGGATCAGAGGGTTCTTTGTGTATGTGTGTGTCAGTGAGGACATTTGCGCCAGTAGCTACAGCCTGGCTGTGGCCTCAGGGGTTTGTGTGTCCAAGCACAGCTATCAGACAGACTGGGAGTGTAAGCCGAGCCTTGGGGGCATCCATATAGTGCATATCCATACTCCCAGTAGCAGATCTCCATCCTGCTCAGCAGAGAGGGAAGCAGGATGAGGCCACTGTTTTCCATGCTGTCTGTATGCAAATGCTCTGTGTCCCTCTCTGTGTTGGCCTGTGCAGACCATTGTGTATTTAAATGTAGTGCAGACATGTTTTTGCATGTGCCTGGTGTGCCTAGGGAATACATGCTCAGTCTCACTGGTGATGAACCTGGGGACATGAAGCTGTGACAGTTTTGTCTCTCTCAAGCTTCCAGGTTTGACCCTAATCCACTAACAGCAAGGTATTGAGCAAATATTCTTTTCACTTTTACCTAGGGAATGAAGTGCAGGTCTGGAAATGATTAAATATCACTTGAACAAATACAAGAAAGAAGAAAGACAGTAAAGAACAAAAAAAAAGTATCTATTTATAAAATATAGTGATACTGATGTGGCTTCTTAGAAATTCTGTATTGGTGGGGTTTACAACAGATTTTTATAGTGCAATAATCTCTTTCCTCTCCAATGGCTGGCTGGGTCATAGTAAAGTGATAAAATCTTTCATTTCAGGTGGTTTCAACTGCTTAAAGAAGTTCTGCCTGTCCAGATTCTGGTGATGGCTTTTTTTTTCCAGGTTGTCCACAAACAGCTCCTCTTCTCTTTGTCTTTTTTCTCTGCAAATTTATGTTTGCTAGGACTTTTGCTTTAGTCACATTGCCAAACCTTTCCAGCTTCTCTCTTTACACTGCTGCTAGCAGAGGCTCATGGGATCCAATTACTGCAGATCCTGCTTCCCTGTAATAGAGCTGTTAGTTCTGTGCACTGTACATGGTATCTATTGAATTCTGCAGAGACATCTGAATTCAAAGGCTTGAATTCTTCATTCTGTTGCTGCTGTTTGAGTTTCACCTGTTTCACACTGTTCATGCTCTTGAGAACACAATATTTCTAAGAAGTTCTTTTTTTTTTTATCTCTTGGATCTACTAAAGTTGTTCTTGTCTTTCCAGGTTGTATTTTGGACTGTGAGCACTGCTAGCATGAGGGCAATTCTTTGGATTTCTGTTTCAAGTTTCCTGTCTTTCATGGTAGTAGTACCGAGACACTTGAATAAGTCACCCCATTCAACTTCCTTGCTTTTGATATCTATTTCTTTTTCAGTCAGTAATCTTCATTGTCATTACGCTGATATTTTTTTTGTCCTGATCTCCATACCATGGATCATTGCAGTGCTGCCCAGCTTTGTCGTTGCTTTCCATGTACTGGTCCCATTCCTCCTATCGAATCTACATCATCTTCAGAGGATAGATTACCTATATTACTACCTCTAACTGATAGCACTCCTTCAAAGTTTTCAGAGTCCTTTGACACAACATGTTCAAGGAAACTATTGAAGAGATGTGGCAATAGGAGACATCACTTTCTTACACCAGCTGTTATATGGAACTACTTACTCAGTGTGTTGCCTTCGAGGACTTTATTCCCTGCACTATAATAAAGGATTTCAATGGTTGTCACTGTTCTTTTGCTAATGCTGAGTGTCTTCGTCACAGTCTGTAGTATTCATTGCCATGAATGATCAAATGCTTTACTGAAGCCTGTGAAGTCACAATGTAGTTCCATTTCATATTCTCAGTATTTGCTGTTCAATTTCTTAAGTTGAATGTCTGATCAATTGTACTTGGTGTCATCCTAAAACCTTCTTCTTCCTCCTTGGGTACTGTCTTTGGCAGATCAGGTAGACATAGGAACATATTGTCAAGGTCTCTTTTCAGCCAGTAATGCCCTGACAGCATTAGGTTATGTGTGAAGCTTGTGAAATACAATAATGGCAGTATCTCCCTTGCTTTTTTTTTTGTAGATGTTCAGCTTTTCCTGATGGGGATTTTCCAAAGCTGTAATTTCCTGGCCCTCGTTTGATAACTCTAAGGATGAACAAATCCTCTCTGAGTCTTGTTCAGTTGTTAATATGTGGATGTGAAGTCAACATTTACTTCATAGTTACACAAACCCTTGCAGCAGTCCCACAGCCTGCCTGAAATTAATACTGCTTCTTTTTTTGGAAGATGTTCATTTTTGTCATAAAACACAAATACACTTCCTCATTGTTAAGTTGATGACAAAATTTTTCCCTTCCTCCTCTGAATAAGGATCAAGAAACATGAAAGGTTAATGTGAAGCAGCACAGCTGCATGCTGGGGATATGTCTACACGAGGAATAAATTGTTTGGGCATTTTTGAAAGTAAATACAAATGTTTGTGGTTTACAGTAATTTCACTGTAAGTATTTTAAAGAAGATGGGAAACTTCAATCCTGTGAAGATTTTTTAATTTATTTTTACTGACCTAGCTCAATCATAAATTTTTTCTTCTAGGTGTTTTCTGATTTACATAAACTACAAATAGCTTAGAAGTCAACACCCCTCTGAGAATAGGTATGAATTCTGTATCTATTCTTACACCTATGAGAGTAGATACAGAACAGTTTTGTCTTCTTCCACATTTGTACTTAATAATTGAATTTTTAAACTTCAAAAATGTGTAAGACTCTTTTAAGCTATAATGTAATAAAACTACTTCTTCCCATTGAACGCAAAAGTGGCTTTTTAGGCCTGCTATGATATTGCAGAAAAGAAAACTGGCAGCACAAATTTAAAAAATCCTATTGGATAAGTTAACTGAACCAGAGGTATAATACTATATAAAAACCAGCCTTCTATCCAGAAGAATTTTAATCAGATTTTTATTGTTTAAAATTTAGAATAAGGCCAGTAGTTGTGATAATTGGTAATGTTTTGTTTCTTTGCTAGAGCATGTTTGGTTGGAAATGTATTGCAATAAACTATAATAATAGAATAACTATGGTGATATGACAGTAAATGCTGAAAAAATACCTGTTGCAAATGAGGTTAGCTGGAATGAATTATGCACGATGAAAATGGGAGGAAAATACTATGCACAGCAAAAAGAAAATTTAAGAAACACAAATCAATGAGTATTTTTGGGACCTCAAATCCCCCAAGTGTGGATGCCATGTACACTCTTACTGTCAAGCTCTGAATAAGTAACCATATTCTACATTTAACAAGAAAAATTTTAACTATGCTTAAGTAAATCTATGATGTTTTGCAATAATTATTGTGAGACCTGTCAGGAAAAACTAACAGAAGTAATCAGAACTAATTGGGCTTTGTATAATCTTAATTTTATCTGACAGTTGAGAAACATGAATCCTGATGAACAAGGTAAATTTAAATTGCAGTCTATTGCCACTAGTGCAGTGTAATATTAGAGATGCATTTGTTAATTTCTTTTATTGTTACTTCTAATCTCATCCGAGTCCAAGGCCACTGACATAGTTATTATTAAGACAAGTTCCTGTTATTTTGCATGGCCCATGAAAAGTCATTTTATGTATTTGAGAAAAAGTCTGCAAGGGCAAGGTGTGATGTGTAATTGATTAGTGTGAGGTGGACAAAATGGCATTCTTCAAAGATGTTTCCAGCCAAGCTTCACTCAGAATGTTCTTTCACTCTAAGTAAAATAAACAGGTTTGGATATTTTGGAATTTTCTATTTGCTGTCCAGTAAAACCTTATAGCTTCTGGGCTTTTATACAACTAAGATTTATAGTATCTATTCTCACTGTGCGAAGTCCCAAGATAATGTTAATAGATGGCTAGTTTTGCCAATAAATCCCTCAGGGAGCAGACAGAAATATCTGTTTCAGATGAGTTGTTCAGAACTAAATCCACATCCCAAATGGAACATATTTATAGCTTAAGAGACTTATCTCTAAAAATGTAAAGGTCTGTTCTCTCCCAATTCCTAATAAAGGCAATCTATGGCAAAATCAAAACCCATGGCTCCTGATAACTCATAGATCTACTAATCAGGGCTGGAGGCTCATTTTCTTGAAAGGAATTTAGAGTAATTTGTGAGATCTCAAAACCTGTCCCTTGAGGACTTGTCTTCTTCAATTCAAGAGCCTGAAGGTCCATGAGTGAGAAAGATAACAGGTTTCCAGGAGTGCTAGTCAAAATGTCAGAAGTTTTTCATTGCTTAGGAGCATGAAAATCCATCTAACTAATAAAAGAACTGGTAAATGGAAGAGAGGAAGAGAAAAAAGGCGAAATGGAGAGAAGGAGGACAGGGACGTTAATGGTCTCTACTTGGACTTCCACTGGAGCCTAAGGAGAAGACAGAAAGAAGCTGACACAAATGGCCATGTCTATTTCGTGGATAGAAACGAAAACCATTCTTCAGGATATGCATGTGTCTTACAAGCTATGCAAATGTTGGCACATTCTACAGATTTGTTTTCTTTCACACAGTGTAGTATTTCTGACCTATATTCAGCTTGCTAACAGCTATAACTCCTAATCTTTCTCTGAAGAGTTGGTTCCTCCCTCTTTAATTATGCAGCAGATTATTCCTGTTTGAAAGCTCTCTTTTCCCTAATAAATCTCATTCTTTTCTGACTGTAACTTCATTTTTTTCAAGATTGTTTTGAATTTTAGTTCAAAGCCTCTTGTATACTTTCATTGCCCTTAGGGATTTGTAGTTCCCTCATTCTTTTTTGCCTTTTCTCATGCTTTTGTTGTTTCTAGTTTTCCTGCATGTAATCCCTGCACAGGTTTTCAATACATCAACCAATGTGCCCAGGATTACTACAAATAATTATTTAATTATTGTAAACTGAGATTCTTTGCATCCTGCTGATCTGAAAGGAGCTAATTAAATGCTTAGCCCTTAAACACTTAACACTGGTTGGATTCCTGCAATGGTTACAAAATCTTTTAGGAAATATGTTTTACAACTCATTACAGATCTGAACAAAAATTTGAAATAAGGATTTGTAAGACTTCGCTTAAAAAAAAGAAGATTTATCTGGATGCTTGTTTCTTGTATAGTTGGTAAGTCAATACTGATGACTTTTAATTGAAAACCAATTTGGAAATCACCGGTATGATCATTGACAATGCAAAGATTAAGTCTAAGACATCAGGTGACCTGGGTAGAGAGCAAAACCAATAAACCATATCTTTGGTAAACTTCTGGGACATCATCAGACCAAGCAAAAGGCAGTTCTAAACTACCCTTTTTTAAACCCAGTTTTTCAGTTCTTCAAACTAAGAAATTACATCTGCCCAAAGTCTAGGTTGTGCGTAACCAAATGAAGAGTAATTGCAGCACAGCTCACTCATATCTAGACCACTGCCTGTATAGATAGGTCATTTTAGCACCTGGTTTCTTTGGAGATAACACATTTGCACATGGTGTGTCCAGCAACCTAATAGATTTTTTATTGGTCATGAGATATCTTACAAAATATTGTTATAAAAGCTCATTAATTATCCATACCGTTATCTTTGTTTGAAATTCCATTATGGCTGTTCTAACGTATAGAGGCAATGGAAACAGGGACAGGTAAACACACAGGCAATGGAAGCAGGGTCAGGTGTCCTGGGAAAATTTTATAGACACTCTTCAGTTGTGTAGATCAAAAAGACCACAGTGAGGCTAGAGCACAACTTGGCAAGGGATTCAAAGAATAATATGGGCTTCTACTGGCATATTAACCAAAATATGAAGGCCTAAGAAAGGATCCCCCACCTGATGAGAAAGATTTACTATCCAGTAACAGTAAAAGAGGAGAAGGCTGAGATATTCCACCGCTTTTATGCCTCAGTCTTCACTGGTAACTTCTCTTCCCACACCTCTTGAGTAGATGGACTCAAGTAGTTGAGTAGTAAGACAAGGAATGGGAGAGCAAAGCCTCCCACTCTAAGTGCCAATCCAGGTTCATGACCACCTGAGGAACCTGAACATAATAAGCCTATGGAACCTGACGAGATGCATCCCAGAGTCCTGAGGGAATTGGCTGGTGTAGTTGCCAAGCCACTCTCCATGATATTCCAAAACTCATCACATGATGTGAAGTCCCAGGTGACTGAAATAAGTTAAATATTCCACCCATTTTTCAAAAGGGTAAGAAGAAGGACCCTGAGAACTACTGACCTTTCAGCCTCATCTCTGTGCCTGGGAAAATCATGGAACAGATTCACCTGGAAGATGTGCTAGGGCACATGGAGGACACGGAGGTCATTTGGGACAGCCAGCACAGCTGCACCAAGGGCAAGTCTTGCCTGACCAACCCAGAGGCCTTCTGTGATGGAGTGACTACATCAGTGGACAAGGGAAGAGCTCTGAATGTCATCTATCTGCAATTCTTTAAGGCCTTTGACATTGTTCTCCACTACATCCTTCTGTCTAAATCATAGAACTATGGATTTTCATGGATGGGCTGTTCAGTGGATGAGGAATTGTTTGGATGGTCATATCCAGAGAGTAGTGGTCAACAGCTCACTGTCCAGAGAGAGATGAGTGGTGAGTGGTGTCTCTTAGAGGTGTGTACTGGGACAGGTATTGTTTAATCCCTCCATCAATACTTCCAGTACTTAAAGAGGGCTTACAAAAAAAGGATGAACCTAAGCTGTTTATCGTATTGGTCTAGAACAAGGGGCAAAGTCTTTAAACTGAAAAAGAGGTTTAGATTAGATATCAGGAAGAAAGTCTTTACTATGGGGTGTGAGACACAGGTTGCCCAGAGAGTACGTGGATACCCTGTCTCTGGAAGTGTTCAAGGCCAGCTTGAATGGGACCCTGAACAGCCTGGTCTAGTGGGAGATGTCCCTGCCCATGGCAGGGGGTTGGAACTAGGTTGTCTTTAAGGTTTCTTTCAACGCAAACCATTCCGTGACTCCGTACTGCTTGCAGGGCTTTGGAAGGATGTCTTCTGTCCCAGCTGGACCCTTCTACCATTTCTACTAAAACCATTCCAGAGCAGAGCCATTTTTGTTGAACATATCTGTGTACTAATTTTGCTATGCTCAAGCAAAATTTTTGCCTTAATGTGTTTAAACCAAACTAGCATGTTTTTAATTTCTTTAAGAGCAAATTTCAGATTCAGAGTGCTAAGGGAAATTATCAATTTCAAGTGACAGAAACAATTGAGAATTTTCTTAGCATTTGTAAAGAGAATTGAAAGTACTGCAAGTCAGAGCAGGAGCTTAAAAATTTTATTTAAATTCTCCCTAAGGAAGAGTCTATTTTTTTTCCACTGAGTATATAAGAAGCCTAGTAGATTAGGCTGCTGTCTCAGGCACTTAAGTTAGTTGCCTAAATTTAAGTGGTGTGGAGGCTGTTCTTTCCCCATTCCCACAACATTTATAATTAATTAGCTGAAAAGCAACTCATGAGCAATTCACAGTAGGAAGAGATCAATTCTCCTGGGAAGGTGTCTGCAATCAGTAATCTAGACTGCTCTAACTAAATTTGTAGAATAAATTCTACACAATGAATTATTCTACTTGCTTTTCAACTAGTTTAATTTCTTTAAGCTCTGAAGTCATTTGCAGGCATCAATACTTCTAGTTAGCTGAACAATAGTCCACAGTTTCTGCTAAACACTTAAATCCTCATAGTTTGAACAGTTGCATCATCTCTAGTAACACCATTTGTTTGTTCAAAATTTAGTGAAAGTGCTGCTATTTCTGTACTATTGCATGTTAGCGCCAGTTATCCAGTGTCACTGAAATACTATAAATGTGATATCATCTACAGGTTTAGAATAAAAAAAATACTGTACCTTAAACAAAAGTGAATAGAACCAGAACATCTCTGGGGAAAACAAGGAAGCATTACATTTTGTTGTTTCTTTTCTCTTAGGAGTATGAGTGTTCCTGAAGCAGCCATCATTAATCCTAATACAATATGGTGCAAATGGCATAAATATTATGCAATCTTGCAAAATTTTAGTAAAAGTTCAGTTACCTGCAGTGCTCTCTGACTCATGCCATTTATGGTAAAATCATTAAGAAATATAAAGAGTCAGTAAAGCCTTGGAAGTAACTCTTTGTAGTACTTCCTACAATTCGCATCTTAAAATAACACGGCAATGTCAGGACTGGCCTCAACTGGATTTTTTTTTGGTTTTTTGGGTTTTTTTGTTTGTTTTATTCTTCAGAAATGTCAATTTCAAGCAGTAGAATGCAAAATTTTATCTTTACCTCATATGGACTTTTAAAGGAAGTCTTGATACATAATAGGCTTACTTTATATTCCAGGTACAGCCTTTCTGTTAATAAATTTTTTACATGTCCAGCTCATGTGATAATAAGACATTTCATTCCAACTATCTTTATTTCTCAAAAGCAGAGTCCAAATTTTACAAACATATGCTTTCTTTCTCTTAGAAAATTAAAGGATCCTTTTTGTCTAAAATTTACTGACGAGAAACAACTGCATTTACTTTGACAGACCTTGGGTCACGCCTACAGAAGTTTAAAATGAGCTTGTTATAGAAACCATTTAAAAAGTTTTTGAACTCCTGTCTGACCCTTAAGGCCTTTCTTGGCTGTAGCTTATGAACTTCTAAAAGGGTAAACTTTCAAAGCAATCTGTAGGAAATACACACAAACCCCCTTTATTTATGATCAAACTGTGTGTGATTATTTCTCATGCATAACTCTTAAAATTCATCCCAAAGTGTCTTGATTGTATTGCATCTTCAAAGTGCATGGAAACAGAATTGAACTTACAAAGCTATTTGAAATTTAGGCTTTTGTAATAAGAATGTAAAAACCCCTCCTGGGTTACATATTATGCAGCCGAAAACTTAGGAAATAATCAAAGAGTTTGGAACTTATCTTCATGATCTTCATCCAACAATGTAGTTGCACTCAAATTTTTCCAGAAAGCACTATTTGGATACTTGACAAAAGAGCTTCTGAAGAATTTAAAGCATTTAGTAGAGAAAAAGTCACTAATCCATTTGAAACAGATTCCTAGTGACAAAATAAGAAAGAAAAGCCTTGTACTTTTCAGGGTATGACAGCAAAGAATTTCAGTCTAGTTTGTCTAATTACCATCCTCCCAATTGTATGTGAAAACCAGGTCTTCAATGTGAATAATATGCGTAGTGTGTACTTTTAAGTACACTTTCTTTTCAAATTTTACTTTGTTTGAATGACTGTAAAGATCAGGTCCTATATATCATCCATCCATATGCTCCTCAGAACAGAAATATTTCAGGAGTGTTAAAAGCTGTACAAGTTTAAACTACAGGATCTAAAAGTTTAGTAATTTTGTAGACTGCAATTAATGCTTGTGAAAGTCATTTTGCTTTACCTCTCTATGATTTTTCTCATATACTCATTTTGATAGAAAACACAGATGTCAACAGACCATAGCTGACAGATAAATTTGCTATTTGATGCTAAGAAAATAGGTCTCTTCTTTCACCAACTGACAGAGTAGGAAGAAATTTTAAGGAAACAGAATTCTTCTCAGCCAGTTGTAAAGGAAGGTTAAAGATCATATGATCATGAAGATTGAGGTTTCTTCAGAATTCTAAACTGCTAAGATTTTGGTACAATTCTAATTTCAGTAACTTTGCATCAAAATGTTATAAATACACATGTACTTTTGGAGAGTGCAATAGAATTTAAACCTTTTTCATTATGAGCCCAAAAAGGAGAAACCACATTCTTCAACCTCTGACTCTTGCTTTCAAATTTTTTACTAAAGAAATATAATTGTCAGATTCAGTGTCCAAGAGAAGTTTTCACAGAAAAATGAATGGAAATTGTGTTAAAAGGAGCAGAGTATTTTTGCCTTTTCATCAGTTAGATCTGTCGGATTACAGCTTCATGCTTTGAGAAAGAACAGGGCAGTGAAATGCATTATAAAAACAGAGTACACACTTCACCTTGTCTCCAGTGATTTACTTTTACAACATTCTTCTCCAGGTGCTCTGTAGAGAATTGCATCTGACAGATATGGAGAAACATTGAACAGAAAGCATTTCCTTGGACACCTCTGCTGATAAATAGGAGACAAACATGCATATATTTGGTAGTTTTTGATTCACAGCAGAAGAGGAACAGCAAATATTTTCTAAAAAATTGCTTCATTGGCTACCCCTATGTTACTATGGTCTTCAGCTAAAAATCAGAGAAATTACTTGAAAAAAAGATTAATTCTTTCGTGTTTAATTCAATTTCTGCATATATATTTTGAAGTGTCATATAGATTGTAACCTCCCAGACATAAAAGTCTGACTGTAACATGGAGATCACTAACTAATGAGCCCAACATATGATAGAAAACACTGAGTTTGTGTAAAGCAACTTTAACCACCCTCTGATAATCTTTAATGGCAAGGTAAGGAGTGCAAACAGTTACTCAGCCAATAAGTAACAGTGAACTGCACACCAAAAAGGGAAGATAAATATGAAAAACAGAAAAACAACAAACCTGTGAGAAGTGCATTCTCTCTGAGCAAGTGACAGATAGAACCTGGGTTTGTGAGAAGTATTCCCCATGGGGTTCATGGAGGAGAAGAAATAGAGACTGGACATGGACTTGTAAAACAGAAGTCCAGACAGGAGTGTCAAGATAAATGGAAGAGAGAAGGCAGCATAAAAAACTGACGGCCTGCATTTACTGAACAACAGAAGCTGAAAGGCAGATCAATAAACCAAGAAAAAGAATGACTGTAAGAACATGGCAGGAGGATTAAGATCCAGTTTAGGAACAACTATGCTGCAGTGGGCAGCAATGAGGAGAAACATGCTGAAAGAGAAGATAGGATGACAGAAGAGAGAAGCTGCTAGTCCCATAAGGGAAGAGGTAATGGAGATAGCTTTGAGAAATTGCCCAAGTATAAACAAAGACATTACACAGAAGAGAAGGCAGGATAGTCAAAAGACAGAAGAAATAACTCAGAACAGAGCTTTAATATGAGAGGCAGGTTTTTTGTGACTGGAGAGTCCTTGGTAAGGACTAACAAAACTGCTTCTTCAACAGATCGAGAAGAAAATCAGTATAGTCTGCCAGGAGCAACTGTGCACACTGTGAGTTCAGGGATGAAAGGAATTTTCAAAGAAGTAGGGAAATGTATAGGCATTGATCACTTTCCATGCTGGGACACATCCTAGATTTCAAATGGAACAGACCAAGGGAATTACTCCAAACTAGGGTAGCTACTGAGAGACACAACTTCCTCTGGTGATATCCAATAGACTTGTTCCAGCTGCTGGGGAAGGAACCTAGACAAGGTAATTCTGCTCTAGGACTGCTTCTCAGCGGTAGATTAGAACAAACTCATCAGATGTGTAAAATAATTTCTTGCACTAAATGCAAGAAGTGTATTTTGTAATATATAAATATACATTGTAGTGTATGGTAAACAATATAAACATGTATTTTGGTAAGGTATTGATGCTATTCAGTATTATTTGGACATTATTAACAGTAATGGGAAAGAAGAGAACTAGAATATGAACCGCAAAACAGACTCTAAAGGAAATTTTAAAAATCTGTAAGATGAAATGGAGATCCAAGTTGACAATTAAGCACTAATCAACATCCACTTGATAACATCATTATTACCCTTGGAAAGAAAAATGCAAAGGTATTTCACTTGCTGATGCAAAACTGGCAACCCTGTGAGCCTGGGAAAGATCAGATCCTTGTAATGGAAGGACTCAGTGACATTAAGGAATACAAATATGGATGTAATTCAGCTTCAGAAAGTAAAGGTCATTCATGCAGGGACCAATAATGAGAATTTCTTCTATAATCCAGGAGCTTCTCAGTTGGAAACAATAAAGAAGGAAAAGCAGCTGGATCTATTAATCAGTCACAGAATATCTATGAGCCACCAATGCCATGCAAGCATGAAAAAGTGAATGTGATTCCAGGTTATATAACAGAAAGTTACAGGCCATTCCTCAAAGAGCCATGGTGTCATTTCCATAGTTTTAATGGTAATACACCAGCGAGCGATAGATTAAAGAGCAGACACAGACATTTTCCAAATTAAATAACCAGTGGACTCATATCCTGAAAAATGATTAAGTGCTGGCAGTTTAGCAAAAGCATTATAGAATTGTTCACCTATTATTATGCACTAAAACTGGGTATTAAAGTCACAGACTGGTCCCTGTTATTTTGGTGTAATGCAATTGCACAAAATAATACAGGTTCAGCAACAAGACAACTTAAAATTATAGGTTTAATCATGCAAATACTTACATCCATTAATAATTGCATATTGAGGTACTTTTCTTGTAATACTTCACATTCAAAATTATTGGTTTAATAGCTCTCCATTTAGTAATCAGAGTAGGACATTTAGAATAGGAATGTTAGTTGACAAGGCATATTCAAATCAATATACCAAGTGAAATACAGGATAATGGAAATCACCTAATAAGAAGGTCCAGCAAACATAATGCTGCTACTCACACATTTACTATTCTGTTTACTCAATTTGTTAATCTTCTCTTATGAAGAACAATCAGTAAGAGAGGTCATAGATTTCTAACCATCACAGGTTACATGTACTGCTGGTAGTCACTCAATGTGAACATTGTAGGTCCCTTCCAACTCAGCATATTCTAACATACAATAACATTTCCTGTGGAAGAATAGCATGTGAACTACTAACGAAGCAGCAAAGTCAATTGCCAAAAGGCTGTATAACATAAAAATTTGCGATTTAGTACTTTTTGCTTAAAAGTAAGCTTTGAGAGGATGCACATTTTTTCCAAGGACACTGTCAGTTTTCTGCTAGTGATGTGAAGTTCCTGATCTTTTCACAATTATGCAGTGGTCAAGAGCTTGACTCCCTGAGGATTTTCTTTTGCAGCATAAGATTTATTATATATTCTTCTCTTACCTAGACTGACCTGGTTTTATTTTATAATTGTTTGAATAATATTTCTTGCAACTTTTCTCCAACAGGAAGGAAGGAAGGAAGTGAAGAAAGCAATCAGAAGGAAGTCAGTATGAATTATCTATTTCATTTAAAATCTATTTCTCACAAAGCTTAAATATAAAGTATATTAATATTTATCATAAGAAAACTGCAGAAGAAATGGATGGAGAATTTATTGAAACAAGATAAAAGATGAGGATTGCTAGGTGCATTTAATTCAGAGATAAAACAAGAAATAATCAACAAAATCTTTGTATACTTTGTTTGCATTATCTTGTCACATAGAAAACACTTTCTCCTTGAGTTAGGCTATTGTACTTTAATTCATTTCCACAACCAGGTTTTGTGCTACAAACTTTAAGCTTCCAGAAATGCAAATTTCTTCAAGATTTCAGACCATGTGTATACACTATAAAATATTTCTTTATATAAGGACAGTACAGGTACAGTGGACTTGTGGACACAGAATAAAATAGTATTCACCATCCCAACAGAATTTATTTGTTGGTTTTAGAGTTTTAGGGGCTTTTTTCTCTTGTCACATGGAAGAGACTATATTAGTAAATCACTTAATGGAATAAATTCTGCTCAAACAGGCTAATAGTTACTATTAAAATTTTGTGAGTTAACTGATCAGTCTAGAAATTATTCTTGTTAATATATGCTTCCAAAAAAAAAATAAGGATTTATCCCTAATGTCTCAACTAAGAGGCAAAGAAGAAATTTTAGACCAAGCCAAAATATTCCAGTACCTTCAACAAAAAGAATCAGTTGAAAATCATATGTTACCTTACAATTACTATACAGTCAGATTACTTATATCAAAGAATATTTGAACTAGCAGTAGTATGAACTAGAAGTGGCATCTTCTCAGTATTAATAATAATATTAATATTAATAATAATACATAAATTTTTAGGAAACAAGTACCTTTTAGCAACAACAAAGTGGTGGCAACTACAAAATATATAAAATGTATATATTTTAGGATTCTTACCTATACTTCTCTCACATTGATGTATTTACATGGCTGACCTTCTTTGCTTATAGAAGGAGAAAAAAAAATTGAAAATAATTGGCAAAATTATGTGAGAATTGATGTAATATGAATGAAGTTAACAAATAATTATCATGACAATATGTCACAGGCAATTTACCTCTCTTCTGCTCTAGGTTGTACATTTGGGATACATAAAGATTAGAACAGACATTTGCTAACTGTGAGAGCAATAGGTCTCATTAAGTTCTTCGCAACTCCTAAACTCAGGCATTTTCCTGGAAAAAGCAAAGCAAGATGCATGGAGAAAGAAGCTGTTGAAGTATGCAAGGATAGCACAAACAGGAGCAGCACACATGTGTAGAAGTGGGTACCTATCACCATTGGATGTATTGGTAATGTGCCACACGAGACAAAATAAACAAGTGAAAATTACTAGAGATTATTCAAATGCATACACCTGCCTTCTCATAACCAGCTGATATATTGACAGAAAATATACACAGAAAGCTTGGTTTTTGAAGAATAAAAGTAATATAGAGTGGTCATATAAAGTAGACCAAGTATAGCATAAATTCCCTCAGAATCTCTGAAAGGAAGCATATATTTCAATACTTACATTATTGAAGACAATAGAGCAAGGTAATCAAAGTGAAACAATTTCTAATTACATCTGATCAATATATTATTTCTGGTTTTGTCATGATTTTACATTATTGAAATTGAAATTTAATTTAAGTACCACTAAAGCTTTAAAAGTACCACAAAAGTTTTAAAAGTAAAAACCTTATAACTCTCTCCATCTACCTGAAAGTAGGTTGTAGCAAGGTGTTTGCCTCTTTTCCCAGGTAACAAGTGACAGGACTGGAAGATATGACCTCAAGTTGTGCCAGGGAAGGTTTATATTGGATATTAGGAAAGAGTTCTTCACTGAAAGGTTGGTCAGGCATTGATTGGAATAGGCTGCCCAGGTAAGTGGTGATATCACATCTCTTTTCCAGAGATGTTCAAAAAACCTGTGGACATGGCACAAGTGGTATACTGGTGAGCATGGCAGTTCTGGGTTAATGGTTGGACTCAATGATCTTAGACATCTTTTCCAACCTTAATGATTCTGTGATTCTATAGAATATACCATTTAAAATAACCTAGTTTTATAATTAAATCCCAAATCAGTGGGAAAGTTGTGTTCAGTTAGATTGCTCCTTATTGGCCCAGATGTCTGTCTGCTGGTCCATGGAAGAGCCAGGCAGTGTTGTAACAGAGTTCTGGAGTGGTGTTGATAGAGGATTGGCTAAATCCTCTCTGGGTCCCTTGGTGAGCACACACTATGTCACAAAAAATATATTTTAGAAAAAACTAATCCTTGTGTGTTTTGACATCTGTTTAAAACACAAGTGAAAGCAACCGGGGCAAAAAACCCTTGTCTTCTTGGTCCCTATTATCAATGTCACAGATCTGGATTTTCCCATGTTGAATGAAATATGTGAGTGTAGAATCCTCTGGCTATAGTCTCTTGGCATGTATGGTGCACTTTTTCAAGGGTGCCCACAGAAATTTGTGATGTGCTTCAAGAACACAGTTGAAGCAAAACAGGACAAGAGAAACACATGATGAAAGTCTTATTCTAAGGTGTGCAAAGTAATAGTTGAGAAGCATCATCTGACCTGGTGAAAAGGCCTATTTGCTCCAGACAGGAGGTAACTACACCACCAAGCAGTTTGGAGAAGTTTCATTCCCAGCAACTCCTCCTGTCTTTGCCCAGACAACATCATAGAGACTGCTGGAGAATCTACATTCATGTTCAGTAGGTACCCTTCACTGAGGGCCCAGGACACACCCCTTGATTTAGCTATTCTGTTCATCCTCATAAAACACCAGCCTAATTCTAAAAGACAGGTTTTTTCAGTGATAACATACTCAAGAAGTTGTCACTGCTTCAGACTCTTCATAAAGACAATAACCTTCGAAATAAAACCTTCAAATTCCAAACAAACTTCCTGTCACAATTCTGTAAAAGTATAAAATAGTGCTGATACAACACCCTGACATAAAAGTAAACAAATTTAAATAACTCTAGGAAAGGCTTTTCTCTGCATACACAAACTTGTCTTTTTACTTTGGTGAAAGCTATTGGTAAATGAGACTATCAAACACTCACAGCCTTTAATGACAGAGAGTAACGTGCAGAAAGTTCAGGGCAATTGATATAAAAATTATGGCAGAAGTGTAATTTTGATAGGGACTGTATTTCAGATCTTAGCCAATACTAGAAATACATGGATATGTTTCTTCTCTGTAATAAAAATTACGCAGAACTAATTTAAATTATTAAAAAAATAACTTCATAAATTTAGTCCTCAGAAAGATATAAAACCAAATTATGAAACAATTTGTCTGTAAGGACCTTGAGGGTATTATGTCAGTACAAAATCAATTATTATTTACCAAGAGCCACTAGGACACAAAGGAATGAACTTAAGATACAACATGGGAAAATGGAAAAAAAAAAGCTGTGAGGAAAAAGTATTCGACCATGAGAATATTCAAACAGGGGCTCTAAAAGGCTGTGGAATCTCCATCCTTAGGGATATGCAAAACTTGACTGGAAATCACCCTGAGCAACCTTATCCTGTTGGAACCAGAGGCTGGATTAGATGACCTCTGGAGGTCCCTTGCAACCTATGTTATTCTATAATCTTCTGTTCAAAGATTTAGTTTTCTTTGATGTGTAACCTGATAGGTTTTACTGGAAGGGGAAAGCTATAGCAGTGCAATACCTCTGCTTTAGCAAAGTTTTTCTCATGTCACTACACATCTAGGAAGTTACAGTTTTTATTAAATTACTGAAAGATAGAATTTGTAGAAATATTAAATTAGAAGACAGTTAATCACAAGTTTCTTAGCTTTCAATACTTTCTGTAAGAATGCTAACCAAGTAAATACTCCATGTCTCCATTACCCGTGCTGCATAATAGAGCTAAATACGAGAACCTTCTGACTCTGAAAGGTTCTTACTCGTGGAGCAATCATGTAACAAGTCTTTGTTAGCTCTTGCCAGCTTAACTGTTGTCAGTATTTGAGCAGCTTGTTAAAACATACAGTATAAAAAGTACATATCCAATTATTGGTGCTTCAAGATCAATGCTTGTTTAACTGATTTGGAAACTGACATAAGGAGTGTGTTTTTATGGCTTCTCGCTTTCGAGTTCAGGCGGCACGCCCCGAAGTCACACAGAAAGGGCGAGCCGCCGCCGCACCTGCCGGGTGTGCCCTGGTAGAGAGACTCACTGACTGGTCTGCGGAGTCCCTGGGGGACGGAGGCGAGCAGGAAATGAGGTGGGACAGAAGAATGTACGACATGCAGTCTGCAGGCTTCCAGGGATTTATTTGAGGGTCTTCGGGTGAGGGTCCAGGGACGGCGAGAAGGGATGGAGAGATGGGGATGGGCTGAGGGCTGGAAGTCTGGAGGCTGCGAGCCTAGAACAGCCAGTGACAAAGGGTTACATGGGGAAGGAAAAGGGGAGTGGTTTGGTGCGCAGACCAACCGGGACAGTCAGAGGGAAGAGGGACAGGGATACAAACCCATAGTTACATGATAGAGGAGGGTACACAATTCAAATGAACCAATGATACACAACTCAAGAGGGAACAAAGGAGAAGTCTCTAGAAATAATTTCTTCAACCACAGGGGCTCATGGTTGGTTTCCACAGGTCTCCATGACCTAAAGAGTCCAGGCTGTCACAGCCCCCTGCAGCTGGTCTCTTGAGCACTAGAACTCGCAGGCATGCACTGCAACATGTCTTGTATCTCTTTTTGGAAGCATCCATTAGCATAAATTAATAGAAATTAGTGCCACTGTTATCAAAGGAAAGACAGCCCAGTAGCCTGTACCTCCCAACACTGCTGTGCCTCCTGTTGTAGGGATTGGAGAAGTTAATTCAGGATTGTTTCTCTTGTCACATGCTCCCACTTCAGTGTGGAAGCTCTACTTCACAGTTCCTAAAGCTCTTCTACATCACTGATAGCATAGGCTGGAGTCCTACAGGGCATCTGCCACTAACCCTCGGCAGCAAATAAATGGAAAAATTATCCAAATTGTGTGGGACACCACTTACACGAGGGGCAGTAACTTATCAAGTATAAAATATTTATGGCTGAATTCAATTGCTGTCACAATATCATGATGAAACACTGAAACAGAAAAGTTGCTTTTGAATATGTGATAAGGTGTTTTACACATGGAAATTTATTTAAATTACTGTCTGAAATATGAGGGGTTTTTTATCTGCCTTTCCTTTATAGCACATTTTCACAGTTCTAAATTTTGCTGTTGTTAATTTTAACCTCTGATGGTTCACATATACTTTAAATTTCAGTTTAAGAAGCAGTCTGAACATCTGAACAAACTTCTTTTCTAATTTATAATGGCATTACATAATTGAGTAAGTTATGAAGAATTTATTCATTTTCCCGGCAGAGTTTCATCCAATCAATGTAATTAGCATCTAATATTTTGCAAGTGAAGCTGACATCCTGCAACCTGACCACTTGCTGATCATGCAGTACTGTTACTTTCAACTTTGTCTAATTTCTAAATTCTCTACACTGTCTTGTTGTCCCATCTTCTTTTTCTTTATACAGCTCCGAAACTATTTGATCAGTATGCTGCTCACTGGTCCATTACTTGAATAGGCTCCTACAAAAGAAACCATTTTTTTTACTGAAAGAGGGTCAGCCTTGTCACTAGCTGGTTCTTCCTCTGAGGCTCGACGCATATTGATGGCCTCATTTTGTTCAGGATGTGGTTTTAAAGCCATTCTGTCGGCTTGCACTTTGCAGTGGACTCACTTGATCCAGGAGTTAATTGCATTGACATTAACCTGTTTTAACAAACCTAAAGTATCAATAAATCATTTCTTTAGTCACTGCACTTTTCCTGCTGCTTTATTGACACACTGCACCTGACCTGATAAATAAGGTGAAAAAGATGTCTTTCTTCTAATATACTTTGTATGCTTAATAATATCTTTCTGAAGAAAAAAGAAAATGTTAATATACATGAACATACAAAAATATGTTAGTCAGAGGACTTCAGCTTTGCTATTCTTATCCCTTTCATAAGATTCAGTTTTAGGAAGACATTGCACTTAGGGAAGACAGTTTTACTTCTTAAATGGTCTGACTGACAAGTCCAGCTACAAATCCATAATAAAACTTCTTTAGATAACCCAAAAATTTCTCTGAAGACACAAATTATCTTTTTTTTTCCTTTCTCTCCTTCCACCTCCAGATCTGTGTTTTTACAAGCACCTTATGAACATGTACCAAGTGCTGAGTGCACTCACATCACTTGTTTTACTGGCAGTCAGGAAAAAAAGTGCTTCCTATCTGCTGTCTGGATTGAGAGACACTGCTGAGAATAAATCATCTGTTGCAATGGACCTCTCCACTTGAACCCACACTTCAGTGCAGCATATCAACATTGGTTTCCATCAGTAAATCAGTCAGCAAAATTTACTGTGAAATTTTAATTACTTCTATCTTGTCACTAAAACAAAGGGACAATAAGCTGACATAAATAACCTGACAAGCAAAGATTTTATACCTATTAATAAGAATCTGATAATGCAATCACATATAATACTTCTCAAACTTAAATGTATGGTTGAGAAAAATATGAAAACAACAAAAAAAGTAAATTAGCCAGATGTTATTTATAGTGCATACAAGCGCATATGGCTTTAACTGCTGGAAATGAAAAATCAGCTTTGGGAGACATGGAGATTTCTGCATATCTGAATGAAATGAGACTTTTGAGGATTTAAAAAAAAGGAACAGAGGGAGGAAAAATATTATTTTAAAAAATATTTTTCTGAATTTGTTAAACTATAGGTCATAGCCTGGGGCCACTAGATAATAGGAAGTTTTATCATTAATCTCAGTTAGATTTTTGAAAGAGTCAATGCAATGAACTTCCACTTAGTATTGTTCCTATTACAGGAATGGATGATATTTTGTATGCAGTGATGAGGAGAAGACCAAATCAATTTTGTGGTTTTGACCTTAAATTACCACTTTATGAATATATGAATCCATGAGTTTGTGGGTGCGTATCTACAGAAAGAAGAAAAAACTGTAGAAATAAATTAGTGAATACACAACTTGAGTTCACTGAGCAAAAGTTGAATTTTCAAATAAAAATAAACCCCAAATCATTTCTCTGCTCCTTATTTGGCTGAATCATGACAACAATTTTTTTCAAGATGGCTTGCTATTGGAGACCAAAGCTGTGGCAATATCCTACCATCGGCAAGGAAAGAGGAACATGATTTCTACCTCACAGGTTCTAACAATCCGTGTGGTTACTGGCTTTTAATATGTAATGAATAGATTCTGGTGGCAAGAATGGGGAATAATAGCATATCTAACAAAGTACAAATTTTTCAGCTTGCAAGAAGAAGGATTTAATACCTTTAGTCAAAGGCCATTTTTAATGCATCTAGCATACTGATTAGAAAAGATCACCCTAAATGGTTTGAATTTAAGGTATGATAACCTTTAAAGGAAAAATGAATCCATTTTCTAAGTACAGCAGACAGAAAGTTCAAATGCTAAGAATCACTTGTCAAAACTAATAAAACTGGACCATATCTAATATTAGTTTTTTGCTCTATATTTAGCATTTAAAATTTTAAATGGTGCCTTAGTGAAGAAATAATATTATTTGTGATGTGTGCTTTATGTGCAAAGGGAAACTAGAAATATTCAGTCATTTCATACCAAGCTAAGGGAAAGAGAAGCAGCAAGAGTAAAATCGAAACATTCAGCAAGGTTCAAATATAGGTTTTATCCAAGGAAGTTGTATTGGTTTCACTGGGATGCAATTCATTAAAATATTCATTAGACACAAAAAGTTGGGTATCTAACTTAAGGGTCACTATAAGATCACTATATACTCAACATAAAGTGCTAGGAACTTCCTGAAAGCAACTTATACTATCCATTTTTTTTTTTAATAAGTCTCTAAAATAGGAAGGATTAAATAGTCATCTCTCTCCATAGATAGCAAAGGGAGTGAAGATGAGTAGCTTATCCCCACACCATATGTCTCCTTACAACAGTATTTTTTTCAGTCTGAGATGTGTGCTCAAAATCACAAACTGAGATTAATGTGGCTCTGCTCTGTGAAACCATTTTGTATCATAATGTGACAAAATTACTTCGATATTCATTGTATGAATGTATTATTAAAGTGTAACAGCCGAAGGCTCAAAAAATAAGAAAGAGAAAGATAAACCACAAGAAGAAATTTTTTGATAAACATTTCAGGGTGATTAAAATGGGATGACAGTGTTATTTTCAGACAAGTTCCTATCATCTCACACAGCCGAGTTTCTAATCTCATTTCACCTTTGTAGTGAAACAGCACATCAGCATTTAATAGTAAGATAGATGCATTTTCCAATGGGTGAAAAGGCTGCTGTTCAGAAGCAGAAGAGACTGATGGAAGGAAACAGAGGTGAGAATTATAGAACAGTTATAGAAACATTTAGGTTAGAAAAGACCTTCAAGATCATCAAGTCCAACTATTTACCCAATACTGCCAAGTTGTACACCTAAATTGTACCTCCAAGTGGGTAGAAACAATCAAAATTACAGGCTTTTTGCCATTTTAAATCCCATTTTGAATGTCAATGAAAGTGAATCTCTGCTAAATAATTACTGAAAAAGGCACTTCCCTCTAGGCTGTGACTGCTATTCCATGGATGTTACCTAGTATGATGGATTTATTGTACCATGGTGAGTACTATAGGGCAAATTGTCATCCTTACTCGTACTTCATAACAAGGATATAATTTTCTTTACAGACTGAGGATGCATTCAATAATATTGTAAACTATTTTTACTGTTTCAATGGATAAGAAATATTTAAGGAAATGTAAAAAAAATTGGATAAAAAATCATATTATTTCTAAAGGCAAAGCTCAGATGAAAACTAGGCTCTGATGGGTTTCTGCTCACCAGCTAAATTTGTAACAAAAACTTTCCCCTTTTGCAGTCATCCCTGAAGTTTCCAGTCCCCCTTGGGTTCTTTGTCCTGCATTGGGAAGAAAGACTCACCAAGTTTATTTGACACTACTGGCTCATAGGCCAGCAAATGCAGTAAAAATGTAGGATGTAGACAAATACGTCAGTTTACATCACTGCCTGGATTAGTTCATATTATAATGGTTTATTTACACTCAGTTTTATTGGTACCAACAAGATTAAATTATATTTTCATTTAAGAAGGTTGCCCAGCTACTGTATTCATAACTGATGGTAGGCCTGGCCTCCAGGAGGAAAAGGTTTCTTAATCAGATGAACTGGATAAGCATCACCAAAGCACAGGGCATGGACACTAGCAGCCCTGTGAAAGGGCAGGGTGCTTTCTTACCTTTCTTACTATGCCTTCAAGGCTTGAGATGTTATGCCTGGGCATTCATAACTCAGAGTGTGGACTGGAGAGCAATTAGTTCTGCAGCAGTTCCACAAGTGCATGCTGATGATTTTTGTGAGGTAACAACAAATTGGAATCAATGGAGTTCAGCTGTTAGCAGAATAATAATGGCAGAAGTGGCTCCATTCACCTTTCAAGCAGAAGATTAGATCATCATGTGTCAAGATTTTTAAAGCAGAGCAGTAGCTCAGCCATGCACCTAAGCAGATGAATAAGCCTGTGTGTAGTAAAAAATGATAGTCTTTTTGGTTTATAGATATTTGTGGGGGATAGAATGAACAAACTGATTTTTTCAGTGAAACCCATTATTGAACTTTCAAAATATTCACATTCGTTTAAAGAAATCACTGTTGGAAGGGAAATAAGTTGTGGCTTCCCAGATTCATTTCCTCTCTGCATTCTTCTACATTGGTTCATTTCTAGTAATTGACACCACTGAGAAGGCATCAGTCTGCCTATTTTAAGCACCTAAAACTAAGCAGATGGGAATTCTCTCTAGAGGCCTTCAAAGATACCTACTGTTCACCATTTTCTATACACAGAAGTTAGGCACTTTTCTACTCCTAGTAAAGTAGGTGTGAAAAAAGTTATCTGTAATATAGAGATTGGATCCCTCTCTTGGCTATTAGGAACAGCTTTTTTTTTTTTTTTTGGTCTGTTTTTGGTTGGGTTTTTTTTGTTGTTGTCGTTGTTTGTTTGGTTTCTGGGGGTTTTTTTGTTTGTTTTAAATTAAATACAACATTTTAGAATGTTTGACCATACAGCATAGGTGTCTGACTGTGGGCATTGACTTAGGGTGACCAAACACAGGAATGGCTGCACAGAGATGCTGTAGAATGTCCGTCCTTGGATGTATTCCAAACCCAGCTGCACATTGACCTGTGTCATTTTCTACAGATGACTCTGAGTGGGACAGTTGGAATAAATGATGCCCAGAGGTGCCAGTTGATTTCAGCTGTTCTGTGATTCCGGGATTTTGCATTCCTGCTGGGTCACCTGGCTGTGCTTCTACCTCTTACATGTTTTTTTTTCATGCCTGACATGAATCAGGGGCAAATTTTTCACCCATGTATGTGTCCTGCCACCATGGCTCAAGTTCCTGCTCACTGGAATGGACCATTCTTGAGGCTGGAGGAGATAATGTTTGAAACCTGGAGAAAACCACCTCCTCCCCTCTCTCCAGTGTGCATTTTCATGGGATTCTTGCAAGCATGTCCTTAAACAGGTCAAAGTTCACTCTCCTGAATCCAAGGTCAGAATCCTTCTGTTTACCTTGATCTCTTCTTTTGGTATCCTGAACTCTGACATCTCACAGCCACTGCAACCACCAGCCAAAACCCTCAGCCAGTTCTCCCTTCTTTTTAATGATCAGGTCCAGCAGAGCACATCCCTTAGTCAACACCATTGTCATCCATGTCATGAATTTATCTCACCAATGCACACACCTGGATTGCTTGTGATCTGCAGTGCTGGCCTTCCATCAGATATTAGAACCTTCATGACAAATTTCCTGCAAAACAGAGCAAATGGAATCATGCCTCTTGGTCTGCACTATGGGGTTTTTTATAACGCTGTACACTTGGGTAATACAGAATGAACTGCACCTTTTTTTACAGCCACCATTTCCACACTGCTACTTACCTTGTATATTACAGTGCTGGTTTAGTAGTCTTGTTGAGTTTTTATATCTCTGTGTCACTAATTTTAGTATTTTTATTTCTGCAGAAGGAGAAGTGAACGTCTTCCATTTAAAATTACATTCCCTCACAAGTAACTTAGCAGGAAACTATAAGATTAAAGAAACAAAATTCAGTTTGAGCTTGAATGTTAACCAAACACTCACCTTTACACTCTATGAATAATTTAAGAGGAAGCATAGTGTGATGAAAAAATGTAGTAAACTATGTGCTTAATGTCCACCTTTCACAACTTAATAATAAATCAAATTTGTGTTAAATTCAATTGAAGACCATTCTTTTAATTTTTCCTTTTTTGAAAAGACAATGACCTCCAGGGGCAAACTCACCACCTGTTAAAGTTACAGTGAAAAACATTTCAGCTTCACAGTACATTTAGTTAAGGAACTGAACAATGGGAAATTTTTGAAGCTTCAAAAAATCTAGAAGACTAAGCTAAGAGATAAATTAAATACAAACAAAATTTGAAGATCAAGAAGAAAATCTATCAATCTCTTTTTGATATATCCTTTTCCTGTTATTTACCAAAAGAATGTAAAGAACAAAACATGAAAAAAATGCAAATTACTATTGAATGCAAATGTCCTTAAGAGTATAAGAGAATATTAAGTTCTAGAGACAAAGATTCACCCAATAAGTGAATCCTCCAGATTCAAAATCCATGCTTAGATTCATCACAGAATAAACAAAGGGTGGTCCTACACAGACATAACAAGACCCTTGGTCCCCTTAATTGTGGAAAAAAGTGAAAGATGCAATAGCAGTTAAAAACAAGTGAAAGTATCGTGCTCATAATTTCATAATATCTGACAAATGACACACTTCCTGGTATATATCATTACCCCAGGCCTTCTGCAGATACTGGCAGGTATGTCTAACTTGTACTAAGTTGAACTGAGCTTATCTTTTCGATGACTTTTTGTGACTCTAAGAACTAGATAAGCTTGACTATATTGAATGTTAAATCATGGAAGAGTGAAAACACTGTTTAAATTTGAAAGACTTGTATGAAGAAACTGAAAGCTTTTCTTGGCTAATCATTGGTCTTGAAGTCATTTTGGTCTTAAAGTTTAATGGCTAATCATTTGGCTAATCATTTTGGTCTTAAAGTTTAATGTGAGTCCTCACAAGTGATAGGGAGGATGTTGTGCTCTTATTCATTAAGAATTTTGCCGGCTTCTGAGTGAAAACTGAAGGAGAAATGGTGCAAAGAACTAGGAGGATTCCTTCCTCATGGCTTTCTAATAATGCTGGATGCATGAATTGGAACTGAGGACTGGACAAATGACCAGAACTGGTGTCAAGGGTATATTGACTGCACAGGATGAACACCTCTGCTTTTGATATCCCATATAGGTATAAAACAAAAACTATATGTTGAACATCAGCTCCTCATCATGGATTACTCTCCCATGAGTTCCAGTACTTCATATATCTAGTGTAAATTGGCAGTAAGGCCATGCTGCCAAGAGAGATGATCTGGAAAATTTCCCCAGAAGATTCCAAAATCCGACTTTCTACTTCAGAAATATGAATTTTAGATATGACAACATCAGCTCTCCAATTTCAAAAGGAGATAAAAAGCTCCCTTGTAATCATACAAGGAAAGCAAAGTAAAATTGAGGCTGTGCACTGCCTTGCTTAACATCAAGAAGCCAAATTTTAAATGTACCAGTGATTTACAACTCTCACACACATAAGTTATTAGACTAACTCCTGAGCGAGAGCAGTGTGTTTTAGCATACTAATAGGAAACTTGACCTTGACTAGATACCTGTTGTGAATAAGGAGGATAAAGTAAAAGAACTGAACAAAACTACAATCTAATGTGTCTGTACAAGTATTTACTTAGAACTTATTTTAGTGGCAAATATTCTTGCATATGAATAACATCTTAGATTATTCTTGGACTATTTGTAAGATACAACATAAACAAGTAATATTTGTTATGCAACAATATGAAGTGGGGTATATTTAACGTTTTAGGGTGGAATACATCCTAATGTTGGGCATTTGCTGTACAGATATGTTCATCTGCACAAATCACCCTAAAATCTTTGAATGGTATGAAAACTCTTTGCATTGATGATTTAGGATTCATGTATTGCTAGCTTCAGTGTAGATCCCTACATTTGGCTATAACCATAGACTGTGATAGGCTGATTGACCAAAACTACAATAAAGTGTTCATTTGAAGGTGGCTATAATAGCTTCCCAGCAACATTTTTCACATAGTCAAAAATTAGCATAATCCATTCTGTAGACCAAACAAAAAAATATCAGTTTGAATACAAAAGAAAAGCAGTCACCTTGATCCAGAAGGCTGCAGAAAGACAGCTATGATTACCTTGCCTTCAGTTTGAAGGTGACTTACAGTCAGGGCAAATTTTAACCACCAAAGCAAACACTTGGTGTCTGACAACACCTTGAGTACCCTCTCTGAGACCTTTCCCTAAGATACCATATGCACCACAGATCAACTCTGCTAGGATTGTTGTGGTTTAGGTTTGTAATTGTGTATTTTAAAGCTAACACTCCTACTTTATTTTCTCATCCCACAGCTTATCACTAGCATTTTGCTTCTCAAGGCATATTAAATTATGTTACTACATTCTGTGGCTCAGGAAATATGTCTTAGACATGTGCAGGAGCAGCAGAAATCCAGTAAGACATTTATAACAAGGTATTAGCAAGTTCAAGTGCAATAATGACCTTCAATGCCTCTGAATGTGCCTTTCATAGATATACATGACAGTAAGAGCATAAATAGACTTTTTAAGCAAGCTGGGATTGTAATGAGCTTGGGTTACTCAAAAAGTATATTCTTTCATGCTGTAATCCTGGGGTTAAGTTCCACTAAGTTATTCATATGTTTTTGCTTAAGCAAGATAACTACAAACAAGTGATTTAATATCTTTTTTTATTGAAATGTAAAGAAAGAATGTATTTCTATATAAAAATATATTCTTGCAAAAGAAGGGATATTTGCAAGAAAGTCAAATCTGCCATAAATTCACTCTGTAGCACATCTGTCTTTATGGAAGATGTAGTACATCCGGTTGTCCCCCACTGTTCTGATTATGCCAAAACCTTAAAATTGAGGAACTGAGTAAAGTTACTTGAGATATGTCTGTGCCTCCAGATTGTCTGAAATATGGCAACTGGGGGTTCTTGACTTCTAGAATCTACTAGGCTATGGTGGTAGGATTCACATCTCTGAATCCACTCATCTGAAAACAAGGTGTCAAGCTTAAAAAAGTCATCTTGGTCTTTCTGCACTAAATAGGAAGTGGTAGACACCCCTAGAGAATGATTCATCATAACCAACTAGCACTTTGGTCTGGATAAGTTGAATCAACTTTACAAGTGTTTCAGACTCAAATAATTATGGGAAAAGCCAATAGAGGAATTTTAGATTATTTGCCTAAATCACGTATGGGAAAAAAAAGGTGGAAGGAATTCCACTCTGGAGGTCCTCACCCTCGGCTCTCCCTCACATTAGATGGACAGCTATTACAAAATATTGTGTTCCTCACTGCACAAGTTGCTGCAAATTGCACTGAATAGGACTGTATTGTGCAGGAAGGAATAATAGCAGCAGTCAAAGCAGCAACACCTCAGTCATACATCAACTATTTTCTGCAGATCTATTGTACATATAAACTGCATCTTTTAAAATAAAGTTAGTAGGTTTAGGATAATGTCGTACCAAAACAAACAAAAAAAAGCCTTAGAAAAATAACTGGGAAAAAACAAACGGGATAATAAAACCTGGTCCCTAACAAAGTGGTTTTTAGCTACCAACTTTCAGGTTATTTAGAGTTTTATCCTGCATCTGCATATGTGTGACATATTAGCTACCAGTTGACTACTCACCCATGCAAATCCTCACTGAGAAATGTTTTGTATTAAGCTTGTAAAAACAAAAGCATGTACTTCAAAGGTAGGATTAATGTTATACTTTCAAATATGACAGAAATTACATATTTTATAAGCCTTTTCAAGGCCTCTCCCAACTTAGAATGTAAAGCATTTGTTTCAAAACAATTATATGAAGCACTAACTAAAGTATGATCACTTGAATATTACTGGCACAGAAGCTTCGGGTCCAGAAATATCCTATGTTCATTTATTCCTATGATAGAAAGAAGTAAAGTAGCATGAAAAATAAAAGTTCTTATTGGAAAGCACAAGAATATTAAATACAAGTTGAAACTGAATTGTCTACTAATGTTCAATCTACTTTGTTTTTCACAGAAGATGGAAGTTATGAAAGTCAGGAAAATTTGAAAAAAGCAAATATAATCTGCTGCTAAAATTTGTTGTGCCAAGCACAATTTATAAAACTGCTGAACAGCTTTTGAGAGATTTGGAAAAGACTGGAGAAAGCTAGCAGGCAGAAATGCTAATAGTTAAATAAATCCCATTCTTCCTTACACGGATGTCAGGAATTAGACAGAAACAGTTAAAGAATTGTGAAAACTGTCAGCAATCTGTCAGACTACAAAGCTAAAACAGTGTTTCTGAGTGTTCAGGCAAATTATCTGTCCACCAGCCCTGGATTTTGCCTTTAACAAAAGCAACAACATTGATTCATTTTCAAAATCTTGCTTTATGAAGAAAGGTGGTGTCATCCTACTGAAACATGGGTGGATGAATGAAACATATGGATGAAAACAGATACTGCAATCATGTCAAATCAAGATATAGTGAAATATATTAAAAAACTATCATATAAGCCATTCTCCCTAGGTTTTCTCTGTGAAGATGGTCTCCAGGGCTCTGCTGCTTTCTGTCTGTGACCAGTTAGATCATAATCCTTTCCAATATTATTACAATAAACAATAATTTTCAATACAAATTGCATGGACCAGAGTAGCATTTTTTGTGTGATTTGAGGTCCCATAAACCATGTCCACTGGTACAATGCATGTAAGTATAATAGTCACAAATAAATATATCTTTAAATGAGAGGTTTTCATCCAAGCTCTGCAAAAGTACAGTGCTGGGACAGCTTTCTAACTGAAGTAGTGTAGAAAATACATACATATTTTGAACATGGAGTGCACCTGCTCTAGGAAACAAATAATTCTATATGTGTTACATAACACTTCATATGATGTAATTATCTGAAACAAATCCAATGACAGGGATGATGCGTTCTATCCTTCAGCCTGCTCAGAGTGGGTACCATTTTGTAGGCTGCTCAAGTGAAAGGTTTACACTTGCCTGTTTTCTGTATATAGGTAGTTTCTTAGTTTCACAAGGTTAATAGCATGGCTGTATCAATGTGTATTTGGTATCTCTGGAATTTGATATTATGAGCGCCATGCTGGTGACTTCCTTGGAGATACAATGATTTACACCAGCAGAGGTGTAAACCTATACTATTGTTGCCCCTTGCAAAAGCATAAAGAGGCTTTTTAAAGGAAACTATTTGGAGCTGTGCTTCATTTGCCATTAATCACTGTGCATTCAAGAAAATGACACATTATTCTCTGGAATGTTTATTGTTGGTAACCCATTGCTTAGCAGGTAATGTCATAGGAAATTACTTCTTTCATTATCTGTATGTGCTTCTCGTGGTTTATTCACTGACAATAGTTCTGAGGATCCCCTCCCCACTTTTATTTACTTCAGTTACTCTGTTGACTTTGCTTTTTCTTAGGGGTATTCATATATCAATTTCTTGTTAAATCAAGACTGGAAGATGCACTGCCACTTTTTGTTTACCAAGCTTTTCCATTTGTACCAGCTGCTATGAGACAGAGCAGAAATCCTGCTTAAAAGTTCTCCAATTATGCTTCATTATTTTATAACATTTTCAACAGCTGGATGCTTAATTACATGCGCTACAGAGCAGAAGTATTTTCTCTCTTTTGGCAAGCATGCAGCTGCAAATCTTGTGGCTTTAGCACACTATCTAGAACACATTAATCATCCTTCCAAAGATTCCTATCAGCAATAGCAATGAAAAATAACTGAGAATGAGTTATTCCACAAGTAAATAATCAATTGCATATGTACTTTGAATATTATAATTTGCAGCAATAGGGCTTGAAAGCACCTAACACTATGAATGAAATAACTTAGAAACTATTGATTGTTGAATGTTTATCATTGCAACTACTTTAATAACAAAAAGGAAATTATAAATTTTACAGAAACCAGACTCAAAGAGACTACTCCAAGGGAAAAAAAAAATATGTCCATAGAATAGGCATTTTAAATTTGTAGGACCTGAAGGTTGTATTCAAAAAAGGTTTATATTTGCTTTGATTAATTTTTTTGCACTTCATATCAATGTAGGCCCACAATGTAGGCCTTCATGAAAACATTACTATAAATTTAAGTTTTGATAAATAAAATTAATATATATTTGAAGATCACTTATTCCTAAGAAATGTATGAAGCCTCAAAAAATCTGAAAGTACTTGTTAGTTTTAAAATATATTCTATCAGCTCCATGGAATCTGCACAGCTTTCTTCTGTAGCCTGAGGGGACAGGTAAGGAAGTGTTAGAGGTGACCCATGCAGTTTATTTGACTTTAAGGGTCCTATAACAAAGCTGGAGGGGGACTTTTGACAAGGGCATGTACTGATAAGATGAGAGGGAGTGTCTTCAAACTGGAAAAGGGTATGTTTAGATTGGATATTAGAAAGAACCCCTTTGCTGCGAGGGGTGACATATAGGAACAGATTGTCCAGAGAAGCTGTGGGTGCCCCATCCCAGGAAGTGCTCAAGGATGTGGCTCTGAGCAACATGGTCTAGTGGAAGGTGTCCTTGCCATGGCAGGAAGGTTGGATGTCAATGATCTTTGAGGTAATTTCCATCCCAAGCCATTCTGTGATTCCATGATTTTCTTTGCTGTTATAGCTGGACAGAAAACTCTCTGCTCACCAGAGCACCACAAACATAATCTGTCAGCTGGCACCCTGGGCTGGTTATCAGTATATAGGCTGCATATGCAATTCCATAGACATTGCACAGCTTTTAATTCACACAGGGAAATTGCATATAAGTAATTACTTGTCAGGATAGAGGATTGCATGAAGTCTGAGACCTGGAGCAGCTGCAGAAATTCAAAGATCTCTTTATTCACCTTATTTTTGCCAGGTAAGAATTGTTTGGAAGTTTGGATCTGTAATACTGTTTGAGTTGGGAATATGGTTACCCAAAGCAGAGTCCTCCTTTAATGAAACTGTTTTATGCACCTTACTTTTTTTCAATTTAAAAAGAACAATCCATAGTTTTGGGGGAATATATTGAGAGAAGGAAAAGGACAAGGTTTTTTGTGAGTGAGTACATGATGGGATGATAAGTCTCCGTTTAATATCTTTGGCTGAATCTCATAGTTCCATGCTTCTCAAAAGAAACTGGACCTAAACCTACTTTGCTGACATCAGTCTCTCTCATTTTCAAAATCTGAAATATCACTTCAGTAAGGATTTATCAATCCTTAAAAGTGAAGATGCTAATTAGTTTACTGGTAGTAAAACTACAGCAAAATGAAATTTATATATTAAGAAATTTCCAGATGGTCAGGACACAAAACAAAATACATATACAGTGAAAAAGAATAACAGTTGCAAGGAAGGAGTAACAAAATTTTCTGTTTAAGACAAATACTTTCTATACATTGATTATTACCAAACTACTTCTTATCACTGATTATTGACTACTTTTGTAAAGAAGAAAGCCATGAAAAGCAACATAAATAAGAAAACAGTGGAAACATGTTTTATAGGGAGAAAATTTAAAAAATTTCCTTGTCTGCCTTACAACAGCCCTTTGTGACAGCACTTCCAATCATTCGGTGACATCTCAGCCTACCCCAGTGACTGCATCCTTCCCATGCTTACACGGCTAACTCATTTCCTAACTTACTCTTCAACATCTTCCTCTCCTACCACTGCACTATAAACACATCTTGACACCACTGACTACACAGAGTCCTTGACAATACAAGCTCTCTCCTGCCCCCCAGTAGCCATCTTATCCCACTCATTTGTCATTGCTTACTAAATGTGCTTTTCACAACCACAGATTTCCTCTTGTTCTGGTCAAATTTAGGTACATTCCAACCTATATTCTGGGCTTCATAACTGACTCAGCTCTAGTTGAGGTGTCTGACTTTCTCTTGTTAAACTTGGATTGATTATTGAGGAATGGCCTTGACTCTGTATTCTCACAGTACCTTCCCTAAAGCCTTTATGATAGGGATAATACAACACAACTTAAATTAAGCTGATGGCTTAAATAAAGTGATGCAGACAAGGTAAACTGATTCTTTGCAATAGTACAGATGATGAGATGCAATATAAGCAATTTTGGGAATAGTTACCCAGCTGATAGAGAAGAAACTGCTGCTGTACTGAGACCAATAGGCTGATGTTCCTTAGAGTCCACTGCAGTGGCTCAAAAATAGTTTTCATGAGTGTCCAGAGCATTTTGGTTACTAAAGAGTAATCACTCAAGCTTGCTAAAAACATGAAAATTTTGCATCATGTCTCTTCAAACTCAACACATAGAAAACAATCTTCTTCAAGACTTGAAGTAGACCTCTAGCCAAGCTTATATATTTTATGATCTATTAAAATAGATAATATATCACATATAATAACTTCATGAGGACATTAATATCTTTTCATCATGTTATGATGGACTCAGTGTAAGGTGCTAATAGAGTGTTGCTAGCACGGAGAAAAACTTTTTTTTTTTTTAATTTCCCAGGGATACTGCATTTTAATCAAATACACATGAACTTTTCAAGGGATATAAAGACAATAAAGGAGGGTAAGCAGGTGGCAAAAGCCATGAGACAGTCATTTGGCTATTGAGATAATTTTCTGGAGAAATAAACCATATCATGATGTTTAATTCCCTTGTCTGCTACAAATGATCCTTTAATCCATATGAATATAGTATGAAGATACTTGCCTGACTGCCCAGATGCAAATTTAAACATATTATTTTAATTACAAAGAAAATTTGTGGTACAGATAATTTTGGAGACAGCCATAGCATAGTGTTACAATGCAGTAATTACATTTCAAAGGGAACCTTTCACTGTCAGTGAGAATGTTAATCAATAATTAAGATACGAGGATGAGTAATGCAATAAGCCAAATTAGTTTCATAGCTGGTTGCTAATATTGATGACTCAATTACAGGTGAAAAGTGAAAGCATTTTGAAAATGTTTTTGAATATGCTTTCAGCACTTAATTTTTAACGTATTATGAATATAAAACATTACTTTAGAGAAGAATGTATGAAAGAGTTGTTGTAGCTGGAAGAGGGTTTTAATTGCCATGATTCATTTTTGTTTCTAGTCTAAAGATCTTTTAAATATACTCAAGGATCATCATCTGTAAGAGCGGCAATAAGGCTAAATTTCACCAAAGGCAACTAATAGTTTGAAAAATCAGATCCCAGCTTTCCACCAAAGACATATTTCATCTTCTGACAGTGAAAACATAAAATTAGGAATGCAGAGTTCCAAGTAATAATACTAAGACAGCCTGTCATGCTGGAAAGTACAGACTATCACAGCCTTCTGGCATCACCATAATTCATTTATGTCTTTCATAGGGCAGACATTGTTGAACCACCACCCTAATAGCTAAAAAATATGCAGCAGTATGAGACAACTGCCAAGACTTCAGTGTTATAGATATCGGTCTTCAAGGAATTTTGCAACAGGCTTGCTCAGGAAAAAAAGTCAGAATACACTGATTAAAAAATAAACACAAAAAAATCCAAATCCCAACAGAGACATTCTCAGATCTTATTAAGGAATGTATTCACAGTGTAGTAAGAGACATTCTGATTTATGATTCTGAAAATGCCTTAATGGAATACACTGGTGAAGGAGAAATACCTGAAAACAAAATTTTATTGCATTGAACTTCAGGGAAAACATGCACATTGTTCATCTAAAAGCACAATGGTTGAATTAAGCTTTCTCTGAGATTAAACTTCTTCAAAATTTAACATGGGAAACTGCAGATGTGAGGTGTCATGGATGGCATTAAAAAAATGATGTATCTAAAATCAATTGGTGTCGTGTTCCTGTGGGTTACCTTCTTAGCAAGATCAGACAGCTAATTCAGATCCTAGTGCACTTGCTTCTGCACCTAGTGTGACCCATCTACTACTCTGGAATATAGAAAAAGATAATTTTATGAATGAAAAGGGATTCACACTGAAAGTACAGGAATAATTTATACTCATTTACTTTTGAAGAAGAAGGAATATCAAATGACCTAGAAGGCTGATGGTGACCATTTGAAAACTCGCTTCAGTATGCCATGATCTGAAAACTTGCTTTAGCTCAGGACTAGTCTCATAATCTCATAACCTCAACAACATGTTGCTGCCATTTGTTTTGGAAGAGACAATCTCTCTTAGCAACCTTAGGCAGACAGCCAGAGGGGCAGAACTCACAACCCCCAGCCAGGCAACAGGGCAGGATCATGGGGGCATCTTCCCCCACATTCCACAGGAAGGTTGCACTGGCAGGAGAGAAAGAGGCACTCCAGACCCTTACTCAAACATAAAAAAGTGGGATTTGGTCACTTCATGACAGCAGCAACTTGTCAGCAAAGCTGGGGGGGAGCAGTGGAATGGAGCTGCACTGTTCCTCTGAGTCCAGCTTCCTCCCAATGTACCCAAGCACACTTCTGCTGCAGCTGTACAGCTCCATGACTTGGATGTGACTCTCTAACAAGTTATGCTTTATGATCCTCTGTGCGTTTTTTCCTGGCCTTTGCAATGCCTTTTGGATTCTTTAGAATTTTAGGATTGATATCCAGAAATTAATATGGAGGTAGATGATTAATATAAAGGGCTCCATTATGGATATATAAAACTCTGTTCATAACTTAGTAGGCTTAATAAAGTTGTTCTCACCACTAACAACTTCTTAATACCATACAGTCTACAGGGATTAAGAGAAAATCTGTTCTGCCATGGAACAGAGGCAGTAATAGAATTTGAGATACTACAAATATATGCAGTAGTTTTAAGTAGATGGAATAATGCTGAATTATGGATGTATTTGCCATGAGTATTGAATACTTAATAGTGGTTAGTGCCTTCATTTGAAGGTACCAAATAATGGAAAAGATTAACAATTTACACATTCTGAACCCTCTGCATGTATAGCTAGCAGACAGTCTCATGCACTGATGTCAGGACATATTCCAGATGTACTATATGCTTCAGCTGTGAAAAGAAAAATAGGAAAATGACTGACAATAAATGATACCATGTTTTACAGTGTCAACACCTATGCAATGCATATAGAACTATCACATGGCAAAGCAGGGCTTACAGCAGTGATATTACACCTTAGTGAGCAACTGGACCTTTGCTCTTCAGATTTGCACAACAGCTCACAGTACTGAACATGTTGAACTCTGGAAATGTGGGCATCTTATGCGAGACAGCTTTTTTATCTTACAAATGATCGATAGCTAAATGAAGATGGACTGCTGCTAGGGAAAAAGTACTTTGACTTTCCATTGCACAACTGAACTTAGGCCTTTCCATTTCTCTATACACTATGACACAGTGGTACAGAGATGAAATTCATAACATGGAAAAAAGCATCAATAGACATTAAATTATAATATAGCATAAGTAAGGAATAAGCCTAAGTTTGGTGGTGTGGATTGTATAAATGAGCACTGACTACTTTATAGGTCTACAAAAGAGCAGGCTCTGGAAAATCTGAGGCTTACTTCCCATCTATGTTTGACTTCAGGTGCTCAGTAAATACTCTGCAAATCATCTCTGGTGGTCAGTTTAGTTACTTGCTCACTAATTTTGTGTGTCTGGGAACCCAGACTCTGGAAAGGATGTTCTGATGTTGCAGAGGATATAATTGCAATAGTTCGGTACAGAAATTAAATAAATCCTGTTCCAATCTATAATAAAAAAATACAACTGAGGCCTCACAGTCACCCTAATCTCTCCCTGGAGCCAGTAGAAAGACACATGCATCTCTGCAAAGTGCATGAACCCATGTAGGATCTAACTTTAATTCTAATTAGTCACCTTGGAGGGAAATAACGTCATAAATTGCAGTAGAGTTGACATCATTTTGTGCAGTTCATTTCTTCAGTGAAAAAAATGGAGGAGAAATACACATTCAGAATTTGTGGAAATTCTAGATTCAATGCTACTTATCAGAACTGTAGGCACTTTTCTGGGAAAGTGACAAACTGGGAGCTGTGTAAACAGTAAACTAGTCTGCTCATAATTTTTCTTTATTTACATAAATTATTGCAACATTTATTTACCAATCCCTACATTTGTGATTGGAAAATTATTACCAAACAAAAAATGTTAAAATTATTTTCCACTCTGGGTATGATAATTTTACTGTGGTTTTGATATTTATTTATTTAGCTCCCATTGTAAGACTGTGAGGAACCATTATTTATAGCTTTCAGAAATGTTATATGCAAAAAGTGCATTTCGTTCTGCTTAGAAAGTAATTGTCAAATTTTTTCCTGGATGACATTTTCACATATTTGCTCCAGGTTAAATGTACCGTTGCCACATTAAAATCTGAACACATTTCACAGCAAAGTACCAATTTCTGTCAACAAAAATCAGCTTCTGTGTTTGAGGAAGACACCAAGCCACCTGGAAAACTTCAAAGAAACACTTTATCTGGTATAGCTACACTGGTTTTTGTGTGTTCAGTGTAGATTTCTCTGCATTTACAATGCTGGTTACGATGTTGTTTGCTACATAATTGCTATTTTGACTATTATTCAGGAATTTAACTCTCCCTAGATAAATATTGGTATCAGTTTGTACTGGCAGTCTGCTGTCTTATGTTGACAGATTTTAATACTCTTTTTAGGCATAAAATTAAAAGGAGAAGGCAGACTTTCAAATGGGAAAAAGAATATTAAGGGAAGATAAAAGTCTCTTCAATTACTTTTTCTCTTGCTAGGGTTAGGTTCCTATACTTCCACAAAAATGAAATACAGGATTTGATGCAAAGGTCATTCAACTATTAAACAGGATTAAGTTCTGTGTGATAAACAACAGACCTGTTCACTTGTTTTTGGAAATAGAAGCCAATGCCTTTGGTAACCATGTGAAAGTAAAATTTTGGGAATTCAATTTACTTCCTCATAATACCTGCAATTTCAAGGAATAAAAAAGCTCAAGCAATATTGTCAGGGGACATCCATATTCTTATATGAATTTAAATTAGCAGTAAAATCATAAGCAGTGTACAATTACTTTTGTAAAACCTGAAAAAGAAAACTTTACCTATTATATCTCCTTAACTGTGAAATACATCTGGATTTTAAATAGTCTCCCCAAAGAAGTTTTTAAAATTTTGTGCATTCATCTAAAGCAAAAGTACACAGTCAAGTAAGTAGCTGAATCATCTGTTACATCTGTTCCATCTCAAATACCAAAGAAAAGAGCCAAAGCAGGCTGAGGCTTGATATAGGTAATGCAAGATGTAATGCAGACAAATACCCAGCATTAGATCCGGTCAAATATTGAGCTTGACAAGAATTTTAGGTATCTCGGCCCACAGATGGGCACTCAACATACTGTCAAGTGCTTAGGAGGGTTGTAGAATGAGAGAGAATAGGGAGAGAAAATTGATCCACCAAGGAAGGTGGTTTTTATGACTAGCACCTGCAGTTGTTTTGTCAAAGAGCTGAGACAGCTCACTGTCGTCCTTTTTAAGCAGGGCAGAAGAAAGGAAGCAAGGCAGAGGAAGTCCACCTCGAACACACCTGCTTAAATAAGCAGGGCACCAAAGCAGCTGGGGGAGAAAAGCTCTTTTTTTTCTGACCACAGTGCTTGCTACTGAGAGTGAGATCTGTTCGGTGCTTCAGAACATGAAATTTCTGAAATAATTCAGGCTGCCCCCAGGAATGGAGGCAGGAGGCAGACACCTCAGAACTCATGCCAGAGCAGTTATAAGCAGGCGGAGAAAGAAAACAGTAAGTATTTTGAGTAGGACATATCAAATTTTAAGTACTGTTCACCTAAAGTGTTTTAGTTCTGAAAATCCCCAAAACTCTTAAGTACACCGTTTCTTTCCACACACATCCCAACAATGCAAAGGTGACAAATAGCAGTAGTTCCAGCCTATGTAGCTCTCTTCCACTTCTAACATGATTATGAAACCTTATTCATGGTTATCTGCATTAGCCATAATGATCAGAATTGTGCCAGTGGTAAGCTGGAAATGGAAACATGTAGATTCCCTGTGAAACTTCCAGGTGAACTTCTCAGAGACTATCTTCTGACGAGATTTTAAAGGATTTAGTGTTCCAGAGTTTACTGTGTTTGAGCCTGTAGGTTATAAGCTGCAGCTGGGCAGTAGAGGGGAAGGCTGGCCGATTGCTCCAGCTCTTGCTCTCTGGGTCAGGTTAAACCTCAGAAAAGATGATGGGAGAGGGGATTGTGCTTCCCCAACAATCATCTGTGTATGCTCAGCCTGGAGACCCATCTGCAGGGGAGGACGAGAAATGCAGGGATGTAGCCAGGGTGCCTACAGTTCCTGTGGGCAATGAGAGAATCCTGTGAAGAGCAGAGAGCCCAGCTCTGCAGGGAGCAGCTCCTCACCCCAGCAGCCTGGAAAGGGTCTTTCCCAGGGACACACAAATATGTTTGTAAGAAAAATTACTGATGTTTCAATACTGGAGGAAACCTTCTTGTAGTAACACAAGAGCTAGGGAGGGAGCTCTTTCCCAGCATTAATTTTATCTCATTCAGAAGAAATTATGTTTTCATGATTAAAAGTATTTTTCTTTTATGTATCTGTTCTCATACATTCTCATTTACATGTATGTATCATTCGCATACATACATTCTCATATGTATCTGTTTAAGTAAGGACTGCTTTTGAATACTGGAAGCCATTGGCATCATCTAGTGCTAAGATAATGAGATTCATCTGCCCTAATTAAATGGTGTTCAGTCAAACTAGGCTTCTTTTGTACTTACTGGAAAGAGGTAAGCACTTCCTAAAGGTCATTTCATAGTAAGACTTAAGGATAAGTAAAATTAATTGCCCTACAGAGGAATTCTATAATGACCAGTTTTCACTTGATAGCTAACTCATAGTGTATAAAATTTGGGTGCTATGATTCCTTCCCTTCTCATACTCCTAGTTCTAGCAATATTTTATATATGCATAAACATGATACCTATATTTTTGAATATGGTACTTGATTCTGTCCATGACTTACATTGGCAATAATTATCAAACTAGTGATGTCATTTAAAGGAGAGATAAACCTTTGCCTATTCAGTTGCACTCAATTTTTTAAGGATGATTTTTTCATTTGTAGTACAAACTGTCATCTTTTAATAGGAATTCTTAAAAACATTGGATTTTTGTGAAAATTGAATATCCTAAATTAAAAAGCAAAAAAGCTCATGCAGCAAGACTAAAACTGCATGACTCTAGTACAGGAGACATTAGATTCAAATGAAATTATTGTTAGTATTTTCTAATGTTACAAGTAAGAATTTGTTGCATTATCTACACCACTGAAAACGTTCATCCAGCCTAAATGCAAGAAGTAAACCGAAATTGTATTAAATATCTGATGAACACTTTAAAAGAACAGCAACTTTAAAAAATCTCCATCATAATTATATGAGTTTTAACAGAACTTCTCTAATCTCTCAACCATGCAAAGATGTAATAATGTTCACAAGTAAAGTAAAGCTAATTTTTTTGCCTTATTAAATTTACATGTCATGGAATAGAGTACACATACATAGTGACTACATTTACTGTGTGCATATAATCCCAATAAAATAAGACATTCATAAAAACCTATGAGCTGCAGATACTTATTTTTTAAATGATTTCTCCTACCAAAGACACACACAAGGCATCTACCCAAAGCTATCAATAAAATGTTGCTGTGGCTCTGAAATCAGGGACATGAGTTCCACCACAGAGATAAAAAGTGAAAGAGGGACTACAAAGACTAGACGAACAATCCACTAGATGAAAAAGGAGAGGGATTTAGCTTGACATATGAGAATCATGAAAATCTAAAAGATTGTGAAGTCAAAAGAAATATCCAGGGCTGAATGCAAATGTAACCATGTCTCCTGAGAGTGGAAGAGCTCTTCACAAAACACAGAATAGATGATCACTGCTTTAGCAACCAGAGGTATTGAAAAGTGTAAAACGGGAAACAAAAAGGTTGATATTGATAGTGATCCTGCTAAATCCAGGGGATACTTTACTGTTGTCAAGGGATTCACATGACATGGTAATTTTCATTCATTTCTTCTCCAAAGTGCTAATAAGCCTATAAATACATTGATTTTCACTAACATTTCATGTTTATAGCAAGCTTGAATGAAATTGGATAGAATGCATAACTGAATTTTCACAAAAATATAGGAAGAATCTTCAATGTATTTCAATAAAACACATTTGAGGCTTGCTCATAAAGCCAGTAACATTCCCTTCTGCTACAAAGGGCTACTGCAATAGTTCAGTGTCTCAAGACTCAAGAGTCTTACCCATCTCATTAGGGTAAACATATTTTTACCAATTCAGCTAAATGTCACCAGATCTCTACTGTAGGTGAGAAAACATTTTGTTCAGGCAGGAAAATAGTCATAGAAATGCAAGCAAGTTCCTGTGCCTCACCTCTGCAGTTTGAAAGATTGTGGAATTCTTATCAAGTTTCCTTCACCAAATGAGTAGCGCAAGGTTAACTTCATCAAGTGTTATACCATGGAAAGATCTGTGGATGGAAAGGAGATTTTTCATGGTTGCTTTAGGAACAACATGGCCAGTGTCATGCTTTGTATTATAAAAGTAGCACTCAGGAGCCTAAACTTACCTAGTGAGTGAATACTCACCTTAGTCTACAAAAGCACTTGTAAACAAGCCAGCAATATAGAAATTGCTGCTCTCTTCCCTATGAACTTCAATAAATATATTTACCTATGTGCATGTGTAGTTTGAGCCCCATTTAAAAGATAACCAAGACAAATTAAAGGCTTTTGTATAGAAGCACGTTTTACATTTATTCATTTCTTTAAAGAAA
The DNA here is from genome assembly GCF_008360975.1 of Lichenostomus cassidix. Lineage (NCBI taxonomy): Eukaryota > Metazoa > Chordata > Aves > Passeriformes > Meliphagidae > Lichenostomus > Lichenostomus cassidix. The sequence goes on along the minus strand of NC_139480.1, from coordinate 15,556,139 downwards.
CAGCTACCCTTCTAGCCCCTGAGAGGATTGTGCCTGTATTGAAAATATGTCTCTTTGTAAGAAAATGAGAAGAGAACATTGTCCAGCAGGAAAGACTGGAGAGACTTGTTAGATAGACCTTAGCATACTTTAAATAGATGCATTTTATTTATCTGCAGTCCCTGACCAATTGTTTTCGTAGCAGGCAAATGCATCAGCACACAACAGCACAGCAGATTACAGAGTGCAGCAATGAAAATTACTTGGTACTAGGGAAGCAGCCTCTGAAGGGGTAAGTGCTGGCTCTCCATGAAGTAGCATCAACAAAGCTGGACTATAAAACAAACATGAAAACACTTCAAGAGATGTTTGATGACTTGAATTTTATTAAAATAAACCCAATGGTTTTCAGCATTAGAAAACTGACTTTACAGGAGAAATTAAAGAACAGATTTAATAATCCGAAATCTCAAAGCATGAATCCTTGTATTGTACATTTGCCACTGTTCACTTAAGAAAATTAACCCCTGGAGTACGGGAAGAAAGAAATTTTTTTGCAGAGGTAAGAAATTTGACAGGGGCATGCACTATTTGCACATTTGAGAAAAGAATGAAAGCTTCGTAAAGATTGACAAGAATAACAACCTTTCACTCAATTGAGCCTCAGAAGGATTTGAAGCTGTCATGTTGCTGAATGAAATACTAGTGATGTATGCCTTATAAGTAATGGGGAAAGTACAGAAATAGTCATGGAAGAAAGATTGCTATGAGCACCTGGTAAATATTAATATATACAGAGTCATCTCAATTATCCAAATCACTAGCCAGAAAAACTCTAAATTACTAAAAATAAAAGATGTTCTCTGAAGCAAGATGAGCCAACTAAAGAGCAGGAAGAAAAAGGATCTCCCTGGATTTAAGGGTGGGATATCATGCAGATGCCTCAGAGGTGGTCTTTGGTGTCCTTCATTTCCAAGCAGTGATGAATTTTGATATCATGCTGCAAAAAGCAAGTTCTGTAAAAATCCTTGTTGGTCATTATAATAACAAGATGTGGACTGCCCCTGAGAATTTTTCGGTACATGATGTTACTGGAACTTTCTATTTTAATCACTGGGTTGATCACCAGATCTCTCCAAAAATCACATCAGAAGTTATCCAGGTCTGAGGAAATCTAGTTGTACACAACAATTCAGAAAAGCTGTTTTTTGTGTAATGCTTACTGAGGTGCAAAGTTGAAATCTGTGATGGGTTTTTACATAATTAAATATCTGATTGTATGGGGTAAAAATCACTTAACACTGTGTGCTGCAAAATGCTGAAAAAATTGCCATCAAGAACAAAGGAAAAGACATAAAGGAAGATCATATAAGTAAAGACATCGAGTAAACATAGGAATTAAAGTTATTTTATTTTGTATAAATATTTTAGCCCTGTGGACACAAAGGGGAATGTCCATATTTTCAAATATGGAGAAAGGTCCTATAGAACCCAAGTATGACAGACTCAATAAAAAATAAAGAAAAAACATGACAGAGGCATTAAAATTATGTAGGTCCCTTAAGCCACCTTGATCCAAGGCTGACTAAGTTTATTTGAGTACAGCAAGGAGGATTTTGCTGACAGGATAAACTCTATTTCAAAACTGATAGGCTGCATAATACAGTACATCAAGTAGCACTATGTTAATGCATTTTAAATGTCAACTTACATGCAGTTCCAGTACAGAATGAATAAATCTCAGAAAGCAGTCCATCATTTAAACATTTGATTCTGAGCAACAATGATTTTGCCAGAGGGGCAGCTTCCTTTTCTGGCCACTGGTTGTAAGGAAGGCTCTAGATTCACCCCTGTCTTTCCCAATCTCTTCTTCCTGTCTCATAAGACCCAGAGAGTGTGCAGCTCTACTCACATGTTGTACAAGTTCTGAAACAACTACCAGTTTTACAAAACATTGACCATTTCAGGTGATTTACTTTCCCATGCTATTAGCTCTGCTTCTAAAGATCACTTTTTCCAGCTGGGTATCCTATCTGCTGTTACCTTGTATGGAGGTACTTTTGGTGACTGTAAGTCAGTGATCAAAACGCAGACTATGTCTTGTTGTTGGAGGCCATGACAGAAGCACATCTGGTCTACATTTAACCCATTGCTAATCAACATATCTCAGAAAGTTAATTAATTAAAGCCTTAAAGTCTGTTGTGCATATTTTTGAACATTCCCTTATTTCTTCACAGTTCCAAAAGAATTAGTGGAAAGGAGTAAGTCACAGTTCAAATAAGAAAGAAAACAAAAGGGGAAAAGCAGCAGCAGCCTTGAAAGTCATCCATCACAGTTTCTAAAGTGTCATAAGTCCTTTGAGCAATTTTTTCCTCTGTGTCAGTTTACAGGCAGTGGCTCAGAGACCATTAGGGCTGGTAGAAAAGGAGCAAGCTGTCTGATATGTTCACAACTGAAGAAAAACTAAAGATGGAAGAATAAGGATGACAAAAAGATGGAAAATAGACACCTAGTTAAATAAAAAATTGAAGTATCAGTGACAGATGTTCTTAAATTATCAAATGTATTTAGATCTTTTCAAATCAAGCACTGGAAACAACTAAAAACATGAGGATTCCTTTCTAGTATTCCTCTTCAAGCTTCCAGAGAGATTCTGATCTCAAAGTCAAACCTTTCTGAAGGTACCTGGGATAGTAAGAAAACTTCTTAACTACTTTTTATAGTCTACATAATGAAGTAGTCCAGACACACATTTTGAAACAATTCTGGAATTAGAACAAAAACATTATTATAACAAAGAGTTTCAGAGTTTCTGAGTGACAGGTAAATCACATGATGGAACTGAACTCCAAAAGAACAAAAGGGGATAGCACCTGCTAAAATTGTTCTCAAGTAGACAAAACTTAGTCAACTGTAGTACTTTCATTGGAGTGTATAATTAAAAAAACAATGAATATTTCTACTTAGTTTAACAGTAGAAGTCTAAATAGATCAGAATAAACTACAGTTAAATACCCACTGCAATGTTCTAAGTTATAGGCAATCTTAGGCTTCTAATAAAATGCTTGTAACAAGAATCCCAAGACAGAGAAAACAGTACTCAGAATTTCAGACAGATAAATACAATAAATAAGCTTTCTAAATATAAACCAAGTGCTTTCTGATAAATGAACAGGGAAGAAACAATCCTCTCATCTGCTTGTAGCATTTCAGGCAACAACTCTGACCTTCTCCTTCTGTTCTGTGTTTGGAAATGTCAGAGCAACAACAGGAGATTTAATTAATTAATTAATTAATTGATCCTTACTTAACAGCAAACTATAGTCAAGCAAAGCTTTCATTAAAGGATTACAGATGATCTGATACCCTTTGCTAAATTCCCTGAACTCTTCTGGGAGAGGTAAAAAGGTTAAAATTCTTGCAAACAAAGATGGAGCAAAGAAAGCCCTCAGATCACTATATTTGCATTGTTTGAACTTACTTATCCATTTGAAACTGCATTCTCAGATTTTACTACTTTTTATTGTCAAAATTTCATTTCAATTGACTTTTTAAATAAGGCTACATTATAAATAACCTTTCAAATTAATGATGTAAAACACCATACACCAATTTGTAAAACTGAAAACGTCTACTTTGCAGGATATTTTTTGAATATATCTATGATTTATGACAGGTGTGTTTGCACTCTTCTCTGTCTTTCTGGGCTTGAATGAGCAAAAACCAAGGTAAACATTCTCTGAGCTTCTGCATTTCATCTGCTGTCTTATAAAAATAAGATAATTTACTCATTTCACCTCACTTTGAATTAAAACTGTAACAGAGCTTAAACCATAATAACTTCTTTATAAAACCTATTCTGAGTTTAAACAGCAGCGTATTTCAAGGAACATAAGACTGGATTTAAGCTTGACCTACTATTTCATTGCATTACCTCAGAGTATGAAGTTATTATTTTTTATTGAAAAAAGTATGAAATACTAAATCTGGGTTGTATCTGAGGGCAATTTTTGAAAATTAACATGCTTTTGATTCCTGAAAACAAGACACTGAGAGGTTGGTGTTAAAGCACTTAACTAAAATGGCCTCACTGTGAAAGATGGGGATGACTTTCCAAGCCCTGCATAAAATCTTGGATTATTCTTGCTGTGCAGTCAAAGGTATCACTGGCCTACATAAATGGCTCTGCAGGTTCATTCAAGGAAGCAATTCTCTGTTCTCTACCTCCTTGCATCCTTATTCTTAGAAGATAGCCATGGAAAACATTGCTAAAACTGAGGAACTTCCATACCTCAGGCACCAGTAATTAGCAGGATAACAGAGGGGCTCTCCAGAAGGAATGGTCCCTTGGTCTAGCCTACACTTGAGTCTGCCTCAAGTGTGTCTTGGAAGATGAGAACTACCTGGGTGGATGTGTCAAGCCTGAAATGCGCATCAGCAAGAGGGCAGAAGCCCGTTTGTACATCAGACCTGTTCCAGTGTTCTTTCTGTGTACTCTAAGCATGTGCAGCAAATACCCCTAAGTTTCACAGGAAGCTACAAATAAGAAGTAAAGAGATCGATGACACATGAGAGATTGAAAAAAAGAAGAAATGAAAAGTCTTGGGCTTGGTTTTGTGCTGGAGCATTAAATGCATTGCAATAATAAAAATGTTCTTTTTCTCCCAAATTTGTCTCTTTCACTGTCTTCTTCATTAATAAACATAATTTTTCCAGAAACCGCTTTCTTTATCTTTTTCCTACCTGATTTTCCTAGTACAGATTTAAGAATTAATCTAAATGCCATTAAGACCACTGATTTTGTAAGGCTTACAGACCATCACACAACCCATATTTAAGAATAAACACAGCATTAAAAAGCGTGAGTAGTGAATCTGCTCTATGATGGAGCAAAGCAACAGTACAAAGTTGCATAAACTTCTCAGAAGATTCAGAAAATCCTAAGTTTAGCAGGAAAATGTTTAACAGAAGTAACACTGTGGTACAAAATATTTGAAGTCATCAAATAATTCTTAGGATTATTATTGTTTATATTTAGCAGCCACCATAATGCTTTTTTCACTCTGCAATTTTATCCATCAGGTTTTTTTCACCTCAAAGTGTGTGCTTTGCATATTCCAAAGCTTGGCCCCACTCCTATCCACTTTAGGTCAATAGGAGTTTAATGACTGCCTTGAATAACAGGATCAAGCCCATAATGGCTGTCAAACTAACAAAAACGTTCAATGCCTTTAAGTGAAATATATGACCTTCTAACTCACCCTCATGAAAAATGAAGCTGCTACTCTGATATACATACCATACATGCCCATATATTGAATTACCTTACAATTTTGCTCTATGTGATATCCATCATTTGTCACATTATGCTATTTTAAGTAGGCAACCTTGCAATCAATAGCGTTAAACATCTTTCTTTCGAGGAAGTGCATTACACAGTAAATCTCAGTCAAGCTGACAGAAGGGATGTTTAACCCTCACTTCCTCAGATACCTCTGGACAAAGTTTTTAAACTGAAGTCAAGAGTTAGGCAGAGTAGCACAAAATTCAGAGAATCTTATTTTCAGGAAAGCTTAGCAATCACAACCTTTGCTGAGCTCAGTGAAGAGTGTGAGCTGCATGTTTAACACCTGACAGCCCTGAAAAGCAGCTGCCCAAGTACAGATTTAGGTTCCTAACCTTAGGTACTCAAGTTGAATCATGTAGAACTTTTGCTGTGGTGGCATAATTCAAGTGATTACCATATATTGACATATACTATATTAATCTGCCTTTCAGCTATCATGCACTTAAGTAGACAGCTCCATATATCATTTGTTTAATAATCCATAAAGTTTTGTCCTTTCATTAATAGTTAACTACATGTGTTGGACAATAAATTGGATGAGGGATAGCATACCTTATAGACAATATGGCAGATAAATTTTAAGATGGCAAGTGATGTGTCAGCAATATCTAGTTCATTATGCGAGGCTATCAAATATTTCAGGGAAGTTTCTAAAGAGGTGGCTTTATCTTTGTATTTTCTGACGTTCAGAACGGGTATTCTTACTATTTTATTGTCATATAAAGTACATGTTTCCACCATAATTCCAGTTTAACAGCTTTTGCTTTCTTTGTTTCTCTTCCCCCAACCTTACACCCCCAGTGATTCTGAGCACTCAACACCAATAAATGCTAAAAAGAACAATATGACCACTCTCAATTCAGGTAGTAAAAGAGGCTGAGTAGGAAAACATTCAAAAGCAGTCATTCCTTCAATTTTCCAACAATAGCTGAATCGCCAGAAGCTCAGAAAAGTATGAACCAAAATTTGTCTTTTTAGTCAGAATTTTATATGACAACTGGAAAGTGTCTTTGAAGGTAGTTATAAAAAGAGAATAAAAGAGAAGTATAAAAGGATGAGAATGATTTCTTCTGCAGTTTCCACAGCTGAAAAAGTGTATAAGTGTGTCATAAGATCAGTTTAGGTTGTCCCATAACATATGGAGAAAACCAGCAAATAAATGCAGGTGATCTGAATAGAGGGCAACAATTTTTTGCACATTCTTTTACAGACAAAGATGCTGAATCTTTGACAAGCAAACACAGGCAAGTATTCTTGCTGTACTTACCTATAGTAAAATAACCTTTCAGTTCAAATGCTTTTTTATATGTTGAACTCTGCCACAGTAATAATTTAATTTATTTGTTCTAGTCCCATACAGAAGACTGCAAAATCCACCATCATTACATACATATACATTTCTCAAGACCAGTATTATTCAAACTGAGGCTCAAGAGGGAATATAAATGATTACTGACCTTATTTCTCTCTAAAACTGTCAGAAAGGAATTTGTAGACAGGTGGGTTGATGTTTTCTCCCAAGTCACAAGAAGTAGGACAAGAGGAAATGGCCTTAAGTTGCAGCAGTGGACATTTAGATTGGATATGAGGAAACATTTTTCCACTAAAAAGGCTGTTAAACTCTGGAATAGGGTGTTCCAGAAAATAGTAGATTAACCATTCCTGAAGTTATTTAAAAGACATTCAGGTGTGGCTAAAAAGCATTTAGTGGTGGACTTGGCAGTCGTGGGTTAACAGTTGAACTCAGTCATCTTACCAGTCCTTTCCAACCTGAATAATTCTGTGATTGTATGAAAGACCAGGCAGTGGTGAGATGCAATCTTCAAACCTCAAGCAGTTGTGACATATGTAACTAGACCAAGTTCTTTACTGCTGTACAAAACCACCAATTGCAGATTTAGGAGCTGCACAGCTGCCTTCTACCTAGTCCTTGCATACCCTGGGTCAGGTACCCACGACAAGAACTACAGAACCAGAGGAAAGCAGCTGTGGTTCCTGTGTGTTCCACTGATATCTGATGTCCAAAACCTTCCAGCAGTGAAGGGTGACCCATGTCACTCAGACCTGCTCTCAGACCACTTTCACTGTGATTTCTGAATACCTGAAACCCAACACGGACTAGTGGGAGAACAGTGCTGCTCAGCTGAAGAATCTGTAGAGAAGCACTTTCTGTAATGTGGATATCAATTATCAACTTGATATTCACATTGAGAGCAGGGCTGCAACCAGGATATGAGAGCAGCCAAATCCCAGACAATTCAAATCATTCTCATCTCAGTTTGGCATGGATCTATCCACCAAGAGCACAAAACCTCTGAGGTGCACAGGTCCAAAAGAAAGCTCATGTTCCTCCTTTTTATATATGCCACAGACAGCTCCACATGCAGAGCTCCCCAAGGCCTCAGTGGTGACAAGTGAAATACATTTACCTTTACCTTTTCTTTACCCTACCCTGTCAGCACAACTGAGGAGAAAGTAAGATATGAATCAAGGAAAGTTTCTTTTTAGTAACTCTGTGAAAATAAAATCAATTTAAAGGCTATTCAGGACATTTGCATCTATATTCCTTTCCTAAAGAAACAAGCAGGTGGATAATTCTGTGGATGAACAAAGAAAAATATTCTTGTTGATGTTACAAATTTAGGACTATAAAGTATTTCATATGCTGCAAGGAGAAAAACAGTGATAAGCCCATATCTGTCAGACTAAAGGTTTGTTCCTTTTCTCCTGCTGAGATGGTTAACTTCTTGCAGCCTTTCTTATTTACATTTTAAATAATGAAACACCCACGAGTACCAGGCACTTTTCCACTACTGCTCTGTGTAAAAAGAATATTAATAACATTATTAATAAAGCTGGGGAGACGGCAATAAATGTCTCGGTGCTTAAAACAAAGGAGCATCTTGAAGAAATCAGCACATTTTCTGGTTTATGCAGGTTTGATAAGACAAGGACAATTAAAATGTTCTCTGTTAGTAGATTAGAAATGCCAATATATGTAACAGAAGCTGCCCAAGGTGTAAGCACATTTATTCAAAGAGATTTCATTCCCAGCTGGTTACCAAACACTTGCTTCATTTCGTGGTCCACAAATCCCTTCTCAGTTAAGCTGCTGCAAACCAGGATGGAGCAAATGCCCCTTGTGGTCTTCACCAGTGCAAACCTTATAGAGTTAGAACAGAAAGGATCTATGCAGAATACAGGTCCCTGGTGCTAGAAGCTTCACTCCTAAGACTGTGGCTTGATTTGTCCTCTCGACAGCTGCAGACCATGTTGATGCCACAGTATCTGTGAAAATGTGCTCACATGATCCACTTATGATTGATGACAGCCATGATGCATATGCTACACAGTGGATTGGACATACATTGCAGGGCTGAGGAGTTGTGGAAACAACTGGAACTGTGTTAATGTATTCTGACAGCTTCATTTGGGGCGGTGGAGTTGTCAGAGTGTTTCAAATACTGCAGGTTGCCATCAGGAAAATAACTAAAAAGACATATTAAATTCATGCTTCACAGTCTACACATAGCATTTTATATCTTTCCACAGCACTAGAGGACTTATTAGCTCAAGACATCAAAAGTAATTTATTTCACCTTATATGTGCTCCGTATTTTGCCAGGTCTGGGGGAAAAAAATAATAATTAAAAAAAAAAATTAAAAGCCTGAATGGCAGCAGGAAATGGTTCAAAAAGTATTTCAGATTTTAGATTCAACTGTATGCTTAGGAGGGATAAGGCTTCACCCAGGACAAGGATAGCTATCCTCATTATCCACTGCTTTGTAAGAAATTCAATAAAAGAGGTAAGAAAACAGAAAAATTATAATAATGAGAGCAGTCCAGCAGAATAGTATCAAAGGAAGAAGTGACAGAGGGAAAAAAAAAGCAATGCTGCTTTTCTGCCTGAAGGAGGACATCTTTCTGACTCACCCTGATATCTACAAATTGTCTTCCAGGTTGCTGAGTTTTCTTATTCACTGCTTTTCTTTATTTTCATCCTATTCTTTGTTATCAGGGTTTCTAAAATACAGCCAATAAGATTTTTACTCTGATTCTTAGACTGACTTAGACACCACCAAGCCTGAATACTTGAAAATCACTGGCGTCTTATTTATATTGTTCTATCTTCTCAGTAACAGCTTTTAACACTTGTGGTGCAGAGTGTATCACAGTTTTTGATAAATTACTGCAAATATAATCTAACAAGTTTTCTGTACAGGCAGAGTTTTATCACATATACATCTATAGGAGGCACACAGTAGAAATATGGGGAAAAAGGAGATGATATGACCCACCATCTATTACTGCCCTCTGTGCATGCTCTTACAGCTGCTCTGCAGATTCTAACTTCAAAGACAGATTCAGTCTTTTCTTTTTTCCTCCTCTGAACCACAGTACAGCTGATGTACAAATCCCTTGCGCATTCAAGTCCTAGGGTTGAACGTGCTGGGTTTGGCTGGGGTAGAGTTAATTTTCTTCACAGCAATTAGTATGAGGCTGTCCTTTGGGCAGGGAGTTGGGAGGGGACATAGCCAAGACAGCTGACTCCAATTGACACAAGGGATATTCCAGACTGTATGACATCACTCTCAGCATATAAAACTGGGGAAAGAAGCAGGAAGGAGGAGATGTTTGCAGTGACAGTGTTTTTTCTTCCCAAGTTACCATTATGTGTGATGAAACCCTGTGCTCCTGGGGATGGCTGAACACCTGCCTGCCTGAGGGAAGTGGTGAATGAATTCCTTGTTTTGCTTTGCTTCTTGGTGTGGCTTTTGCTTTCCCTATTAAACTGTCTTTATCTCAACCCACGAGTTTTCTCATTTTTACCCTTTCAATTCTGTCCCCTATCCCACTAGGGGGAAGTAAGTGAGTGGCTGCATGAGACTTAGTTGCTGACTGGGGTTAAGCCCTGACACTCATAAAAGCAGATTGAGACTCAGAGACACACAAGAGAGAATATGCTGTTGGCCTCTCTCATCACTTCTCTGCTCTGCAGAGTAGTCTGTGAGTTGCATTTATTTGTTGAAATTCTGCTTAGATTGTCAAAGACATCCACAATACCCCCTGGCAGAATCCAGATTGGACTGTAAACCCCTTCAACACTGTCATAAAAATTGCAGTAAGAACTGACCATTTAGCAGTGTGTGTCAAAGGCCAAAATCCTTTGAAGGAGCAAATGGTGAAAGAGCTTGAGCCTCTATAAGTCATGAGATCTGGTTGGTGTTGCAACCTTGTGCTGTGTGCTGACCATACTACTAAGCTTTGCTGGAAGTCAGTCAAAATACAGTTCCCACCTGGACACTTCATGCCAATAGCTAATAAAATTGTTGACAATTCACTGAAGGACAGAAATCTGAAGGTAGATGCTCTAAAGTAAGCCCTATCCCAGCTTAGTGCCTTAGCCATTAAATTAAAGTCAATTTCTTTGTTTTCTTCCAGACACTCCTGCACCGGATCAGGCAGAGGATATCCCAGAGCCATCAAGACATGGCAGCAAATATCCCAGTGTCAACACTTTCTGAAATTATTTCATGGGCAACAAATGAGCATCTCCTGGGAAAAGAAAAAAAAAAATACTCAAGAGAAACATACTGAGGTAGGACAAGTATTTCTGACATCAGTTCCAGGCCATCCAGGAGAATGATACTGTATAAAAAGGGGGTGATTTTACTCTACAATAAAAATGCACTACACAGATGAATGAGTGTTATTGCTAAAAACAGTAAGAAGCTCTGAAGCCTTCACAGATCAATGTAACAAAAAACACCTGGGTGGGCTGAAGTTTCATGTGGGAACTGGGAAGTTGTGTTGCTGTGGTCAGATAATCAGAAGTCTAAAAGATAAGCTATAAATGGCTGAGTGACCTACATTTAAAGTTAAGGTTGTCAATCAGGCTGGTTTAAAATATATCTAAAGACTGTAAACTGCTTCCAGAAATACCTGAGAGCCCAATGCATATTTCACAGGGCATCTGCTTTAAGGACTAAAGAAATACCTTTCTCCCCTAAACCTCTGCATATAATGCAATTCTCTGAAATACTGAAGATGTACGAGTCATCTGCAAATATTACATGTCCAAACTGGTATGGTGTTCAACAGATTACATCTGTAAATGACAGAATAGACATATAGAATAACAGTGAGCTAAAGGAAGACCCTGACAATACTGACTGTATAGAAGAAAAAGAAAAAGCTATTTTAGGGATTGTTGCTTGCTGTTCAATGTAAACATTGGATTGCTGAATACTTGTTACAAAAGATGTAGATTTCATCATACTGAGCACAAATATTCACAGCCTCGGAGGAAGCATTAAAATCAATAACACAGAGAAATATCTCCAAAGGACAAGAAAGTCTCTTGGATTCTTACAGTTTGCCTAATGTGAAGAAGAGTACAGCACTTTTCCAGGGAAGTGGGCAAAGCACCAAACCTGACTGAGTTCAACAAGGCACAATGTAATTCTTGGGGCTGTTCTGTGCAGGGCCAGGAGTTGGACTCAGTGATCTTTATGGGTCCCTTCCCACTCAGAATATTCTGTGATTCTGCAGAATTCCTTTCTACCCACTCACTGAAGAAGAAATTCTTGCATGACTAGGTTCAATATTCATGGACACAAATACTGGTTTTAGAAGTGTTTCATGCATGTAAATATGTTGACATGGCAACTTTATAAAATGTGTGTGTGTGTGTGTCTATGCACAGGAACACAAGCTGGAAGAGAGCCTCTTTCCTTTCAGCATTGTGAAAACATGAGCTTGACTGGATACAGATTAAATTCTAAGTAGCACAAAAGCTTCCAGGCAGCTAGTTAAATGTGTCATCATGACCAAACCGCAAAGCTCTGAAAGCATAAATACCCTTCCTAACTTGTGTTAATCAAAAAAGTTCACACTGCTTCCTTCTCCAAGCAGTCAAAAATGCAGCAATAGATGCCACAGAAAGTCCATTAAATAACACAAGAACCTGTATGTATTCAGAGTTAGTAATCTACCTTATCAAAGAAGAAAATATGTCAGATGTAATACAATGTAACAGAGAAAGAGTTTTGCAATAGTAGTAATTCTTTAAGAAAAGACATGTACATTATGAAATCAAGATGCATTGTTAATGATCATCTAATCTGAATTCTCATATACCAAATGCCATCAAACCTTACCCAGACATCAAGTCCACAACTTCCCAGCATGCAGTGTAATTTCCTGAGAGACTTCAAGCTAGATTTAAAAACATCAGGAACAAAATTCCTCATAATTAGTATTATTTGTACTTGTTCTCCCATTTCTGCTTAGGTTTGGCATCCTACTATGCTTTTTTTAAATGGATCTAAGAAAATTTTGCTTCTGAGTTCCCTTCTTTGTATAAGTACTTCTTGACCTTGACAAAGATAAAATCAAATTCATCTAAGCTCTTCTTGAGTGCAGGCTTTTTCAGACTGATACTGTTCTTAAGCTTTTTCCTAATTCTGTCCAACATCTGAACTTCCCTTTGAAGTGTTTCAGCGTTTTGTGGGTTTCGTTAATGCCAGAAAGGTAGGAATGACACCTTATATCCCTACTAGATGTTTCCCTGCTTTATTATCAAAAGGCCATGAGCATTTTTAACAGCTGTGGCATCCTGAGAATTTATTATGAGACTAGAAAGCATCATTTTTACAGAAGGTTGTTCAGGAAGACACAAGGTCAAGAGTAGGAGGAACTGGCATGTGTTGCTTTTCCTGATACAGTGTGCTAATCTCCTCCTTTTCCACATTTCTCAGCCTTATTTTTCAAACCCCATAATCTTTAAAACATTTGGAAAAGTGTCCTAAGTGCATGCAATTTGGAAAATGTCAGGAGCTTTTCTAATGCAAGGCTGGAACTCAGTGTCATGATCAAGAGGGGTTTGTGTTCCTCCCCGATTGTCATATACTTCCTGCCTCTGGATTACTTGGAACATTCTCTTTTCCACACTTTCATGCAACTGCATCACGTTTAACTCTTCCACTAGTATTTCTCTTTCCCTTCTACTGGTGCACAATTTCTTCCAAAGAAATAGTCTGTTCTTCTAAAATATCTCTCACATCAAGATACTTTTTAATGATACCAGCAACTTCCCAAGACAGACATTTTCTCCTTTTTACTTTTCTGTTCTTGTTCTTTTGTTCAATTGCTAGTATCTCTTTTAATGTGTTGTTTCTTTTCCTCAGTGTTACCCTCTCTTTACTTTAGCTGTTCTTTGCTTTTTCTTTACACTTATGTTTTCAAATTAACTTTGATCTCTGTGTGTGGGTTGGCCTGGATAATACTGCTTTTTATCTCTGTTGTATGTCTGCACCTTTTTCTCCATTAATCTTCCAAACCTATAAATTATTGCGGAACATATTTCTATTTTCCCTTCACTGCTTCCGCCACAGAGAATTCACACTGACTTTTGACTTACTACTCTGAGTTTTTCAAGACTTTTATCACTCTCAGCTTCTTGAGAAAGGCTGTTAATATTTTAAGGCTGTATTTTGAACTTAGAGAAAGACCTGTAATTTCAAGTACCTTCAGTGGAAATCTGTAGGCATCTTTCAGAGATGGGTTTGACCTTCAGTCCGCAAGCTAAGTTAAAATATGTTCCAGTGCATGGAATATGTTCTCTCCACTGTCATATCTATATCATCTATATCTATCTATATCTATACTCAATTATGTTGTGTCTCATTTTTGGTGCATGGGAAACCACATCTTCTATGTGGTCTATGAAATAGTAAAAGAACCATCCCATCAAAATATAAAAATGAAGGCAAAATCTCTTTTGGGCTCTCTAGAAATACAAATAAAGTGTAAATAAAATACAGAATAATGTATCAATCACTCAAAATTTTAAAGATATGGATGAATATCTTTAAAATATTAAAATTTAAAATCTTGGGACAATTCTGGACAGTGAAAACATAAAAAAGTTGAAATCTTCAGCCTGGACTCCATTGGGAAGCAGAAGAATTTCTCATACCCGTGGTCACTTTTGATACATGAAAACATCCTTCTCATCCACAAAGCCCTCCAGAGTTTTAAGGTGAAAGAAATATCTTTTGGGTATGCATAGAGCACTCTGTGTAACAGTATGAGGGCAGCCCCCCCTGCAACACCAGCATGCATTGAGCATTGACCTGTGCATAATTCCAAACCCCTGCCAGATAAATGTTTTTGTGTGGTTGATGTCGCTTATTCTCAGCTGCATGTTATGTTCTTCAAAAATTGAGGATGTCAAATGACATTTCTTACCAGAATGGAAGATAGCCCTTTTCTGAGGTGCAGTGCATGTGTTCAGATGTAGAACACATGGAAAAGCCAGGCATCAACCCTCAGAGGCAGCAGCAAGAGTCTTCATCGGGACCAGAAGGGACACAGCAGAGTTTGAGGCAACACACTAAGTTTCTGAGTCAGCTGAATGTAAGTGTGAATGCAAAGACTTGCAGCATGCAAAGGAAATTATTTTGCTAATTACTTGAAATTGTTCTACTTTAAAAGCTACTTAAGCTTGTGTTTCTAATACAATTAAGTTTTGGTGGCTTAAAGACTTTTGTTTGGGAACTCACTAGAAGAAAACATCTAAGTGGATACCCTTCAAACTTCTGGCCAGTTCAACACCATGCTGAAAAATGCTGGAAAATCACTCTGCATGTTCTGCTAAGTGAGACATGTGAAGGAGGAGCTCCATGCCTTTCCAGCAAGCTGAAAAAACAAAATTACAGAGAATTTAGGGTCTTGACTGCCTGTGCATCAAGGCATGATTAATGGAGCATGTAGGTTTGCAGTTCCCTTACGGCATAGGTGCAGGCACACGGCCCACTGTCCTAGGTTGCAGTATAGGTGTATTTATTCTATTACCACCTCCACAAGCTGTGGGGCACTGGTTGTTATCTCCTGCTATGACTCACCCCTGATAACAGTTAATGAGCCATCAAGAACCAACTGCATGACTCATGGACTTATCCTATTGTGAGATGCTCCACCCAGGAGGGAGGAGCCAAGCATTCCCACCTGGATATAACCTGGGCTCTTGAATGGCACAAGCAGCCCTGTCTGCTGGATTCACAAGAGCTAGCACTGGACCTTCAGGTGGTGACCAGACCTTCCACAGAATCACTGCCTCAACCTAACTACTTCACTTGGACTGCTACCACCACCCTGACTAACAGGATGTCAGGTTGTATCTGAATCTGTCAGTGTTTTTCTTGTATTATTGCATTTATTTTAAATTTTCCCATTATAATCCTGACTTGCAATCTCCCACTGGTTTGTTTTCAAACTAAAACTCCCACGTTCATTTTGTCTCCCTGATCTGAGGTCTCAGTCTCTCCTGATATCTGAAATTGTTTCTGCTTTAGGATGGGTGACCTCCAGTGCTTGGGATTAAGGTCTATCGCTATTAACTTCTCCCTGAGATGACTTTCCCAGGGAAAAAACCAGATTCACCAAAAACATTCCGTTTGGGACCTACATGGTTCAAGAGCTCTCCAAACAGCAGCAGGACTATTTTTCACAATTATCCAGTTTCAGGCATGTCCATAACATTAAATTCTGTTTTCCGTGGAAATAAAAACATTTTTTTATGCTAAATGAGACCATAAAAAAAAAAAGGGAAGGTGCTACAATGTGAGAATGAATTCACACAAAAACATACTTTGAAAATAAAAGTGCTAAATTACACTTTATTGCATAAGCTAACTATGTACAGTGCAGATTTTATAACAATGATATATCGAATTAATACAAATTTTCACAGGCTTGAATGAATTCTGTGCTGAATCAGGAAGGTACTTTTTACTATTTTCTAAAAGTAACTGAACTGCTGGTCTCTTCATCAAGAAGGCAATTAATATACCCCTGATTGTTTCACACAATTAAGGAATATGCCACACATAAATTCTCTTCATTGTCATAAGGATAATTTTACCCCATGTTTTCTGTATTGAGACAGCTTGAATACAGATGGCTTGAGATAACCACATTTAAAGAAAAACCTCTAAGCTAGTTTGTTCTAGAAATCATTGCTTAATCTCCAAATCCATTTACTTTTGGGGAGTGATACAAATACTGTTTATCAAATGCCACGGTTCAAGATTATTTCTCTTCACACTGGCCTTCAGAGCTCAGGATATCCCTTTCAGTGACAGAGTGAACATGCTTAGAACAGACTCAATCTTCATGATGTCAGATAAAAGTTAGTTAGATTCAATTATGATTTGGGATTAAGGAGAGGCTGAAATGAATGCTAACCATGAACAAATCCTTTAAATTGTCAGATTATGATTGGTTTCTTGACATCTTTAATAAATCAGATAGGATATTTACACTTTTCTATTCAAAATGGAAACTACTGAGTATTTAAAAAATCTGTGTTTGCATTTTCCTAAAATTTTATATTAGACAAACAAAGCCTAATCACCCTTTCCCTGTGCCAAACCTGACCACGTAAAGAGATATTGTACAGGGAAAATAATATTGTCTTGGATATACTTTTTTCTATAGTAACATTTTCTAAAAGTAAAATTGATAGCATTTAAATTTAAGAACAAAAGACAGATTAATCTTAGTTTGAATAGGACATGAGCTACTTTGAAATTTTTACCATGGTTGCTTAGCACTTGTAAATCAACCCATGATTTTTGAAATGTTTATTAGTCCCTCCAGCATAGCCACAGGCTCAAAAGAGTTGTTTTTAATAACAACAGTAGTGATTTCAAAACAGTCCCCTTGTTTTTCTCATGCTTTGTTTACTTTTGAACTCAAAAGAAAAACACAATTAATTTAAAATAAGGAATTCTTTTTTCCTACTTGGCATAGCATTTCTATTATCCTAGGAAGAAATAATCCTCAAAAAATACCATTTCAGTATTTAGTCCATCAGAAAACTATTTTTGTCACTTGCTTTCTTGATTTTTGTTCATGTAGATTTCAAAGTCAATTTAAGGCAACATATATCTATTTAGGGTCAGTTGGTGGGGACCAGCTTATATTCATATTGGACAGACTACATACTGTTCTGCTGGCATGGACCATCTATGTCCATGATGTGCATCAAGTGGCATACACAATTGCACAGAAGTTTTTAGCCAAAAAAAGGCCCTCTGATAAAGACCATAACTTCTGTTTTCCACACCCCATGTGACACAACCACCCTCTCATGCAGGCCTGTGGACACTTTTTATCATGTTTCCCTGGAGCACGTTGCCTGCTGCCCTTTCCCAGTGTCTGATGTTCAGAAAGCCTTGACATGCTGTGGCTCATCCTTCAGAAAAGGGTTCAAGTAAAATGGAAAGGCTTTGCCACCATACAAAAAAACTCTGGGTTGCTGGCTCTGATAGTGACCACAACTAGATATGACTAGTTGTGGGAATGTGAGAAATTTAAATAAATAATAAAAATAAAATTAGTAAAAATGTGAGAGAATGTGAGAAATTAAAAGCTAGCAGCACTTCCCAAAAATGTTTTTCTCACCACCAACAAAGGGAACATCATAAGGCAAAGGTGATTATATCCAATAACTCTCAATGGGTTTTTTTGCTAATGTGTCCAGTTGCTCTTAAAAGACATTGACTTTCACAAGGTACTGTAGCAAGGCATTTCACAGACTAATTACCAGCGATTTGAAGAAATTACTTTGGGCCTACTATTTTACAACTTCATTTTATTCCCGCAAGCCATTGTATCAAAAGTGATTTTGATCAGTGAGTAACCACCCTCTCAGTGTCACTCTTCATTGTACAGCCTCCTAACTAGTCTTCCTCACTCATCTCTTTCCCACCTAGAAGAGTCTACATTCGTCTATTTCATTCTCATACAGAAGCTGTTAAATGCTGGAGGAATCAACTCTGCATCACCAGCAGAAAATGGAGGGTATCTTTGCTGGGGATGTTTCCCAACATCTCATGACCACAGCTCTGAGTAGTTCCCCTTTCCTTCTTCCTGATGGCCAGAGAAGCAGTTCCCACAGGAGTGGTTCCCACATAAATGGGTCCCACTGTGTTCAGGACTGTCAGGAGAGCAGTACAGCATCACTGGGTGTCACTCAGGATTCAGAGGCTGCAGCAGTGATGTCCCACACTCAGTCCTCAGGGAGGGGACTGGGACTGAAGGGCTGGGGCTGAGCAGAGTGTGACAGTCCCAGCTCTCTGTCCCTTGCACACAGAAGGTGAGGTGTAGTGGAATTGAGATAAGTGGCTCCAGAGCTCATCTCAGCCTCCCAGTGCTGTGCTCTTGCAGTGCTTATCTCCTCTTCATTAAAGGCTGTTCCCTTGCATGATCTCTGTCCTTTGGGGAAGTGTCATGGGCTCCTTTTCATGGCCTGCTGAGGTGTTATTGCTGGAGGACTTTCTCAGGTAGGAAGAGTGAGACATGGTGCACCCTGTGGAAGCAGTTATTCTCTGTGTCACAAACACAACTTCCTGCCTCAGATCTACTTGAATTGTCCAAGAATAAACTGAGATCAAACTAATAAATCTGTAGTGTGGACATCCAGGACCAGAGCCCTGCAGAGAAATAGAAAGAAAACAATATGACAGTGAGGATGAGCCAGCCTTATTTCAAAAGGCTGCAGGAAGAGAAAATCAGATAGACTGGCAGTTACATGACCTTTAAGCCCAATACTTGTGTGTGGCAAGAAGATCTGCCTCCTAAGACCAAAAGGGCACTGATTCTTGAGTGCCCTCACAAGCTCTCTGGCTTTTCCGGGGGAAATGACCAGCTATCAGGGAGCATATCTGTGCAGTTACATTTTATATTCACACCTTAATTTTGCCTACCTTCTATTCTGTTTTTATTCCCTCTGCCTTTTTTTATCTTCAAGTTTTAAGAACCAGAATAGGAGACAGAAAACAGAGCTAAACACTGTTAATTGTCCGCACAGTCTTGGGGCCACATAAAATGCATAAATCTGTGAGCTAACTAAAATCCTATAAGAGGTCATTTGATAATTTTTCTAGTGCTATTGCTCTAATTAAATGATTTATCTGTATGGATTTTTACAGGAAGAATTTTCCCTACAGTTCTCAAGAATTAAATTTCAAAATGGCTGCGCAGGGATGGAACCACCCATTAGTTGTTGCCAAACAGGAATGTTTCATTTTCACCCTCAAAGCCAGTTACTGTCAGGTACTTTTTATGAAGACACCTACACATGCAAAACAGAAATCAAGAGGCTGAATGGCCCCGACAGCCTTGTTGCACCAAGGTTGCTTGTTTAAAGCAAGTTCCAGTCAAGAATAATTGAACTCAGTTCAAATTAGATTGTTGCTCCTTAGCTCTGTGAAATGAGGTAGATGATCACAGTCCATTTCCCATTAGCCTCACTGTCTGCTCTGCTAAAACCACCTGCGCAATTGAAACTAATTGGTGCCCTCAACAGTAGTATCAACAGAGAGGATGCAATTAAATAGTGATGGATTATGAGCTATATCCTCCCCCTAAAGACGTGATACCTTTAGATACTGGCAGTGAGCAAGCTCGCATGGCTGGAGCTTGGAGTGGGGTGGAATTTACACCAGTGGGCTGCCAGTCAAGATCCAGTCACAAGCAGAAATGCAAGTCTATGCACAAGTGAACATTAATAAGGACATATTTATTCAGCTAGAACATAGGCAGGCCTAGAGCAGGGGAAAACACATCCTATTCTATTTGAATTGAAAGGATCAAAGTGATATGAGCCCTAGAGCTACCAAAAGGCTATCAGACACAAATCTCATGAGGGACTCCTAAATTCTCTTTCCTCTAGGGACTCATGTCAGTGCAGCAACACAAAGCGAAAGGCATTGACTCATAGAGCAGCACATTTAGAACAGGCTGAGAGTAAACTGATCCAGTGCTGCTGCTGGTAAGAGCAGCTTCTGACCAACAACTGGGCTGTTTTCACCCATCACTGGGAGCCAGACCACAGAAGCCTAGTGAACTTCTGACAGAAACAGCTCCTCTTCTAAGCTGGTCAGTTGGATTCATCTTGTTCTCTATTGTGCTGCTCCTCAAAGGGCAGTGTGTAAGAACGCATGAGCAAGTAGGTAAGGAATTTTTTGGTAGACTCATTAAAAAAATGCTGTTATTGGCTTTTATAGCACTTGTGCTTCTCTGTTATTCTTTTTAATAGGGCAGTTTCTACTTTGAATTTCTATAGGGTGCTTTTTTTCTAAGGACTGTAAGATGATTAAAAGGCATCAACAAAGAAAACTTCATACTGCAGCTGGAAGAGAAGCAAAACTTTTCTGCTTGTGCAGCTATTTTTCTCTCTCTACAGGCCAGTTTGGAGTTCAGATCATCAACTCCAGAGCCAGGACTGAATGCCAGGCATCCTTCCCTACAATCTAACAAATATTAAACATTTGCTCTAGCGATATTTGATGCCTCAGAGGAGTTGATGCTCTGACACAGCAGAGAGAATCATTTACTGTATTGTTCTGCCTACAGATATGACAGTTCAAAGCACAATGCTTTGTGATTCTTCAGATTTTCCTGTGTTTGTTCAACAAAGAACCGCTACTCACTGACAACCTCTGTTCAATAACATAAAATATCTGTAACACAGATGGAGTGATATCTGTCAATGCATCGACATGCACAAGCTATAAAGTTGTTTAAAATAAATTGTAAAAAGCAGCTTCTGGTTTCAGATAATGACTATGCAACACAATGTTTGGTCTCAGAGCATTGGTTTAAGATGCATCAGACATGTGGTGCTCTCTAGGATACACATGAAGCCAGATTTCTCAGAAGTGATTAGAGTGCACAGCTGCCCCTGATGTGACTCTTACAATCAAATTTTCAGATGACTTATTCAGCAAACTGATCTGCTTTGAAAGTCCAGCCCTGGATGTGAATGATAAATTGATTTTAAGCCCCTACTCTTTTTTTATAAAAACGATAAGTCAAAGGTCAACTGCAAATTGCTTTTTCCTTAAAAAAAACCAAAACAAACCCAAACCAAAAGAAAATAAAAACTCTGAAGAGGTGGTGCCTTATGCACCTGTAAACTTTCCCTCAAATGTATTCCCTGATTATACTAGTGTAGCGAGAGTCTTGAACTTGTGAGTTTTCTAAAGTATAATTCTTCTCCTAATTTTCATGCTTTTAAAAAATTTTGTGGAGGGGAAAAATCACTAAAACTAGGAAAAAAAAAAAGAAAAATGCCTAGGTTTGGACACGAAAAATCACCCAAATGAATTAAAAGTGAATGTCTAAAAAAATTTCAAAGTGAATGTCTAAAACATGTTCAGTCTACAACTGAAGGTTCATACAACTTTACTTTTTTAGACCTTAACGTGATTTTCTTTTCAGCTGGCAGTTTCTTTCATCTGCCCTGGAGTAAATGTAAATGGTATCCTCTGGTGATTATTTAGGCAGTGGCAGAGCTAAACAATGGCATCAGCAGTGTGAGCGTGAGTCAGCTGTGGTAATGCTCCTGCTAGTTGGAGTCTTGCATAGGGAACTACTCTTGATTTATTTCTCAAGGGTCATCAAAGATAAAGTCTGCAAGAAATAACAACTTTCTTACAGCTCTCTGTTCTTTCCTGAAGCAGCACAGAAAAAGAAAGAAAAAGTATTATAGATCCACTGTTCACTTCTTTCTTGAACTGCTTAATGGTGTAAAATCTCCCTTCTACCATGGTTACCAAACTACTTTTTCCCAATCAATAGATCTGTGTTTTCAGTCTAATCAGATCAAAATGGATATCAGGATAAGTTATGTTTACTGATATTGCCATTTTAAAACTTTTTATTTTGCTTCTGGACAGGCACATTTATATTAGCAATGAAAAAATTTATCTTTACAGGACTCCTACATTCTTATTTGCATCTCACAATAGAACATGAGCAAAAAGGAAATGCTATCTAGTACTAAGACATAGAAAACTGTTGAAAGCAAATATATTCACTTGAAATGTAGCTTTATTTGGGATCTTGCTAGATCATACATCACTTTGCGACTATTTACAGACTTTGTGAACATCTTAACCAAAGAACAAAATCTAATGATGCAATACTGAGTATCCTGATATTCATGTTTAATGAATATATACAGCATTATTCAAATCTATCCTTCACTTTGATTAAATTCCCTTTTTAAGAAAAATGCACTGAAATACAATTGTTCTTTTAAAGAATTCAAGAGAGAGTGTAGCAACAAAAAACCCTGATCAACTGTTTCAATTTAAAGAGCACACAGTAAAACCATTAGAAGATAGAGCTACATGTCTTTAGAATACATAGCAATAAATAAATTAAATCACCCAGAACAAATAGCACCAGCTGCTCCACAGATAAATATAGAAACTTGGAAATATAAAGGATAAAGTACTTCAACCTAAAATAAAATAAACAGTAAGAGGCAGTGAAATGTTGTCTTAGTCTCAAAAGCCTGATGTTACCCATTTATTTTGTACTGAGTCCATTTATTTTTCTCTCATGCTCTTCCCTCTGTGCACTCAGTGCATACTAAACAGTATAACATGAACTATACTATGCTGCATTTAAACTTGATGCTGCCTAAGCTTACCTGTTATTTCTGGAGACAAGGGTTATTTTCTTGCTTGGAAAATTCTCTTTCCTTTTCCTCTCCTCCCATCAGCATCTAAAATGTCATTTGTGAGTTGGCTTTGCCCCCACTTTATTGACCATTCTCATGGTAAAAGGAAGAAAGCTGAAAGATAATTAGATTTTGAGTCTGGGTGAGTAATTTTAAGAGCTTTGCAAGTCTGACTCCAGGATATATTTTATGTCAAACTCAGCTTTGTTCATTCAGTATAAAAGGTTGCACGTTACAAGACAGGATGGTTTAGCTTCACAGGGTTAGGGAAGGGCAAGGGGGTGACATCCTCAGAGCTTAATTATGTCAGCCTTAATTTGAGTTCCATCATCATAAGTGTAAGTCAACATGTTTAAAGTTGACAAAAGTGATCTTTCACTAAGTAAAAGCAATGAGTTGCTTAAAAAGATGCTAGCTAAATGAAATTGATAGCAATAAAATAATTTACACTATGAAATGTACACTTTAACAAAAAAAACCAAACCAAAACAAAGTACTTAATCTTCTCAAAACTACTGTGAAAAGAATAAATCTCCAATGTCGTTACAAAGTAATAATTTTCACAAAAACACACAGATTTTTCTATGAAATGTAAGTTATCATAAAACACTGACTGTTAACATATCTTCTTTGCATCTGCAATAAATAGAAGGTAAAAGAGCAGGAAATCAACAATTTTGGCATAGAAAATGGTTACCCACAAAAGCAATGTTTTTTCTGAGCAACTTGGTGTTGTGTGCAAAGTGTTGCAGCTCATCTAACTTTGCCCATGGCACCCAGATGCCACATACTCAGATGGTGAGTTGATTCAAGGAAGGCATCTATTAAATAGCTCTCTGGGTTGGAACAACTTGGATATCCTTCCATTTTGCAGTTAAACTGATGTAAATGCTCTGACAGTGCTGCAATACCAAGTCACAGCTGTGAGAAGTTGGAAAAAAAAGAAGCATCTTACTGAAGGATCAAACTTTCTCCCTGCTGCTTCTTCATTTCCTTCACCTGATCTGGACTGTGTGTTTTGTGTACAAGCTGCAAACTACTAAATCCCCCTCAATCCCCTTTTCCTGGTTATGTACCTTTATACCTCAAATATTTTTTTTCCCATTCCTCAAAGCTTTCATTTCTTTTTCTATACTTACTAACTGCTATGAGGTCTTCAGTGTTTCCTCAGTAGTTTTTCAAACCTTGCAAGCCTCTCCAGACACTCTAGACCTTTCATGTCATTCTCATCTCAGCTCTCTCAGGTCTTTTAGTAACAAAAATACACGATTCCTCTCTTTAAAATTTAGCTGTGCAAAAGTTCCACTGTCTAATTTGGTCACCCTTGAGTCACTCTGCAGAAACAGACAGATCCAATGGGTGATGTGTCTCCTCTTAAGACAGGCAGCTCTTTTGATGTCAATTAACTTCTAGACATGTAAAATCAGGCAAGATGGATATTACTCACATGGCCTATATTTTACCAGGTCCAGCCCATCACCCTTTTTGCACTTCCTATTTGCCATTCTAGTTATAAAATGGGATTATAAACCCACTATGGAGAAAGTTAGATGCAAAAATGTTTACTTCATTTACTTGGAGTATTTTTATGATGCACTTCTTTTGTATAAATAGCTCAAATTTCATTGCCTTGTTTTGCTTCAATTTCAGATTACAAATTCATGTCTAATTTGCTGTCCTCTCTCTTCCCTAAGGTCTCTTTTAGCTTTACTGCTCTTTCCATCCCACTTAGTATATGTTTTCCAGTTTATTCTCTCCTGCATGCTTTAATTCTCATTTCTGCCATCTGAAACCCTTTTTACTGTATTGGAGCCCTTAGGCCTTTTTTTGCTTTTCTCCCTTATATCCCTTACAATATAGTTCATGTCCTTGAAAACACATTAAAAGAACTACATATCTCAATCCTCTGTCCAAACTAGATTTTTTCCTAATCAAGAAGCTATATAGGTCTGGCAAAGTACTCAAATGTTGTTGTTGGAAAGTGAAGTTTTGATGGAAATTGTGATCAAAACCTCTTTTACTGAAATTCATCACATATATCACAGGCAAGCCAAGCAGGGCAAAACATTTCTGACCACTTCTAATTCTAATTTATTTTTCAGCAGCAGACTGGTTTATTTGCTGTAATATGCTAATTTTTTTTGTGACAGCTGGAATGTGGGTTTAGACAGCCTTTGCACTGTAAAGTTCATTTCTGCAGCAGGGAATAGGAGGAGTTGTTTTCCCTCAACCTGAAGAAGAAAGTCTTAAGCCAGAACAGTGAAGATCCTACTTGAGAAAATCTGGAGGGGGAAAAGTAGAGTTCATCATAGCAAATTCTCTTAATCAAGACTATACATAAATTGATAGTCTTTGCATGTCACGTTGGAGTTCTTTCATAAATCTTAAGAAAAAAAGGTCAGAATTATTTCATACTGCATTCACAATTTCATGGTATTTAATGGGTGAACATGATGAAAAACAACAGGAATACCACAAATCATAATTTCATCATGATATCACCACACTCTCTCAATGCATAACACACTGAGAACTGGAAATTATGGTATAACAACTGGCAGCGTTGCTGTGGACCTCAAATGAACAGACAGTCAGTAGTATTTAACATACTGCCTGCAGTATTTCACAAAGGGTGAGAACTGGCTTTATTCAGGAGGACATTTTGTTGGTTTTTAGATTTGAAGCTCAAAACACTGCTAACGGCAGGTGTCATAAGCAAGCACTATGCAATTTTGTCTTTTCAGTTTTGTCATTACACTTCACAATTAAGCTGGCTTCCATGGGATCCTTGCTCTTCAGAGCAAACGCTTAGCCACTGAGAAATACTGATTACATTATATCCTCTTTTCTTCCCTCCTGCATCAGAATCAAAGGCAAAGCTTTTATTTCAGGTGTCTCCTTTCACCTACTTAATCATGTAGTGAAGTGGGGAGAACCAATGAGAAGAAAGATGATCAAGAAGCAAAAATTCTATAAGAAAACATTTGCAAAATTATAAAACTAAGGAAGCCATATTACTTATTAAGAAATGGAATTTAAATTTGTATTTAAAATAACTAAGATAATTCATTTATTTGAGGATAAAAGATGGGAGAAATTAGCTATCTCACAGAGTCCAGCTTTCTAAATTTCAGGCAGCCATGCCACAGCTGTCAGATTTGAAAGGAGTCTGAAAACATCTATTCCATGCAGTAAAGGATAAAAAAGTCTTCCCAACACTCCTTCAGAAAGCCGAGCCTGAACTATGCCCTAGGTAAAAGCAGAGAGAATCTTGCTAATACCCCAGGTCCCCATGCTTTAGTTGCTAAATAAAACTCAGAGAGAGTCCTAAGATAGACACAGACTGCAGGACTGTTGCTAATTTAAATTCAGGAAAGAATTTTCTCTTAAGCTCATACCTGGCAACTGCCAGTTTGACACTGACTGTGTGACCAGGGCACAGCCACCAGACACCTAAGGATGTAAAGCCACTAAAGGTACAATTTCACCCCATCTATGCCCACCTGCTCACCTCCAGGACTTCAGAGGACAGTGAATGCAGACACAAAGAAAGCCAAATATAGATCAAGATAGGAAACTGATGCTTTATTTCTAACCAGTGCTGAATAGAAACTCAGCAACATGGATATGATTATATGATTTTTGGGCAATAGCATTTCCAAGGGACCTTTTTGGGAATACTGACACACCATGTATCTGAAAGCTGTCACTGCAAACTTGTGCACTGGGACAAAATGACTTCCCAGGATCCTATGACTTCATGAAATCTCACTTCATGAAATCTCCTATTCAGTTATGTGATCCCTTTCCAAAGCATATCACTTTACTTATCAACCGTCTAAATTACTTAGTCCTTTCCCTCTTTGTCAAACTGCTCCACAAACATACTTCTTGGACAGATAAGGAGCCTTCTTCCAATTTCTGCTCTAAATTTATTCATGGACAATTTATAGTCATTTGATCTTTTGCCAATACCATCCTTTAACTTAAATAATAATTCTCCTTCCTTAATATTTACCTCTGTAGTATGTCACTTATTCATTTAATTCATTCAGTTTAAAATAATCTTAATAAATGGGGAAATGTTGTAGCTGTAAAATGAAAATGCACTATGATGACCTTTACTAAAATCTGGCACTAACCTGATTTTATTAAGTATCAGAAACATTATAAAAGATATTAAAATATAGTGATATTACATTATGCAAATCTATTTAGACTCATTTAAATTCTTTTTGTCTTTCCTCTTCTTTCTACACAGTCCAGTTTCACAAATGAAGAAGTTTTAATAGTAAGCCTAGATCTTTAGAGAATCACTTATATATTTATAATATGTACAAATTACGAATAAAAGAAGGGAAAATGTATTTTCAGAAAGATCAGTGGCTTATGTAACTGATCAGCTATTTCTGCAATCTCTCTTTCTGGTAATAATTATCACAGCTGTCTGTACAAGTTAATGACTTAAAGATACACATATTTGGCACCCAGTCAGAAGAGAAATTGAAATCTAGACTGGATTCAATTAACAAGTCCACCCAAATTTGACAATGCTGTTAATATGTTCAGTAGACTAAATGCTCAGCAGCAAACTACTGACTTTCTCCCTTTTGCTTTCCTGTGGCTAGTACATCTACTGAAATATTTTGCATTATCTGTACAGTGAGTGCATGACCTATGCTTTTTTTATATATGAGTATTGTCAAGTTTTCCTACAATAGTGCATATGAATAATAACAGTAGAACAGTCTGGTGAAAAGATCTGTTCCTCTGGCTCAGAAGATTAGAAAACCTGGATTTTCTGAGAGTATGAACTGATGAAGAAGATTAAAATTTTCTTACAAATATTAAGAAAGCCAAATGTTTGGTCTAGAGTCAAAACAGAAATATCCATTGTCAAGAAATTCTGACCACATCACAGCCTTTAACTTTATTATTTTTCCTCGTACTGAGAGCAGAAGGAGGTGTATATTAAGACAACAAAATTCATTCATCAACATAGATGACTGCTAGGATGTCGTCACAGAGTCACAGTGTGGTCGAGGTAGTAAAGAACTTCTGTCAGTCATCTGGTCCCACCCCCTGCTCAAGCAGGGCCACCAAAAGCAGATGGTCCAGGGCCAAATCCAGACAGCTTTTTAATATCTCTAAGGATGGAGATTTGACAACATCTTTACTCACACTCACATCAAAAAATGTTTCCTGTCTTTCAGTTTGTGCCCTTTGTTTCTTGTCCTGACATCAGCTTTGGCCCAAAGCATCCTCTTTACAGCCTTGTGATCTGTGCAGGTGTGAGGAAGAGACACTTGTGACACTTTTGACTGCTGGTGAAAGGCTCTTCTCCATATGCAAGTTTCCAACTTTCTCCATAGGCATGTCTCTCCAAGCTGCATGTGTGAGGCTGAATATGACACTGCACTACCCTGCAGTGCTGCTGACATGTTCTTGGGGCTTTACTGAGTTATTTTCATTGTGCCAAGCAGACAACTTCTCCCTATGCAGAACTATTGCTAGAGCATAAATCATACACAAAACTGGACCTTGCCACCTTGTAGTGACAGAAACAGTCATGGAGGGGAAAAGCCTGTTTTTAAATGGAAGAGTTTAATATAAAGAACAAAATATTAGCCATTTAACCCATGTGGTCCTCCAGCAAAGAAAATATCTATATCCTACTCCAAGGGATTAAGTGGTTAGTAAATAATATCATCATGGTAAGGAAATTTCTCTGGCATCAGCTGAGGTTTTGTCTTATACATCCCATACTTTCTCTTCAATAATAGAAAAGGAGTACATAACATGCATTTCAGCACAGGGATTGCCCAGGTAGTACTGTACTTTCAACAAAACTTTTTATAGACAGTTTTAGCTATTATTACTATTCTACTGCAACACGATATTTTCAGCTATTAAACATCAAACTCCAATTTCACAAAAATAAATATGTGGTTCTAATAGTCAGGTTTTGTTCCTAAGTGAAACTGCTTATAAAAAGACTATTTATTTATTCATTAAAAAACTGTATTTGTTTATTTAGATGGAAAAGTATTATGTGAATTAATAAAAATTATTCAACTAATTTCCACAAAAGTCTTGTGAATAGGCTCTTAAGTCTCTAATTCCCATAACAGTAAGCATTCTGAACTTGAGAAATGCTGCACAGTGGCTTAGTTACTCATGCCTTTGTTTGTAACAAACAAACAAACAGCTCACAGCCCTGAGATTTTTGCAATGTATTACTGTTGCTGGGTATAGACATTCATC
Source organism: Lichenostomus cassidix (assembly GCF_008360975.1). Classification (NCBI taxonomy): domain Eukaryota; kingdom Metazoa; phylum Chordata; class Aves; order Passeriformes; family Meliphagidae; genus Lichenostomus; species Lichenostomus cassidix. The sequence continues at coordinate 15,527,005 of NC_139480.1, read as the reverse complement.
CACATTTGGTAATGTGCAAAGCACTGTACAGTATGTTAAAAATTATCTGTATTGACTTCCCCTCATTGCTCAAGACATGAGGCGTTCAAGATTTCCAAGATTTCTTGTGAAACACTGTTGTACTTGAAGCCTTACCATCCTACAGGGATTTTGCCATCATTTGTCTGCATTTACAGCATTATCACTTCTGCACATAAAAGTATCGTCTTTAGCTGTCCTCAGAAATAAATATTTAACTGATGAGATATGCAGTATAGCTCTTTATCCTGCAGAGTCCTTAAGTGTTTCATACATTTCTGTGAGTTCTGTGTAACATAATGGATCAGCTTTATTTGAGCTTAAAATGGCATTGTGGCTTCCTGTGTTTTACTTGAAGCACAGTAATTCTCAACTTTTATTCAATAATCACTATGTCTTTTCTGACAGTCCTTTTCTCACTTTTCAGGCTCCAGTTCTTACTTGCTCGATGAGAAATGGGGGGAACTTGTCAACCCACGACACAAGCCTTGGAGAAAACCTGGCCCCCTTCTAAGAGTTAGTCTCCATGAATATCTCAGGGCACATTCCCAATAATCATTTGTGTAATTGCTCCAGGAGACCATATTGTTTATTATTTTTCAAAGAAAATGTCAGCTATAATCATTGAGAATATTATCAAGCTGTCATGTTTGCAACATGTTGAAAATAAATATTTTTATATTACCATCACTTGGTATTTGAGTCAAGTAATAATACTAACATTTTCCTTGAAATCTCCAAGGTATTCATTCTGTTTTGTTATTATTCAGATCAATTATGTTGCATATAAATTAAACTCTTAAGTATGTTGTTGAAGGCGCTAATATTCCTTTAGCTTTATCCGACAAACAAAATCTTTTTTTGTTGTAGCTTGGTAATTCCTTTTTTCATATGATGCTCTCACATGGGAAGAATGCTTTTAAAACTCATCAAGTTCTGAAAATGCACAATGGAAATACTCTTATTGCTTTTGAGGCCAAAAGAGAAAAGGCATCATAAAACAAACTGTCTACACTCTGGATGCACATATTCATTCTACACTACACATATTCAAATCACAGTAAGGCACCCAGGACAAAAAACAAATATCCTGATTATAGGTCCTTTCCTTGCCATCAAACCTTTTAGGAGCAAAACCTAACCAAATAAAAGAGCCCCCAGCCCATCTTCTATGTTAATTCTAGTTTTGCTTCCTTTTGTTTTGCCCCAGGATATTTCTGTTCAATATTACTATTTTTACACTCTATCATACTGTTCCAGGTGCCCAGAAGCACACAGATTTTACAGATACTGGCTCTGCCTTCACAGCCAGCACTTCAGCTTTCACATCATATAGAAAAACGGAAATAATGTTTCAGTTGATTTGCAGTTTGGTCTTTAAATGGTAGATTTTCACCAACCAGATCTCCCCCTAGCATGAGCAATCAATGCAACTGCTGTTTTACCAGTTCATAACTTCGATTTCCTACAAGATATCCTCATTGGCACATGCCATTGGCAGTGTATGCTAATTAATTCAGCTCTTACAATCTTTTGCATTGTAATGGAATGTTTGAGCAGGGATATGATGGATTCTCATCAGATTGTTTTTCATAATTAATGATATCTTGCTTGAGATGCTAGACAGCCTTTTGGTTTCTGACAGTGTGTCAACAAAATGTGAAATGTCTGGTGCATTGTTGTAGTGCCTTTAGTTGCCCAAGTTTTCTCATAGCAAAGTTAGTGGCAAATCCAAACAAGAAAATGATGTCTCCCTCACTTCTTGTTCACAGTATCAATTACAGCGGCTGCAGTTAATATGTTTCCAACTGTTGTCGCTGCACATTTGGCCCTCAAAAGTGCCTAGGAGCTCCAGCTCTGCTTCCAAATATGCCCGAACTGGCCCTAGGACTATGTCACTGATTACTTTGCCTTTCTTCAGCTGAACCTGAAAGACAATGTCTAATACTGAAAACTGAGCAATATATGCTGTATGTTTGATTAATTATTAAAAAGAAAACAAAATCTACAACATATTTGAGTAATTCTTAAAAAAAACCCCAAAGCTCACAATAAAAACCCCACATAAAAGTAAGAGATATAAGTTAAACTGGCTGTAGTATACAATCATCCATGTCTTTTTCCTCATTATAAGTTTCAGCTGTAAAGAAGACAAAGCCACATTGTTCTTAGTTGTGCCCAGTGGCAGGACCAGAGGAAATGGCCACAAAAATATAGAAAATTCCATCCAAACATAAGTAAGAGACTTTTTGTTATGAGATTGGTGAAACATCAGAACAGGTTGCCCAGAGATGTTTTGGAATCTCCCCACTTGGAGATATTCAAAGATGTCTAGACAGGGCTCTGAGAAACCTTCTGTAGCTAATCCTGCTGTAAGCACAGGGGAGTGCCACAAAGATGATCAGAGGGCTGGAGCACCTCTCCTGTGAGGACAGGCTGAGACAGATGGGGCAGGTAGTGGCAGGACAAGGGGGAATGGTTTTAAGATGGAAGAGGGTCGTTTTAGACTATTAGGGAAAATTCTCCACTGTGAGGGTGGTGAGGGACTGGCACAGTTTGCCAGGAAAAGCTGTGGATGGCCCATCCCTGGAAGTGCTTGAGGACAGGTTGGATGGTGTGGCTAGCACAGTTTTTCCATGGGAAGTTTTCTTGTGTTTTTGTAAATAAAGATAAAGTTTGGATGTTTTGGAACAGTGTCCCAGAACTTGGACAGTGCAGGCCTGGCCAATCAGGCCTGGGGGAAGGCTTCTGACTAACCAATCTGGGTGACTTTTGAGAACTCTATAAATGTGATGAAATCAAAACAATAAAGGTCATTCCTTCTTGCCACTGAGAACCGATGCATTCATTACTCTGCTAGCTGCTCAACAGCGACAGGATGGGGCTCTGAGCAGCCTGCTCCCTGTGAAGGTGTCCCTGCCCAGGACAAGGGGCTGGGACTACATGATCTTTAACATCCCTTCCAGACCAAGCCATTCTGTAATTCTATATCCAGAGCTTCATCTTGTGAATTTCTAGTTTATAATATGCTAATTATAATACCCACTAGCTTACTGACTCCTAATAAATACTGATTTGTTGTTTCAAACCTGAAGGTATGGTGAAGGATTTGAGGGTAGCAATGCAGGGAAACTAGTTTGCCCTTTTTTTCTTGAAAATCCTGAAACTATTAGTTTCAAGAAAATTCTTATTAAAGTACCTTTTTATCACACTACATTTTTCTAATTGAAAGAGAGTATATGTGCCAAGTTTGAATAACTTAAAAGATTAATAAATCTGAATTAAAATCATCTGGCTTACCACCCTAAATAAAGATGTACATTGCATGTATAAAACTCCAACAAACACTGTGGGTTTTTACCTTGTGGAACCATCTTCTGTTTTCTCATGGACCTCTTCAGCTGGGTTTTTGCAGTTCTTTCAAGGGACTCTAGAATTGCCACTGTGTACCAAATATCCCAAGTGCAAATTTATCAAGGACTTGCAAATAAGCACAAATAAACTACATAATAATATCATATGTCTCATTAAACCCTCTCTAATTTGCTCAATTTAATCTAGTTTTACAAACACACTACTTTATTAGAACATTATTCATCATGGAAATAACTGCCTATGTTATTCTTTGCAGTGAAATACGTCATTACATGGCTTTACCTCAGGGATTTTCATTCTCATTACTTCTATACTTACCCAGTTTTAACACCATGAAAGCCATCATGTTCCGAAAGACTGCCAGTGGCAATGGGACAAAACATAACATTACCAGAGGCTGGATGGGCTGTAGCAAGACCTGTATCATGTCTCCAATAAAATTATTTATTTTGAAATTTCACTTTTTCTTTTCGTAAGGTTTCAGCAGTAAGCACTGTATTCTTTTCATCTCTTCATCTTCTCATTCACTAAGAGACACCATGGTGATATCTTCATATCTCTATACTACAATGTTTTTGCACTGCAAAGGACAATTAACTAAATTTCATAATAATCTTTTCCTAAGCACCATTAACATAATTAACAGCCTGTTAACTAAGACATCAGACCTTCAGCATCACATAATAAATTGTAAGACCACAGCTGGTAGGAAACACTTTCAAGAGAAACACTGCTCAGGAACACAAAAGCTAGAACTGTGAAAATCTGTTTGTTCAGTGGTGGAGAACTTCCCCTGTCCATTAGAGAAAAATAAATGTCTGACTTAAATTGTTCCTAAAATGTGCTTAAGTAAATATCATGCTAAGCAGCTGCACTTCCACCAGCTAGAGCTCCATGAAAATTGGTTAATTATTCTTTTAAAGACTGCTTCCTTAACAGACATCATTTTGCTACAATAACTATACACTGGGTCATTAACTACCCTTCAGCAACAATTATATGATATAATAGTGAACTATTCAGAGAAACTTTAAATAAGAAAACAAAGATCTTGCTGGTCATTAGGAAGTTCCCAAGGCAAGAGCTATCCTGACCACCCATCTCGAGATACCTTGAGTAAATAATTTGCTAACAGCTAGTATCCTATAAGAGTCCTTAGAAATTTTAGAACAAGTGCATTAGTCAACTGCTATAATTCTTATGACAGGTTTGCCATGCAAGTCTTAACTTTATGAATTTTAATTTCTTTCCCCTTTTTAAAACACTACTACACTGTTATAACAACATTAAAGGAACATAGCTCAAGACTCTTTTTCACATACACCAGTGCCTTTTCTTATTTGTCTGGGGAATGAACTGCTGTTAGACCAAATTAACTCACACGGTGTGACACACTTCATTCAGCCCTTGCCACAAGATTTGCCACCACAAAAGTTGCTGTGTCCTACTTAGGAAATTAGCACAGAAACAAGCTGCATAATGGCACCATTATGGGAACATTAATAAACTGTCGACCCCTTAGACTACTTTAGAAAAGTCTAGAGGCTCCGTTGCTGCCAAAATGATTGCCATCATGTTGTCATAATGTACTAGAGCAAAACAGTCAATATAGCTTTGAAAAATTGAGATGAACTTCCCTGTCTATCCTGAGTTTTCCCATAGAATCAGATCCTAACATTTCTACAAGACATGAGTTGAAGAAATTATATGTATCAAAAAATGCATAATTTGCCTTTAAGCATCTTTTACTTTCCCAGTTGTTAAAACGATCAATTCCTGTGTCAATCCAAAATGAGCTGTTTTACATGAAAACCATTTCTGTTCCTCTCCTGAGCTGTCATGTTCCCCTGTTGTATGCCTTTCATTTTTTTTTTATCCTGGTTAAGCAGGATAAAAAAAAGCAAGCAAGCAAAAAAAATTACTAGATGTGCTAGGGCTTGTTTGGTGGGCTTTTTGCAGTCACTCAGTGTATGAGCAACTGAAGGATGAATGCAGGAAACAGCAATAAAATGGAGGTGAAAGTGTAGAAAATGCTGCTTTGCTCTTTTAGTTGCTGCATTTTCTAAGGCAGTCACACTCTTGGTAACTGAACACCATCATTTTGCTAGAAGTGTGGAAAGGAACTAGAGTATTTTCTGTTTCTAAACTCAACTCAAGCCCCCTTACCCATGCCCTGCATTATCACTGCCATTGCCACAGGCTACTTAATGCTCCTTTTTACCTCCAGAGGCTTTTCACCCTTTCTCTGGTCGGTAAGGAAAACAGCTTTAGCTTCAAACTGGCAAGTTCCTCCTCAGGACTCACTTCTGAAATGATTAGGAGCTCTGCCAAGTGTGACAGCATCTGGGACAGCTGAGCAGATCCTGATCACAGCCCCCAAACACCATTTTAACAGCAATCATAGCACATCCATGGACTATGAGCTGCATACCAGGAAGCACACATAGCCAAGGCCATACTGTAATTTATCTCACATCTGTACTCCAGTATTAAAAAAAATAACAAGAGAGTTACAAATAAAGAGAAAACACAGTACTGTCAGCCATTCCATCTCACAGGGAGTCAGAGCACAGCACACTTCCCAACAGGTTGCAGAGCAAGAAGCATTACGCATTACTGGGTCTGTGAATTTGCTAATATTTTTAACAAAATCATTCAGATCCTACTTGTACAGCCCCAAACATGGTTGCAACCTCATATAAACCTGCATCTTTATAGGGCAAGTTTCTTTGCTCTTAAAAGACAAGGGGAGATTTTAATGCTTAAAGGGAGTCAAAGAATTAAAATTTTCTTCCCCTGTTTCCATATTTCTTAGTCTGAAAATCCTGAACACTTCCTATACTTTCAGAAATCCTTTTTCATGCTAGAAATAAAGGATAAGAAGGAACAAAGTATGTAAGAACAGATGATTTTTCTCCTCAAACAACCTGACACTGGATACTGAAAACCCAAGGGGCTGGTCCTACTCTCATTTGCTCACATGAACATTGCTCAGTTCAACACAAGATATTACAGTGAAGTGATCTAAGGCATGTCTCCAGAGTCACAAGACTATGGAGCAGAAAATCCATGTGAAGAAGGGAAATCTTAGAAAGAAACTTATGTTTTGTGGAGTTTTTTGAGAATTTCTTCTTCTATCCATCTTCCTGATATACAATTTTTAGTGCTGGAATTAATACATGCTCCATTCCATCTCTACGGATAAAAGCCAGACCTTTTGAGCCTATATTTTTAGCACAACATAATGAACACACAGTTCCCCAATATCTGCCTTGTAAATAATCACAAAAGCATTCATTTTTCAGATTTCTATCACAAATATTACTGTGTCACTTCAGTCCACCCATCTTCCCTGAAGACAAATAATTTGATCTAACAGGGAAAAGAATTTGAACATAAACCAGAGTTCAGGCACACAGGGGAAATCACTAAGGAAACCAAATTTATGATCACTGTACTGTGAATAAATAGCTCTTTGATACATGCTATAGAATGAAATAAATATATCTGCTAGCTTGTTAACACTTATTGCACAAGTAAATACAGCACACATTAAAAAGGTAAATCTTAACCAAGGACAAAATATGATTTGCCATTAATGATATTCTTACATATCTTGACATGTACTGATCTGTCAAAGAGTTCTATAAATCATTATTTCTTGATCATGATTCCATGTCTAGACCTTCCATTTCACTGATGTTATCTGTGGCTAAGATTGGGATCAACTCCAGAGCAGATGACTCTCACTGAAAACAATTCCCAGCTGAACGGAGTAATGCACAAAGACAGTGAGAGGCTCTAATGATCAAAACCAACACAGTGAGCTGCAACTCTAGAGAGGCAGCAAGTCATGTAGGGACTGATATATGGAGAGTAGATGCTGACTGTGCCAAAGAACAGAATTTCTGGGCAGGCTAGTCCCTTGAGATGACAGCAGCCGTCACTCTGCTTCCACAGGACTGGACTAACATGGAGCAGGATGATGAGCTCCCTCACCCCCAGAGAACACACAGCTCCCTGACAGCAACTGCCACAGCCCCATGCTCATCTTCTTTGCTCTCCCTTTCCAGTATGAAATAAGTGATGTCACTCTGCTCCATGGGGCAATCACAGACCCTTAATCTACTGATAAAACCCTCTCCTTGTCCCCCATGCAGAGCCTGGCAGTGCCACTGATGTGAGACCACAGCTTGAGCATGCACTGGCCTGGTAGTGCCTTGGGCCACTCCAGAGTCTCAGAGAAGTCCTGGAAGAAGGGGTTTACTGTGTCCCTAAGAATTCATGAAGATATGTAAAAATTCAACTTTATCATAACAAAAAAAAAAAAAAAAGTACTAAAAAAATTTAACCTACTATCTTTTTTCTTGTACAGTTTGAATATCATCAGGCAAAACTGCAGAATTTAATTTTCAAATGCATTATCATAGCACAATTTGGGGAGCCCAGCTAGGGTTTTTGAACATTTGGGTGTGCACATGGTAGACAACAGAGCAGTGGCTTGAAGCTTGCCACAGGGAAATTTGTGCTAATATTACTGAAACAGAAAATTTGCAAGGGTGGAGGCAGCGCTGGGATGCTGTTAGAGGAAGCTGGGGGTCTGGCAGACCAGTAAGTGTGGCTGAGGGCATTCTCACCCCATCTGTCCACCCCCTTTTCTCTCCAAAGCCAGCCTCCCTGTGGCAGAGGCATCAGAGACCAAGGTACCTGGAGCTCAGGGCGCACCTCTCTCCGGCTCAGCAGCGCAGGGCACGGCGCAGCTCGCAGCGCTAACACCGCGGAGCGCGGCTGCTCCGTCTGACACAGCCCATCTGCCAAACCCGAAGTGAGAAAGGCACAGAGATCACACAGGAACTGGGGTTGTATTAAGGGGATGTGTAAAGTCATGCTTTCCAAGGGAAAAATGTGCAATTAAGTCAGTTACTGCGCTTCGTGTTTGTGTACAGTATCTGTAGCAGCGCATTCAATTAAAATTAAAGAAAAGGAAATAAATCTCAGCTGGAGCTCTGCCTGGATAAGTGCCCAAGCAGGAAGTAGAGTTGTATTGTCTGAACGATTTATGTTTGTGAGCAATTAATGAAACAGGTTTTTCTGTTGATTCTGCACTTTTAGCTGATAATTATGGAACATTTTGGGGGTGAGGAGCTGCCACTCTAATTGAAATAAATTTTCCACTCCAAACAAACAGGAGGCAAAAATAACACTGTATCTTATAAAATTTTTAAGGGTAGAAGTGTGTTTAAAAATTCATTGTTTCTCATCTATTCTGTGGTTTCTTCTGGTTTTAAAAATATGATTTAGAATGCTATAAAGTACACACACTTTGAAGTCCCTACCCATTGCCACAATGGACAAAAGAAATCTTTGCACAAAACAGAGTTCTGTTAGTGCACATTTTTCAACAATAGTGGTCTGGTATGACATAGAGCCTGGCATAGGCATTCCAGTTTTTCCACTGGATTTTTGCATAAACCTGGACAGGCCACGCCATCTCTTGGTGTGTTGTCTGTGAGGATAGGGAGGCATGGGAAGTCAATATAGCCCTTCTTTACCTTAGCAAAATGCTGAGAGGAGAAAATACAGAGAGTGGGTACAGCTTCACACATCTATAGAAATCTACATCTACAGAAATCAACCAAAGAGGGTCAAGGTACAGGCCAAGTACTGGTCTACAAGTCTCCATTCAACAGCAACATTCTCCAGCAGTTGTCACAGTCCCTAACACTGGTTTTGGCTTTGCTGTCCCACACATGGCCTAGGAAGGGCTCAGGGGTAGCAAGGGCAGACAGCTCTGGGCAGTGGTAACCTGGACATGGCTGTCCTGATTTATAGGAGAAGGGGAGCAAAGTTTCTTCTGGTTAGACATACACCATGCAGCATCAACTGGCCTCAAGACTGGACACCTGCCCCTGCCTGTTTTATTTACTGTTACAGACACAGCCTATAAAACCCTCTGATAAAGGGACATGGCTTCTGGTTACAGACAATATAAAATTAGATTAATGGTGAGAGTCAAGCACATACTGTTGTTTGTCAATTTGACCTGCAATGAGATCCACACAGACAGTTCCTTGGCTGAAGTTTTCAGGACACAAACAACGTTTTGCAAGTACAGACACAGCCTTTGCAGGGTCAGATTCTGTCAATGACCTGAAACCCAGCAGCATGACCTGTCTCTCTCTTGCAATGCATGTGCTGCTGCGAGGACCTTTCCCCTCAGTGTGCTGAACACTGGTGTGAGCCAGACAAGCCAAGACAAGAGCTTCTGCAGAGCTGCAATCCAAACACATTGGACCAGCAAACAGATGAACTGCAAAACCACTTCTCTAACAAACACCCAAGGAAAAGGCTGTTGAAGAACTTCTGGTGAAAGTTACAGTAGTGTAACAGAGAACTCCCCAGAGACGAAGAGGAAAACTAGTTAAAAAAATTCCTGATGGAAGATTGTGTCCTACTTAAATCAAAGCACTTTTGCAGGAATGTTTCTATCTGTAGATTTTACAAAAATAGTCTACTCATTCCTTTTCGATATAGCTGAAACATTTCATTTTGAGAAATTCAGAGCATTTTCTTTCACTGCTAGTGATAATGTGTTTTATTGCAGAGTATCTCAGAACTGACAGGCTGGGAGTTGCCTGAAGACAGCAACTGACTGTCCATTCCTTTGCTTTTTAGGTACAATCAACTTAAATAGAGCGTCTCTGGTAGAACTTTGTCTAATCTAGCCTCACAAGGTTTTTTTTTTTTTTGTCAGTTTCATCCTGCTTACCAGTCAAGAAGTTATTCCTAAAATCTAATCTAAATTTACCTCATTATTTTGAAAATATTCTAGAAAAAATGTCATCAGAGCATTTGATCCTTATTGAAACACGACATTTATATATATATATATGTATATATATATTTGTGTGTGTGTGTGTATATATATACACACACACATATATATATACATGTATTTCTTTTTTAAAAGGTCATTTTTCTATTCCCTAGACAATTTTTCAGGATGTTTTTCACAAGCTGGATCACAGTCAGATGTCAGTTTCAGTTTGACATGAAGGGATAATCAGAATTTACTGTAGAATGGCCATGCTCATTTCCAGCGCTGTGTTTTCTCTTCATGATTAAATGTGCAGGACTACCTTAGTGCATGTCTGCAAATGTAAGGAGAGGAAATAGGGTGCTGCTTCACCTTTGTTTCAGCTGAAGAAAGCCTTGAGTAAGCTCTTAAATATGACACAGGGTGAGCAGGGACGTGAGATCAGGAGGGACCACAAGACTGTTAAGGAAAATTATTGAAGTATTCTTAAATCATTAAGATCTTATTACCATACCTAAAGTAGGGGCAGTGAGAACAGCAGGGAACTCTCTGCAAATAGACCTGAATCTTGGCATGGGGAGATTTGCTATTTATGTGCTTGCAATATAGGACAAAGCTGCCTTTTCCTTTTTGAGTATCTGCTGGGAGTGCAACGTTTCCCAAATTAGTGAAAATTAAGAATTAAATTAAATGACATAATAAATTCCAGACATTGATTTTTATGCTAGGAGTCATATTTATGCAAAGCATAATGTATCATCTTAAATGTCACTCATTCAGTAAGACTGACTTATAATGCTCTTCCTTGGTGATGGCCAGGAAAAAAGTTGTTCAGGGCATTCATCAACACTGTCACTATGTCATTTTTTTTATCTACTATGAAACTTGACTGTAAAATATCTCAGATATTGGGTGAGAGAAAAACTGGGAGACAGTTGCTACCAGAGCTGCATCAGCTGTGTGTGCTCCATTCCTGTGCTCTGCTCTGTGTTCAGACAAGTCACCTCTAACAATGAAGTAAAGGCAAACAAGGAGCTGTGGGGCCAGAATGCCAGAAAAAAAGAGGTTTGTAACTGGCACCTCTAAACAATGCTGATGGAGCACTGGGCCTGTAACCAGCAGCTCCCAGAGGTGTACAAAGAGTTTGCAAACTGCAGTAATGTGGAGGGCGCTGAGCTCGTGTCCCTTTCCCAGCTCCACACCAGCTCAGCCTAGGCAGAGATGAAGCAGACTCTGAGGGAAGACTGCCATCTACTGAACCCCAGCCTTTCCCTGGGCTGTCCTCCCAAACACAGCTCACTCAGCTTAGAAGCCCCACATGTTCCCATCTGCAGCCTTCCCAACCCAAGGGAAGCCTTTCCCCTCTCTGGTCTTCCTTAAACACACTGCAAGCAGTAGAAGCCTATAGAAATACCACCAAGGTGTAGAAAGAGAAATCAAATTTCTCTTGTATTTCCTGTTTTATAAATCAATTTCTTATTTATATAGCAGGAAAAATTACAGCTAAGCATACCTGTAGTGGCTGGATTGTTCTGGGGGTTATTAACTCAGGTGAGAATGTCCACATCTCTCAGCAGCATTGCTAAGGAATCATTCTTCATAAAGAAGAAATTGATCTGTTCTCTTCTAAGACTAGAAAGCACTACAACTGCTGAGCAACGTCCCTATTCATCAGAGCAGTAACCTGCTGCTACATTATCTGGGCAACAAGGGTTCTATGGTATTTTTCCATTTCATTATAATAAATTAGCTGTTTTGCTATTAACATACTTCATATTTAAGAGAGATAGTCACCAGCTCCTAAAGAATCAGAGCCAGTCCATTACATAAACTGTCCCAGGGTTCAATTAATTACTGCAGTGACCAAGTGTTTAAATGAAACTTTCTCCTTCAGATATGCCCCATCAACACAGAGCAGAATCAATAAGGCTCATTTCAAGCAATTTACCCACCATCCCTATATTCCAGGCAGCACTTGCATTCATCTGGATAGTATTAGTTTATCATATGTCTCTGACGTATTTTCCTGTCAAATCTTCCTGTTCCGTGCTCATACAGATGAATGAACAGTGTCAAAACAATTTCATTCTGTTTTATCTTTGCAAGAATTTCAGAGCTGCAGATGGGAGATGGGGTTGATTATCTGGGTCCGTGAGGGCCATGGAACAAGGACAGCATCCTTTCTGATTGTCACAGACATACTTTAGTTGATACTCAGCCTTCAGCCAGATCCATCTGAATAAGAGAAAAGGATAATTTACTGTATCATCCCAACAGCCTTTATGGTCCTTTGCTCAGCCAAGGCAATTGTCTCCTCAGAGTCTTTTTGCCACCTGAATGATATAGCAAAAAACCATGTTCCCTTTTGCTTCTCTACCTCACATAACAGAGAGGAATTTGGGAAAAGCAGTTGTAACTTGCCTGAATACCAGTTTGTTATTGTTTAGTTACTTCAGCTCATTTCTTTATTCAGCAATTACAAAATATGCAGAAGATGAGGCAGCTGAAATCATCTTTATCAGCAGTTTTAATCTGAAGCAAAGGGGAGTCAGGCAATGAAAGAGACAAACTGAAGTTTCTCAGCAGTCTGCTTGACTCACAGAGATCAGACTGAAGGAGATGTCTGTTCCCAAGTGACTATTTAAGAATTAACCTTTAAAGAGGGCATTTGCTAGATTGCAAAGAAATGAGAATTCATTACTTCTAAGGATGTGGCCCAGACTTGTTCCTATTCTCCTGGCGAGGCATTGCTCTCTTAAAGGGTCTTCCTTTCAGATGATTAGCTATCATTCAGTGGTATCAATATTCAAACACATATTTACTAATAAGAGCTGTCTCCTGTCTCTAATCCAGGCATCACAGGCTGTCCTGCAGACTTAATACAATTGCAGTTGAGCAAAAAGCTCATTTGAATTTCAACAACCTGTGGTCATAACAAGGAAAAAACAATCTCAGGTTTCCAGGAATTTCTGGATGAGAAGTATCATACAGCTGCATAATTACAGTATAACAATATGTAAAATATGCAACTAGCTGAGTATTTTAAATGATGCTTGCAACTAAAACTGATGCATCCACTTCATGTACAGTGTGATAGTCCAGGCTTGTATCAATAAGATGGAGTGGAGCAGACAAGAAGAGAGCTGCTCCTGGCTGTAATATTGTTTCAGTACCACAGGGATATTGCCAAGAGGGTCTCCTTCCATTGCATTAATGTATGCATCCAATTAGAGAGGCTTTTTGTTTGCTTGTTCCAGCTGTAGAATGCAACGTGATACTTGCGCTCACACTGCTGTGTTCATGTCTACTGCAGAGGATAAAGGCTTTTTGGAAAGAGATTCCAAATTCAGCTAGAAGAAAATACTGCCTTCATATCTCAAGTAAGCATCTACATCGTGCAGTTAAAGTTACATTATTCTGATTTTTTTTTTCTGTTAAATTTCAAATGAGAAACTCTACAATCTTATGTTGGACTGTTTTTCATGCTTTCTATTTTCTCTACTATGAAAAAAGGTTTTTATTTCTTTTATTTCTTGAACTCCACCACAAACCCCAGTGTGCAAAGGTTTAATATTGATATTGATCAGAATGCATGCAGTAGTAGACCCTAGTCTTGCAAAGAGATCAGAGCAAAAACTTCCTTTTGCTTGGAGCAAAAACAAAAACCTCATTCAGAGGGAGATTAGCTCAATCTTCTGCTCCTTTATTTTAGAGAACTGGCTCTTTTGCACTGGCAAACAAAAGTGAATAAATGCATTTCCAGGACATTTATATCCTTGTATTTTTTTATGGGAGGGAACAATGCACCAAGTCTGATTTTCCTTGTAACAAGAGGTTTTCTAGGCAAAATATTTCACCCAACGAAAGGTGTCATATGGACAAGAGAGACAAGGAAACCTCACCACTTTCTTATCTAGAACTTGACCTGATTAAAAAAAGCTAAAACTGAATTAAAAGGAAGCAAAGAGAAAGTCCATCCTGTGGAATGCTGAATGCCCTTCTCTCCACTTGGTTCCCAGGAAAAAAGGATGCTCAGCAGCTCATACTTTTCTTGACTTTTCTGCAGTTCATGTGTGGAACATTTTAAAAAAGAACATACCTTTGCATGCTGGTTGTATCAGCCCAGGACCTTTCCTGAGAATGAGATTCACTCTGAAAAAACAATAACGAAACACCCACTGTTCAACAGTTCCCAGACACAGTGGGGTGGATTGAGAATAGCATGTCAGATTTAATTTCAAGTGTGTCTGATTTTCCTTTCTTGTATCATATTCTCTTGGCTATTTTTATAGGATTTTTTTTACATTTTTTTGTGTTAGTGCCCTGCTTTGTAATTTCTTTAATTCTCATTAGGCTACATGAGAACTGATGTGGTCACATCATAATGCCAAGCATTTGCAAATAAATAAGTATTTATGGACCTCAAAAATTGAATTATGTAAATTAAGTTCAATAAATTGTGCAAAGATATATTATTCTCCGCACTGTGTTGTGGACATATTCTTTAAAAAATTTCTTTTCAGCTGATATTATGAGCTTGATAGAGCACAACACTTCCACTGGAGCCATCATGGTTTAATTACATGGCAGCATATGTACTCCAAATAATTCTAAAATGGGTAGAATTTGCAATGTCAATGCATACCAAACTAGCTACATGACCCATGCAGCAGCCAGTTTTCAGAGTTATACAGAAGCTCCATCCAGAAAACATCAAAATGTTCTAAAGGGAAAAAAAAAGAAAAAAAAAAGAAAGAAAAAAAAAAAAAGAAGAAAAAAACCAAAACAGTAGAAATCATCTATCATTTGTACACATTATGCTGAAAGACCAGGACCCAGGACATCCAGGGCCAAACACCATCAGCCCACAGTCCTTATTACTCTGAAGGGACTGGGCTGCCTGCAGTCTGCATTGCATCAAGTCCTGTAAGAAGATCATTTGCTATTTTACAAGGCAAGAGGAATTTCAACCATCAGGAATGTGAATTTTAAAAATAGAGGACATTTTAGAAAGAAGTGTGTACTGATTTTAACAGCAATGATGAGATGTAATGAATTTGGGAAACATTTTGAGTAGAGCTGACTTTTTAAATTAGAAAAAACAGTAAAATCAAGACTACAAAAGGTGAGGGTTTTGCTATAAACATATGCATACTACTTATACCCTCCAAAAGACAGAACAACCAGCATTTTTTAAACCAATGCATGTGCCTGACTTCATCCCTAAAGTGGACCCATTTTTAGAAGAGATCTGAACACTCAGTTTTACCAACTTCAGCAAAGAAGCTGAGAATAGGCAAAGTAACATATTACTCTGGGAAACGCAGGCCATTATACATCTTCTCTAAAAATTTAATTACACAAAAAAAGATCTTAGCTAATCAAACTCATACAGGAAGTCTGTGCAGTGTGACTCATGCCTTCCTCTGCATTGTGCTGGCAGCAAACGGAGCTGGTGGAGGCAATGCTGTCCCTGTCTCAGTGCAATGCACTCATCTGGCAGCTGTGGTGGACTCCAGCCACCCCAAATGCTGGCAGGGGAACAGGCAGGGTGTGCCAGGACCGTGCTTTATACAAGCCAGAGGAAGCACTGCAGCAAGAAGAGGTTATGATTTTCTACAGGGCACAGATCCTGTTACCAACATCACTTAGCTTAGTACCCACTAGTTTTTCCTGGCAGAAGTTGAATGCCTCATATAGCCATGCTCATTTTGACACAGGTTCTGAAAGGCAGACATTGGACCTGTATCTATAATAGATAAAAAAAGGACCTTCATAATCAGATTATGTTTGCTGTGATAATCAAGGTCCTCAATTATACAACTGTATATAAAATACCTAATGTTTCAAGAAATAACATTTTTCAACATTAAATTAAACTTGCTAAAAATACAGTATACTTCCTTCCTTCTCTCTATATGTCAGAAGAGTAATGGTGTATTTATAGCAAAGATGATACTTCCATTAAATCTTTCAATCAGCTAGGGACTGAGATAATTGGCAAAATTCTCTTCACTGCTATTTAGTCAGCTGGCTTTAAACCACAGTTAAACTTTACAACAGTGTTTCTCACCCACTCTAGTTTTATTTGATGTTATTATATCTGTCAATCTTGAACAGGAAGATGCACAGAGAATAAAGAAAGTTTTTGCTTGCCTGATCATTCTGAATCTCCTCAAAGTGGCAAGTATAAGGAATGGGGTAGGACATCTAAGAAAGAAAATATTAGTTATGACTGATAGAAAAGTCTTCAGTTACCCTCACTGCACACCCATCTATCAGTCCACATAATAAAATTTATCCCCATGGCCCAGGCATTCAGTGTAAGGTCAGCTGTCTGTGGAGAAGAGTGCACCTGGAGATGCAGAACTTTGCAATCTTGCGCTATGAGGTTTACCAGGATTTTTGTCTCTCATGCCATATTTGCAGTGGAATCCACAGCAGTGTCAACACCTGTTTCTTGGTAAATACCTTACAGGATAAAGGGTTTGGATAGACTTTTACACCTGAAAATCATAAAGGGTACAAAAATGGGTGCATGATTTTCCACTGATTATTTCTGTGGGCTATTAGGCCTGCTGAAATGCAGCTGCTTGATCAGACATTTTTTGTCCAAACACTTCTGGAAATTACATGAGAAAGCATTTTATATTTTCACATGGCAGTGATTGTAGGAGAAAATATTGACCTTTTTCCTCCAAAATGATACGCAGAATAAGAACCATCATACCTGGTTTTAGCCACCTCAAATTTAGGCATTTACTTTATTTAAGGTACAGATTCCCCCTATAAACGACAGAAAGAGTGAAGAGCCAGTGAGGAACCTCCAGACAGAGATTCTCCATCCTAAAATAATTGGTAAAGATGACTAGTGCAGAGTGAGCTGATTTTCCCTATTAGGAGCACAAGTAGGAGGCAGGAGGATTTATATGCTGTTTAAGTATTTTCATAAGGTACAAATCTTCACCACAAAAACTATTAAGAGAGGCCAGCTGGAAACATTCCCACTTAATATTTTAATATGGATTTCCCCAAGAGGAAATGTTTCACCGTCACTTAAGTAATTTAAAAATCACTTGTTTGAAAAGAAACAGGAGGAGGAAAAAAAGTGATTTTGTGATGCATTCCAATAATACAATTGTTAAGTAATGGGATAAAAAGCTTGACTGCACACAGACAGAGGAATACAGAGGCACAAAGGAAGGAGGGGGAGTTCAAATTACTCCCTGCCCCACCTCATGCCAGCCCCATCGCAGCCATCAGCCCACGAAAGTCCCACCTCCTCATCCATGCAGAATCACAGGGGCTCAAGGCAGGTGGAGAAACCCTGATAACTCAGAAAAATAGCCCCCACCCAGCTCCCCCAGGACTGCCACAGGAGTGCCTCAGCATCACTGGCTGGGGACATCCATCCTGATGAGGCAGTGGGAGCTCTCTCCTGGTCACCCATCACCCTGAGGGCACCACTGCCTGGGGCAGGGGACACACTGTGAGATGCAGAGGAAGAATATTTCAGGATTGCATAGGACTGATTATGGACTGTTTAGGGCAGGAACCAGAGGTGGAGAACGGGAAGGATCAATTTGATTTGGGAAGGAACACACACACAAAGATAGAAGAGTAAGGGGATTAAAGGGATCAGTTATGTATGAACAGGAGCTGGTCAGCACACTCATCTGGCTGTGCCCTGCATCCCACTAGTGAATTTTGCCCTGTCCTCTAGCCAAACTCCTCTCTGACTCTTTTCCTGTGTGAGGAACTCTCTGGCATGGGTGGCCATTGGTGTGTGCATCTCTGGGAGTGAGGGGGGAGGAAAGAGAGAGTGTAGAACCCAGAGCAGGCTCTCTATGAACTGTGTGGCTAAGCCCCAGACCAGGAGGGAGGCCCAGAGGGTGTGCTGTGTGTGTGTCAGAGCAGGTGTGTGCAAGAGGCTCTGTCCCAGCAGCTGCAATGAAGCTCCAGCCTTTAGGGGGATCATGTGTCCAAGTGCCAGAAACAGAGCAGACTGGGACCCAGGGACAGCTACTGGGGTAAGAGCCCAGCTGCTGCAGAGATACACCCTTCACATATGAAGACCTCCATGTCCACCAGCAGACCACCACCCTGCTCAGACAGAGAGAAAAGTGGGATGAGGGAATGGAATTAACATTTTCAATTTTATTCAGGCAGATATTTCAACTGACTCAAACAAACTGTGGATTTTTGCTTTAAAGATTATCTTCACACTGTTTTAAATGGGTTTTTCCTCCTGTTTTGAAGCACAGTATTCCCTAGGATACTAAAGATATGCTTCTATTTATTGCCTTCAGAAAAACTTACTGGTACAGATTCTAAAAGTATTCTCATCAAGAGCAGAAAATGTCTGAATGCCTTTCTGAAACTACAAGTTTCAGAAGTAATTCAAACATGATACAGAGGAAATTTTATGGTCTCAGTAACACAGTAGGACAGGTTAAATGATCATGATGTTCCCTTCTGGCCTTAAAATTTATTAAGTATCTCCCATTTTTTCTGTTGATAGGTTCAGTTATATTTTTCTACTGCACAGCTCTCTGTGGATGTTATATGGTAGCTGCATATTATTACTTCCATCTTAGAACACGAAAAACTCAGATTCAGAGGAGTTAAATGACACAATCATCATGCAAGAGTGCACTAGAACCTGTATTAGACCTTAGATTTATTGAGTGACCATTCCACTTGCAGTCCATCAGCCTCTCAGTTTCTCCCTAGCTAGTTAATTCCATGTTTCTTTCTCTTCCTTTAAGTAAAATAACAGCAGAATCACCTTCTTATTACTATTAATGATTAAACTGCTGCCAATGGTGATTTCAGCTCATGTAGAATTTCTTCAGCTATTTCTAGGCAAACTACCATGGGCAACATTAGCTATGTAGCAGCAGTAACGTGGAGCAAATTGAAAAATAATTTCCTTAGCATTTAAAAGACATGGTTTGCATCCTCTGCTGCCATACCTGGGACAGAGGCATGAGATCTGTACCAAGTACCTGCACCAAAGCTAGCACAGGCTAGGCTTTCAGGCTGCATTCAAGCTATAACTACACACATTGCAGTGTACAGTTACCCCAAGTGTAGCTGTGAAGATCCACTGCAGGTTTTTATATGTCATGTGAATCTGATATATATAATGGGAAGTTTGTGGATTCTTCTGCAGATAGGACCATAACATGCATATGCACCAATCTTATCTTTGATTGTTATTCTAGGTAAAAGTATTTACATTTTAAATGATGCATACTCATTGGACATAACAAAATAATTATAACAATACTCCTAATAAATTGTAGTGAGCAAAAACTTAGAATTTGAAGTTTGATATATAAAGTAAATTAGATATTAATACTTAATTAAGTTAATAAAAAACTGAAGAACAATTTTTACAGCACATTTAATAAATATATTTCATGTGTAAACTCTCAGGAGCAACTTAAAAACACATCGAATGGAAATGACCTGAGGTGGCTCAAATTTCTTCTCAGAATTCAAGCTGATTACAATGACCTGATTTCCACATCAGCTCTGCCCCTTTCTCCATTTTACTCCATACCTACAGAAGTTTTTGGGAGAGATGTCAGAATAATATACCCAGAATTGATAGCACTACACAGGTGAGAGTGAGAACCATGAGCAGCTCTTTCAGTGAGCTCTCCCAGCAGCAGCCTGTAAGCAGTGCCTGAGCAAAGATACAGAAATCAAAAGAACTGAGAAAATACACTAAAGAAGTTGCCTCCTTCATAGCAATACCAAATGTGAAGGGCATCCACCCCCAGAAAGTGTATTCATCACACACAGAGCCATGGACTGTGTGACATATAACAGCCGTAAAAATGTCGTTCCATCCTGCAGGTAGGAGATTGTATATCACTGTTTTCTACATAAACCTGGGGAGCTCTGCAGTCTGCCTCAGTCCTACCAGGCGTCTTATATCTTGCTAAGTGCCAGGCAGCAAACCTACTCACCAACCTTCTTAATCCCACCCTGTGCTTCAGTCTTGTTAGATGCTTCTCTATTTCATATCTGTTGTGCATGCTCAGAAGTGCCTTTTTAGCAGAAATGAGTGTCTGTTATCTAATTGGGAGCTTGTATGTAGATGAACAGGCACTTGGCTTCTGTCTCAATCCTCCAGAGAAACAAAATTGCTACAGGTGGTCAGAAACGTGGCTAACTTTACAAAGCCCTCTAATGACCACTGCCAGCCTAACAGTCTATACATAACATCATTTACTATATCCCGTCTCAGGCGTCTCTTTTCTAAGGTCAAAAGTGCTAGGTTACTTGGCTTTTCTTATATAGAAATCATTCCCTGCCTCAGTTTGGTTGGGGTTTTTTATGAGGAGTTTTGGGGACCTTTTTTTTTGTGCTTCATATTATATACCCTGCTAATGTTATTCTGAGATCCTTTTACTGTATACCTACACATTTTCCATGGACAGAAAAAGGAACACATAGTGATTTCAATAATCTCAGCAAATAGATAAAGAAATCACTGATGCTTTGCTTTTAGCTTTGTTCTTTTACTTTGATTTCTGTTACGTTTTTTTTTCCTTGTTTGTGTTATTGCTTTCCTTTTAGTCCAGGATCATTAGCTTCCACTGGAGTGTGCTGATCCATAAGAGGAATCTGTTTTGCAGTTCTCAGGTACAGAACTCATGCCAGAAGAGGCAAGAAGTTGTCTTCTTTCACACAGAAGAGAAAAAGTACAAAATACAACTTCTTGTCTAAGAAAAGTACCTTCACACACATCTTCCTACATTAACTGGGCCTAGTTATTGGTCTTAAAAACTGAGGAAAGAAAAAGCATGGGTTTTGCTATTATTTCCATTTTTTAATTATCTGATGTGATTAATTTATGGAGGTGTGGCACTCAGATGAGAGAAGAAGGAGAAAAATACAGTCTAGAAGAGGAGGAAAGAGGATTTTAGGTTTTTAATATGGTATTTAAATCTTTTTTATATATTGCAATTTTTTCCTTTTATTGAAGTAAGCTTTGGCTTTGCAAATTAATGATTCTTTGAAGGATTAATGTGGAAGAATTTTGCATTTAGACTCAATTTTCTTACCTGTACCAACATATGAGTCGATGGCAAATTAGACCAAAGAATTGCGTAGAAGCAATTCAGAGGAAGCAGGGAGAGGAATGGCAAAAAGGATTTTGGCAAGCCCTAAATGCTTGGGAAGACAGATAGCACACCTATCTGGCAGAATTAGCATGTGTACCTCAGCATAGAAACTTCAGTTGCCTTTTGTGGCCAGGATTTTTGCCAGCTGTCTCCTCCTTTACCCACAGGGAGGAAAAAATCCTCAGTATTAACATATTTTTTGAATGAGGCACATAATTCTGTCTTTCACTGAACTCCATTTCTCATAAGGCACATAATCTATTCTCAGATTTCCCAGCTGAATGCAGCTCTGAGCTTGTGGAAAGGATTACAGAATTTTATTTGAATACAAGCTAGTAATTGTGTTTTGTGCCCGGTATGATTACTGAAATCACAATGTGTTCCTTTTTATGTATGGAGCAGATTTATTCCAGCGTATACAGAAAAGGCTTTCTCTGCCACTGGCAGTGAAGAATATCATCTGGAGCATCTCCTAAGGCCACACAGTTGAGGTACACCTGTTATTACATGTTATAGTCTTTCTCCACTGCTATAAAACACAAGGTCTATATTTTCACATGTGCTTAAACTAATGATAGATGAGTCATATTCCAAATTACTGTTGTGGAAAGCCAAGCCCCAGGCACCAACTCATTTTCATGCAAGCATGCCAAAATGAGATTATATCCTTGAGCCAAACTGCGATAAAAAGGCCCTTAAAAACACTAATAATTTTGACTTAATCAATGATTATTGCTCTTTTTAAATGGAGTTTAAAATTTGTGCAGTGGCTTTGATTTTCACTTTTTGTTATATCAAACACTGTTTTTGCCAGTATGGAAATTTTGTCACATTGCAATAACACTTCAGGTGCATAAGTATAGTCTAGAAATAGGACAAGTGTAGATTTAACATGATGATGGAAACTAATTGTTCTTTTGCTCTAATACCTGGGGAAGCAGAAGGCAATTCATATTTCCATGTGCCACCACAATAGTTTCAACCAAACTAATCATCCATCTCCTAGCCTCATTTCTAAGGCTATATAAAACCCCTGAGCATGACACAAGTCATGCAGCAGAATTCAAGTGAAGATGGTCTTGAAAGATGAGGTTCATGGAAGAATCATTTATTTCAGAAAGTATAGTCTGGTAGGGCAAGTTTAACTCAACAGGACATTCCACAAGAAGATATTTCTATAGAAACCTCTCTCTTTTTCTTGTCATGCCTTTTAATTAAGTTTAAAGCCTTGCATGGCTCAAAGTAATGTACACAAAATAAGCAGGCAGCTGCAAATACAATGAAGGAAAGAAAGGATGTCATGTGTTGCTAAACAAAGATGTGACATTTGCTGGATTGAGAAGAAAATAGAAAGAGCAGAAATATTACAACCCAACAAGATTCCTGATTTTACATTCTTCTTCTCTTCTACTTTCATTCTGCTAGCACATGGGATGGATGCCAGAGATGCATCAAACTGTCCAAGTATAATTTAAGCAGTCAGGGAACAGATGTTCACAACAGTTTCTGGTCAGTCCAGGGATTTTACTACCTGCCCACAAGCTTCCACCCACTGTGAAAAGTGTATTTCTTGAAGATGTACTATATCAGCTTATATAAAAATACATGTATTCTGTAAGGTTGAATGACCCTAACTGACTACCAATGTAATACAGTATCTTCTCCCTTCCTCTCATCCTTCCTTTCTCCAAGACTGGATAGAAGTTACTGTGCAGACTTCAAATGCTCAAATACTTTAGGAATTTGACTTTGAATGTTAGTGACTTCCTACAGCGTGAACAGGTGGGAGAATGCTGGAAATTGAAGGTGAGCAACAGTTCTCCTTCCCTTCTCCCTTGTACATGCAGCAAAGGTCACTACTTTAACCCACATTTTCAAAGAAAGAAGACTGTGCCAGCTCTAGAAATCTACCAAAACTTTTTCCTTTTTATAATTTTTCCACAAAAAGTAAGAAAAATGGTAATTTCTCTAAGCTGATCATCGAGGTATATTGATTCCATTTAAGAGGGAAAGGTAACCAAATACATTGATGGGATTGAACATATCAGGAGTTATATACAGAAACCAATGTATTGACATGACTGGAATAGGTAACAGAAAGAAAAAACAACTCAAAAGTAGAAAGGGTTGATTGGAAAAATTCCAGTTAATGAATCAAATATATGACTTCAGCAACATAAAAGATTTACTGTTCATTAGGGTTAAACTTAACAGCAATATCTGTAGCCCACATAGACATACTTTTGCTAGTTTTATGTAGGTCAGCAATAGTGGAATAGCTGTATCAATGGATCTTTGTATCTGAAGGTTTTCACAGCGTCTCTGGAGCCCACAACAAGAATATGCTATCATGGCAGCATTGCCAGCAGAATCCATGAAAGGCAATTTTAAGCTAGCTGTTGTTTCTCTAAATATGCCACAGTATAGTTGTGGCCTTGTCCTTCACTGCAGAAAGAAAAATTCAAATCTCCATCATCTTAATATCCTTGGTATGTTTGGGGATATATTTGACTTGTTGGCTTTAGACATTTTCTTCAAGAAAAAAATGAGTTTGGACTAATTCTAGCAGAATTTCTGGAAGAAGACAAGATCTCACATTTCCTCGTAAAAAAAAGCTCAAGACATAATATGTTATGATGCATATCAGAATCACAGCACAGAGATACCTCAGAGGCAATGGAAATTAATTTCCTAAGACCAAAGGGGACTCAGCAGTTTTTCTAAGCTACCATTACAATATTAACTGCACTTACACTCAGAAGCACGAACTCATTGGTTGGGACACAGTGGGAAATGTAAGAGCTGTATATAGAATTATTATTTTTCTTTCTTTTAACTTCTAGTCTATGATCCCTATTTGTTTAGAGCTTTATTTTTAAAACTGATGTTCCATTCAAATAAAACATTACTAATTTTGAAAACTTCTTGGTCTCTTCGAAGAGCTAACTTGGAGAGAGTCTATTGACCTCACATCTGGAGCCTGCTTTGTGGCACCATCTCAGCCATGAAAATACAAACAAGCTAAGACTAATGAGCTGATGTCTTGGTTTAAGAATAGTATGCTTATCAAACAGCATAAAAGTGGAAAATCTCTTTTTTAAGTCCACTGTTTTGAACAGAAGGACAATGTAATATTGCCTTATCTCATTAGGTCTATGTGGTGCATATGTTCACTCATCTCTAGGAGATCCCTTAAAATAGTCCTGAAACAAGTGGTCTGGTTGGATCTCCAAATGCTGTCACATCACACTAGAGCTCTGTGAAGAAACAAAATAATCATAGTAAATAAAGCTTTCACTATTTTTCCACTGTCATAAATGCAACAATGAGCTGTTCTTCTTTCGCTTAAACCATAGTTCCTAAAGTGACTTGGAAATACAAAATAAGGAAACACTAGGTAGGTTTTATTTTGTCCACCACAAGAAAAAAATCTTTAAAGATGGTGACTAGGTAGTTAAGAATTAAAAAAAAAAAAAAAGAGAGAGAGAGAGAAACAAAACACTGAGCAGAACCCTTCTTTCCCTGGTTAAAATGCATTAACACTCAGATGTTGTGTAAATGGTTCCACACCATCTGGCAGCTATAAAGGGAAAAACAAACCATCATTTGCAGGTTACTGTACTTCTCACATTTTTAATAATGTACCACAATTGTGGTAACACACAGCACAATGTACAAAAGATTTAAAGTGCAGTATGTTCCTCCTCATTCATATTTATGCTACATAGCTCAGGAATGCACTTACATGGTGTGCCATTGCTATTCCGTGTGCTGCCTGGCTGTGTAGATTACATGGGATATGCAAGAGAGAGAGAGAGAGAGTAGATTATACAGAAATTACACTTTCCACAATGCAGCCTTGCACGGCACTATGGATGATAATGTCACCACCACATAGCCTGCTCCAGCACTCTCACAGACTGCAGCCTATCCTGCAACTGTTCCCACTGGATCCCTGCAGAGCTGCACAGACATCAACACAGCCAGCTCCCTCAGCACCTGCACAAACTCCGGGTCTAATAAGAATCAACAGATTAGTTGAGGATGTGCCATTCTCTCTCTGACACAGCCCTGCATCCATTCACCTGCTCTAGAGACGTTGAATGTAGCCCCAGCATAACTGCACCTATATTTTTCCCCATCCAGTCATAGGGAGACACGTTTCTGTTTGCCTTGCTTGATAACAGTGGTCACTGGAAGAGCCTGTGCCTTGGGGAATGAGCCCGGAAGGAAGCAACCACAGACTTTGCAGGGTCTCATGTTTGCAGCTGCCTGGGTTATTTCTGAAGCCAGCCAAAATGGCAGCACAGCCCTCTGTTTCTTTGCAAATACCTGCCTGTCCTTTATAGAGTTCACTGACAGAAATTTAGAGATGGCAAGTGAGGGGCATTGCTCATGGTCTACAAACAGCAGGCAACAAGAAGGACCTTTCCCGGACTTGGTGCATACATAGTCATAGAAATGAGATGGTAGCAAATTATGCCTCAACCTCTTTCAGCAGCTCTCACATTTTTATAAATCACAGTCTCTATCAGATGTAACTAGACTGGGGAAAAACTCACAAAGACTTCTGTCTTGCTGGTTGACATCCTGTAGACCTCTTCTTTCCTAAGGAATGCATCATTAAACTTACACAGCCAAAGAAGTTAGCATGTGTCATCCAGTCTGGGATAGCTTTCCATACATATCTTCTCAGCCCACACCGAGGCAATTAGCTATTTTAACCTTCTTTCTCTGAAAGTTTACATTATGGAAATGTCTTGCTCTATCAATTGGAGAAATACACTCAGTATCATCTTCCCCAGCAGACTCTTATGCCTTCTGTTATCACAGTTTTTCTCTCATCTTCCACTCCTCTACGAAATGCAAACTTCATGCCTACTCCTGCTCTTTCCTCATCCGCTATCTGTCCTACGCCCCCTCCTTCAGTTCAGGAGGATTTTTCCTTCATTATGTGTGTGTGCTACCCAACAGGCTCAGCCACAGAGTGAAGCTGGCATCTCACAAGGTCCTGTCTCTGCCTTCTGTACATCTTCATTACACTGAGAAATAAATTATCTTGTTAGTTACATTATTACATTATAAGTTGACAAGTAAATCTTATTATAAAAGTGTAATGATACAATAAGATATTTTATTCATGCATTTAGCCCTCTCTCTCTGACACTTAATTATATCTACTGCTGCATGGTGATCTGAAACATTAGTTTGAAAAATCAACTAAAATCCTCCATAATAGACTGATTTCCTGCCCTGCTCCTAGGGTTCTCTTTTAACATTTACTGAAATTACTTTAAACATGTCCAGTGAACCTTAGAAGAGCTTGATGGGAATGGAAAAAAAAAGAAAGGCTGTAAAGGGAGTATTTTGTTAAGAACCCCAGAGAGAACAAATCTGAACTTGTGTATAGGATGAAGTTTGGCAAGGACAGCAATGCGATCTTCCCTAACAAGAGTGACATTACACCCATGCACCTGCTCCACTACAGTTCAGTGAGCACATAACCAGAGTGTTAGGCTATTGCACAGTGCAGCTGAGGCTGCTTCCCAGCTTTTCATGGTGCTTTGGCCCAGGGACCTTGGTTCCCATGAAGACCTTCACACAGCTGTGCACACACATCTGCATGCCTGCCAAGGAAGCTGTAGTGTGAGCTGCACTCTGCACACCATGGAGAGCTGAGCACTCCGGGATACAGCATGTGACACCCAGATTTTTCCTTCAAGGCAACCAGCATTCAGCCTGTGTTTAGCTTCCCTACAGCTCCCCATCACCACAATCTGGATAGCCCCAGAGCTGTCTTGGGTCTCGAAAGGAAAAGGAATAGGTTATTCTCCCTGCTCTGCAAGTGTACACCCCTTATCTCATGGTAGGAGCTGATGTGGAAGCCAGAGACTGCAAAGAGAGCCAAGGCCAGACATCTTGCAGGTAAATCAGGCCTGGGGTCCACATGGGAAGCAGAAGAACCACTTGATGCTCCTTAAGAACTCCAGCAGGTCAACTCCACCACAGCCCTGGAGCTACTCTAGGAATCAGAGTTTGATATTTTTATTGGAGCCATTATTTCAGGGGCCATTCCTCAAACAGCACCAAGGCCCTGCATCTTCCAGTAGGAACATGTAAAACATGCAAAGTCTTATTGCACAGCCCTTCTCCCACCTGCCCCCCTGCATCACTGAACCATCCCAGTCTGCTACCTAAAAGAGCCTAAAAGTGCTTGCAGGTGTAGTGGCTACATAGACACATTTGGACAGAGTTAGAGCTTGAAGGGGGAGAAAAGTCAATTCAACCTGCAAATCTTAATGTAAAAAAACACTCTGAAATTCAGAAAAGAATAATTATAGTTCCAAAACTACCTGTAACTGGTGTTCATGACACTGGGATGATCTCCAAGCAAATAATCTTCTCTCATGCTGAAAACTAGCCTGACCCTGCACACTTTCATTAAGAAGCCCACAGACAACAGAACAAGGACATTTTCATTTTTTTAATGAGAACAAAACAAAGCAAACAACTGCATCTCATAAACATGAAAAACACCCTCCCTCTTTAACTAAGCAAGCTGACAAATTTTCCCATCTACTGTAAAGAAAATTGGATGAAAAAAGTCTGAACCTCTCCTTGTGGTGATAAATAAGGCTAAGAGAATTCCAGCAGAGTTGCTGCACAAAATGTAAAGGAGAGCTTAAGGAACTTTGGCAACCAGTTTTTGCTGAACATCAGCTGGAGGAAAATGACTAACTCTTCTGCACTCCTTTGAAAATCCTTCCAAAACCTATATTCACTTCATCACCGCAGTAAAATTTTGTCTTCTGCTTGCATATCACATATCCCATCAAACTTGGGACTTGCCACTTTAAACAGAAGACTTACTATCAGTACACGTCTTTTCGAGCCTCACTCCAGCATGATTCTATTCATCAGTAATAAACTCTGAGTATAAATCTTTTTTTACAGCTGTACTTCTCTGTGTGTCAGAAATTCATGTATAGATTGGGCACAAGCAAGTCCAACTTCCTCTGAAAGTTTAGGAGGCAAACTCTGCAATGACAGAACATTGCAAGTTATAGGAGACTATAAACACTTTCAAGTGACAAAATATACCTGTTTGCAATTCAGGCAGAGTATCAAGACAGCAATTCATGCTACAGTTTTTGGAATAACTAAACCTCAATAGCAGGGACAAAAGATTTAAAAAAATTCAGATCTCACTAAGACATCAAGGAAGTGACCAGGTTCTAATATAAAGTGAGCCCACAAGTTGTCTACTAGGAGCTCAGCAATTTCTCAAAGTCCAAATCTAATTGTGATCAAGTTTACTGAAAATTTAAAAATTAGCACATGAATTATTTTCAAGGTCTGGTCTCCAAGGACATTTCAACAAAATTCTGAAAAGATGATATGAAGAGAAAAGCACTTCAAAGTCATGACTTGACCCATATGTCCCTACTGCTTAACCAGAAGCTTGGGTGCAAATTTACCATATGGTACTTAGGTCATCTGCAGGAGATATGCTCTAAGTCACAACTGTTTCCTTCAGTCACTAATATTTAGGCAAAATGCATAAAAATAGTGCTGCAATGGTATGAATGGATTAGGTTCCCTATAATGATCTAGCTTAGACTCTGAAAATCAGCTATCTTCTGGCTAGGACTAGGTGTAAATTAATCTTTTCATCTAGGAATAAATAATTCCTTCTTAATACAGTCTTCCTCTGATTTTCCAGTGATTCTTTCTTCTTTCATGCTGTTTTAAGTAGTTCCAATTAAGGAGTAAACACCCCATTTTGAACCTGTTATTTCAACTCAAGAAAAATAAGTGGTTCAGTTCCTCGTAGTCAAATTATTAACTTAGAAAATTATTAATGACCAATTAGTTACAACGCAGCTCTGGAAGAAGTCCTTAAAAACTCATATATGAATAGAACCTAAATTCTACCAATGATAAGGAGAAAGAATTTAATACAGTAATCATGATTCTATTTTTAGAGAATTATATAAAACACATTTGGCTTTTAAATTGACAGGTCTGAAGAACATATGTATGAAAATCACATTTTTGTTTAGTAACCAAGAAACAAGTTTCAAGAATAATGCAACAACTCAGAAATATACGATATTATTCTCAGTAATTGGCAAAATCAATACCTTACTGCATGACCTACAGTATCTGTTCCTGGGGGAACAGTAAATTGAATCTACTTGGGAACAGTGGTGAATAGCACCCTAAACTTTTCTAGAACTTCATTTGTCATGTATGATTTATCACTATTTTTTCATTTCACAATGCAAGTGTCACTTGCTGGTTTCATCTTCCTGTAGAAAGCAAATTGTTTTGATGAAGGTCAACTGTATGAGTTGGGTAAAAAAAGCAGACTGGTCATGGTAGTTTACTTAAATGGAAAACCATCCTACATGAATGCCATTAACAGTATCCTTCCTGATGGCAGAGTATCTTAATGCAGTGACCCAAAAAGGGAAATGCTCTGAGTTTTACCTCAGGCATATTGAAATATAAGTCAGAGTGTAGAAGACTAAATACAAAGCATTTTTCAGCCCTCTTTGCACAGAAAAATAAACTTTAAAGAAGACAGATTTTACTTTGCATTGCCAATTATAACACCTAGAATTTTCCCTTCCCCTTAGCCATGTCTTACCCTATTAAGCACTCATTGTGTTAAATACTGGAGATGTTGATAGATGGAGGCCCCCATGAGCTGCAGCTCAATTGGGACAAAATGAGTGAGAAGGAATGGAGTAAGAAGGTTGGAAAAAATCACATGGTTATTACATCAGACTATTAGCATTAAAGAATTTGTTATATGTACGCAAGACATGAGGAAAGGACCATGGATAAATGGCCCATCTTTGGGACCTTCTTCTATATAGGATTATAGAATATGGAGCTAAGAGCACATTGTCTGTAAAAGTGATTAGACTAGTGGAAATTGGTGCTGTTGTCAAAAACAAGGTGCATGCACAAGAAAAAGTAAGAAGGAGAAGCTATGAAACCCCTTCAGGACAAGAACCTGTGATACACCTTGACTGCAGTTTAAGGTTCAGTCTGATACTGATGTGATCATCCCCTGCAAAAGAGAACAAATCCACAAAATGTCTAGGTTTTGTGGGGAAAAAAAGTAAATATTTCCTAAGAAATAAGCATCACAGAATCTCTTTGGTTTTTGCTCAGAGACATTCACATTCCACCACAACTATCATACCTCTTCAAAATCCCATTGGGTAACACCAGTTTTAATACAAACTGTGTTCTGAGTGGAGTTAGCACAGATCTGCATTGTTCACATATGTGTGATATATACAGAGCCACATGTGATGTGAATCACATTTAATACGAAACCTAAAAAACTCTGCTCCTTCTCAGCCCCAAAATTCTCTTGAATGGAAAAACTAGATGATCTCAAAAATGTCAATCACTTGTGTTAGTATGCTATTAAATCAATCTCTCTCTAATGCTTTGTGCTACTCAATTTGTTTTCGGTAATATTTGTTTTATTCCCTCTTTTCCTACATAAGTAAAAGTCTTATTAAATGCTTTAATCACTACATAGAAATCTCTGTCTGAGATTGACCTATTAGTAATTCAACCACACATCTTTACAAGACCTTTCATGTCCTTTAACAGTGAGCCGTCTCCTCTGAACAACAGAACTTGCAAGATGAATTTAAGAGTCCACATCAAAAAGAGGTAGTAGTAAAATGGAAGACTGATGCATGTAAAAAAAGACTGAAGCAGCTACTGTTTTATATTTTAGTTCAATACTTAAATCTCTTCTGCACTAAAAGTTGTTAAATTTTTTCTCTTGATCAAGATTTGTGAACATATCACCTATCAGTTGCACAGATATTTTTCCTAATTCCAGAGGAAATGGAATTGTCCATAAACTACAGTCATGCTTCAGTCTTCTGAGATGCAATTAAGTTTTTTATATATATAAAGATATCCTTGTGGGTAACTGTAGGAAGTAGCAAGGGTCAGGGGCTCAGTCCAGAGCTGAGCTGAGGTCCTGCAGCTCTGGGTAAGGTGTTCAGGTAGGGTCCAAGGTGAGGTCAGGAGTCCCTTGAGGATCAAATACTAATAATTTCAAAGGCTTTTCTCCACTCAGGACAGCATATTATCTACCACAAGTCTGCATATGAAACTTGTTCTGTGTTGAGTCATCTTTCACTCTAAAGGGTCAGTCCCCAGGAAAACTGAAATTCATGGAGCTATCTAAGGCATTGTGTAAACAATTTGGTTCTTCTCTTTTCCTTTTTCATGTTCTTCCTCTTGTTTTCCTCCCAACACACAACTCCCAAACATGGACTATTCTGCCAAGCATGGTAGAAGCTGAAATATTAAACTCACTTTGAATTATTCAAAGAAACAGAAAATATTAAACCCACTTCCACCTCCAGGTCAATTGCTCAACTCCTTAACCTGCATTTGCAAAAGGGTAGAGGAGACAGTGCTGAGAGACAAAGTGGTGCATGGAGCCACACTGACCCATTTCAGCTTTCAGGCAACCTCTTGAGCCCTGGTTTTAGTGCTGGCAGCAGTGGGAACAAGAGGAGAGGAAGAGCAAAGTATAAATTGCTGAAGTGATGCAACAAGCCTGTTTGGCAACAGTTAGTGACTGTCTGGCAGAATTAGCAGAATCAATCATGCAGTAAGTTCATTGGAAAAAGAAAATGAGAATAACAAGGGATGAGCTAAACAGTAGCTAAATAAGGTGGAAAGGCAGATTCTCAACAGGCTGGCGAGAAGCAGTTGATGGAGGATATTACAGCCACTGAGGCAGAATTATGGCAAGTAATTAGGCATAGGGGCATTGTCAGAAGGTGGGCTTGAGCTGGGAAAACACTGCTGTTCAAGTGTGGGAAAAGCTCTGGTCAATGCTTATTCCAGCAAAGCTCAGCAAGGACATGATCAGAGCTGCCTGGATGCAAGAAGAAATCTGATTAACCCCTGGGTGGACAGACATATTTTTTAGCTACTGTGCCATGTATGGACCTGCTGCCTTGCAGTAGAACATAGCTCAACAGAGCTTATAACCTTTAAGAGCAGAAGGACTTTCTGTATTTCTGTGTCTTCACATGAAAACTTATTTGTACCTGCCCCACACAACATAATTACATGATCTTATGTCAGTGTTTAGTCCCATTTCATACACAAGAGCCTCACTTGCTTTGAGAAGGTAATCATAACACTTTGAAAGGTATGTATCCAAAGGGTAACTTTGCCCATTTATTGGTAAGGAAAAAAAAGGAAGATAGTATATGACCTAATAGCAAAATAAGGATTCCAGCTTCTGTTTACTTGCATTTAAGATGTTTAATTGTTTTAATAACAGGCTCACTGGCAAACTTCTAATTTGGATCTATTATCTTCCTCATTAGAATTCCAGTGGCAGGGTGAGCACATGGGCTGCTTATTATACAGGAGTTCATTATCAAAATCTACCACAGATTGATTATCAATAAAGTGTTTTTCATTTCCTTAGAACTCTCATCACAGCACTCTTTTTATTTATTATCCTTCCACTCTCTTTTCTTTATCTAATCAGCCTGTGTTGAATCAGCTGCTAAGCATTCAAGAGCAAATGGTTTCTTCAGCCTCATAACCATTACAAGTCAGTAGGAGCTATCCTTCAGACCAAGTGTGTTATTGTTCTGCTTAAGACCCAGCTCTCCTTTCGTTTTGAAATCTTTGTACATCCAGAGTGTAATGATACCAAGTGATGACCAAAGGCTTCTTCAGTTAGATACACAAAACATGCTTCAAATAAAGAATTTACACTTCCAATCTAGAAAACTGGAGTGTGGACATGCACACTGGCACTCTCCTCCTCTCTAACTGGGGAGAGCAAGTACTGCCCTTCCTAAATTTCTGCTGGGAGAGAGGGGCCTGAGCAGGAGCCCAGGCAAGCTGGAGCACAGCAGCTACACCTCGACTAGATGGCTGAGGCTGAGTTGGATGCAGCTGGTCTCTCTGGGTGCCTCTCTGATTAACAAGGGCGTGTGTTAGAAAACACACATGGCAGCTGAAGTTCCTGCTCATTTGCAATCAGTGAAATTGAGATACTCAAACCTCCTCCAGGGCTGTGATTGGTAGGAAATGAGGAAATCATGGACAATGTTTAGACACCATCTTTTGTAAGTAAAAGTTGTAAAAGGTCATATCAATAAATTATAGAAAGAGGAAGTGCTGGATACTCTTTGTAATGGAAAATAGGGAAAATAATTCAGGAGGCTTAAAGGAAGACCAAAAATCACCCTGTGATACTAAATGAGGGAGATACTTCATTCATCACTTATTTGGGCTGAAAATACCAGAAGGAAGTGAGATGACTGGAAAATTTTACTAGATCTGGTGAAGTTAATTTATATGATAAGCTAGTTACATTCTTTGAGTCTTAGTACTAGTAGGTGGAGATAAAATAAGAGGTATCTACCTCCACCTACAAGCAAAAGAGGGAAAAATCTAATTTCTGCTTTATGATTTCCATCCCAGCTGTTTTTATTTACCTGAGGTATAATATAGCACACAGTGCACTACCCTGAGCTTTTGTATTTTGGTCTTACAAGTAATGAGACTCAACTTACAACTAATAATGACTCAATTGATTTAACAGATAATGTTCCATTAACTGCTCAAAGCACACTTTCATAACACTCATGAACTGACCATGGTCCCTCAGATATTTGGGAAGAAGTATTTTAAGGGGCTCTGAGATGAACTCTCCAAAGTTTCCCAGTTGGCCCCTGGCATGCTGTGATGGCTGGTTTTGTGGGACCCTGCTTGCCTACTGGGCCACCTGGGAAGGCAGTGGCTCTGCTGGCACTGGGGAGCCTTCTCTGTGCAGCTGAGGCACATAATGCTTGGTTTCAACTCATGAGTGAAGTTTCAAAGTGGAATGGAAGACAATATCAGAGCACTGGCTCCAAACAGGACAACCACCTCCCAAGTGGAGCAGCACAGCAGCACACAGCTGATCTCCTGCTGGAGTTTTATTTGTCTGCTTGAAAAGAAGACTTCACATGTTTTACCAGCAAAAGACACCTACATATCCCATTCTCAAATATTTTTTCATAACTGAGGGAAAGAAAAAGTTGTAAATACTGTAAAGTACAAAAAAACCCATAAATGACACTGTATCCATGGTATTTATTTAAGAGAAGTTCCTTAGCAAGTGGCATCTTGGTGATTCTCTCATCCCAAAGGCAGAGATTTTAAGGAAACAAAGCTATTGTCTAGCTAAAGTCTATCCAAAACTTTCTATCTAAACCTGTCTTCTCAAGTCTATCTTTCTAAAGTGACTGTCAGTTCCCTGCCTCACCA
Organism: Lichenostomus cassidix; assembly: GCF_008360975.1. Taxonomy (NCBI): domain Eukaryota; kingdom Metazoa; phylum Chordata; class Aves; order Passeriformes; family Meliphagidae; genus Lichenostomus; species Lichenostomus cassidix. Next base: position 15,492,319 of record NC_139480.1, on the reverse strand, counting down.
TTGAGATCCACCAGAACTAACCCTGCAACTCTTTCCTGTGTGTTCTCCTGGTGCAGATCCACAGAAATAACTTTCCTTTCCATCTGGGAAGCTGTTCTTCTTGTATCTTGGACCACAAGTCCAGACAGAGTGGGTGCAAGACTCAAATCATTTAATGTTCTTAAAAAAAATTTATGAGTCACGTATAAACATAAAATCCAAGAGAGGAAAGATTCTGTTTCAGAGAGGTGCATAGAGTGAAATACCTTTTTTTTTTTCCCAGTTGTTTTGTATATATCTAGGTAGACCAGGAAGGTTTTTTGTACATAGATGTTTTCTCAGCATTGAAAAAGGCTTCTCATATCATATGCAAATAACCAACACAGTACTTTTTAGCCAAAATGTTAAAAGGTAAAATTTTACCAGCATAAAATACATCTGCACAAAAAAAAAATAAATAAAGACCATAGGTAGTTCATACTAGCTGAAATAAGAAAGTAAACTGTATAAACTAAAGCCTGAGGGCTCAAACTGATCAATGCTGGAAGCCAAAGAGGATTTATATCCCCTTATATTATATTTTATTCCTGTCTAGATATCCTGTGAGCCTTTTCTGCCCTCTTTGACAAGCTAGTAGGCTTGATGAATCATTGTTTGGTTTCTGATTTGGCAATTCCCATGTTCTTATAAAGAAAATAACATATGACAAGGTCAAGAATATGAACACAATTATAAAGGAAGTTTGACAGATCAGATAAAACTTCTGGGATATAAAGGGAAAAAAGTAAATAAGGAGTTTGAGAATAGACATTAGTGAGGATTGTAGGAACACAAGCAGAAAGAAAGACAGCTTCAGACCTGGAAAGGCACATCAGTCTGTTATTTGTCAGCAAGAGGAAAAAAGAGGGGAGAAGTAGGCATTTTTACCTGGTAACAAACTAAAACAGGAATGGTAAGGTATAGAATAGTTGTTGGGATTTTTTTTAACTAGACCAAATCTAAATGAAAGAGGGAAAAAAATAAAAAGGAACTACATTCTGAGCTGGCATAATTGCAAATAAATCAAAATTGATGTCAGCTCACCTACAGGGCATGTTCCCTGCAAGGATCTGGTCTGGATACACTGCAATTTGTGTTCAAAAATGTGTCCAAGCCAAGGGCACAGAGCTTGTCAGGAAATGAAAGACTGAGATGAGTAAATTCAGAATGGAGAAAAATAATCATAAACAGCATATCAGGTTTCAGGTAAGCAAAGAAAAGAAAGTCTTCTTGAATGAAAAGCAATTTACAAGTGAACAGAAGAAAAAAAAAGATGATCTGAGGGACATCAAGTCTTTGGAACAAGGGAGGAAAAGTTCCATAAAAAATTTCTTTTGATATAGATTACAGAATATATGAAAGGATTTGGGCTGACAGTGAGAGATGGGCATAAAGGAAGAAGGTGTAGAGGAGAGAGAAGAGCTGAGTTAGAAAGAGGATGGTGTTGCAGTCCAGATGCTGCGGGTGGGACTGAGATGAATAGCATCTGTTAAATTTCCTGGTTTGCAGTTAGTGATTTTTATGTTCCTTTTAAAAATCAGTGGCTGGTAGCAGGTAAGAAGACTGCTTGTCTGCCTTGCCTTGACCACTTTGCCACTGGGCTTTGGCAAAAGAGGAACGTTTTACAGACAGGGCAGTTGCTTCTTTTCTGACAGCAACTGAATTTGCTCAGCAGGGAAAAGGCAGAGGAGAGAGGAGCTGAGCATCTGGGAAGGGACAGACTTGGCAGGCAAGGAACTGCTAAGGTGGAGAAACAGGTGGAGCAGAGTAGAAAACACACATGTAGTCCAGAACTAAAGAAAAGGGAATTTTCTGAGGTACCTGGTGGGATGGTGGAAGTTGACCAAAGCAGCAGTTAACTTCAATGTTCTAGACTAAAAACAGGGCTGGAAAGAAAATCCTGCCCAGGCCAATACATGAGATGAAGGTTTTTAGTCTTTTGTTTTCAGCCCCTTATGAGCTTCTCACTTAAAAAAATACTGCTCTGTTCTTATAAAAAAATAGTGTTCAATGTACTCTGATATGTGTTGCAGTAGCTGCTTTACGAAATAGAGCCAGACAGTGGCTCCATTTCAGGGTGAGGACATTTTCAGCACAGTTTCTAGTCCCAGCACAGACCCTTTAGGGGATTTTGTGGAATATCCTTTTTGGTTTTGCTTCAGTCCAAAGTTTCTCATATATAGACAATATATAGTCAGTGTATGACAATAAGCTCTTGCTTAATTCTGGAAAGTACTTAAATTATCCAGATAAGTAATAAGAAACTACCTTTGTGCATCCCTTAAGGATTTTTCCAGTTTCTCTCATTTGACACTGTTGCAAAAGCTTTTCTATTAATAAAAATATCCCAGATTTTAGGTACAATATTACTGCTAGTGTAAGTATATCCAAAACAGGAATATATGGGGAAATGAAGTGCCTCACTGAATAGGTTACATTTTAAGAAAGGGAAGGGTACACTGGAGATGGAGTGGCTGTAGCTTTGTTAGTTCTGCCAAGTGGAAGTGATGATTCCTGCAGGCACACAACACTGTCAGCAGTGAAAACAGGGAGAAAACAGGATCTGTCCTGATCTTACCTAGACTGTGTGTCCTTCCATTCTGAAAATCCAAAGGAAGATCTGCTGCCTTCTTCAAGCTCCTGCATAAGACCACTGAGCTTGGCTCTGAGCTGTAAGTTATCTGAGGATTCCATTCTCTTTGGCAGAAAGAGATAAAAAAGGGTTAATTCCTCATCTCAATAACAGCTATTGGCAGCATGCACATCCTGGCTTACAGACCTGCTGCAATGGAAGACACCTTGTCAGTGAGAATGCCTCTCCGGTCAAATGCAAAGATTACATGGCCTGAATCATGATGTGGTTGCATTATTACAGACTGAACTATGAAACCTGAACTGCTTTTGTGGGAGCACAACAAAGCAAAGCACTTTCTCAAAAGCCAAGAAATGTACTCATGAGCTCATGATCACAACAGTGATGCCTACAGTAAAGCTGGTACTGGTACTGAGGTGAGCAAAAATGCAGGATGCTGAAATATTGTGGTGTGGTTTAGCCAACCATACAGGTGAAAAAACTAGAGGCATTTTTGTGTACTGAAACACTTCTTAACAGGCACTTCTTAACCTATATCCTTGTAGTAGAGGCCAACCTGTTCAGTAACAAAAGCATCTAAGGAAAGAAAGCTGATATTTATTTCATGAGATCAGAATGCAATACCATTGCTTTGATGCCTCCAGTTCTGTTTTGGTGTGGATGCTGTTTAGGAAAGAATTCTGATAAGTAGGCTGAAGAAATGCAGCATATTAGTATGTTAAGAACAGTGACATATTAAATTATGTGTGCATTGTATTGACAGACACTATCTCCATATCACCAGGCAGTGTGTCATGTCTGCTTTGTGATTTTTTTAGTTGATCAGTTATAAACACAGGGAGTAAAATTTTTAAAAAGTGCACCTGTATAGCACCAATAAACGAGGCAATTTTGTGCCTAACAGGCCATTCAAATGCACTCTTGTGCTCTTGTGGATTTTCTGAGCACAAACATTATTATGGACCTAACTGAGACTGAAGTGACAAATGGTACAGCCTGAAGCCATGTTATCTATTTATAATAATAATTTTTCCACTTGAAAGCTGTATCCAACCCATGATATGATTTCAAGGTAAAATTAAAGAAATGTGTTTCCTCAAATGGAGTTTGGATCAATCCAGCTGGAGCTGGCTGGCTGAAGGATAATTTCAATCATTTATTGCAGTCTGAATTTGCAGGGAAACACCATACTTTGAACCCAAGACCTGTGTAACTAGAGAATGGAATAAAGAAGCTATAATAAATTGTGTTACTCTATTAAGAGCTAAGAATCTATCAAGTAGCTGCAGCTTACTTTTTAATTATGTAAGATACCATCTTTAAACATAGACAAAAGCTTTGTGCATGACTTGTCCTTCTGCCATAAAAATGTGTATTATTGCTGAATTTCAAGGTACTATTTTTAATAACGTATTTCAGGCCACAAGTTCACAAGTGCTTCAAGCTGGCATTTGCCAGCATTGACACTAAGAAAATTGCCCTGCTGATTTCCTCCACTTCTGCCTGCTGTTGCATTTCTCCACCCTGGCACAAAGCTACATGCAGCTGAGTGGCAGACTAGGAGAGCGAGCTGATACAAGCTCAGTCTGAAGTGGGAGAGGGGACAAAATGCTCACTACATTATTGCATGAGAAATTTATGCACAAAGATGAAGGCAATGAGCTAACAAGATCAGGCAGAAGCTGCTGGGGAAGGGTGTTCAGCAAGGTTGGTGCTCTGAGCGTCAGTGCCAGCTCCTGGAATTACAGTGTGTGATTATCCTGCTCTCTCCAAGTGACACTCAGCACCCTTCTCCTTCCCTTCACTGAGAAATCTTCAAATGCTGAGAGGAGCAGGCTAGACATAGCCCTAACCATGTAAATGTGTGCCTCAAGCATTTCTTAAAGTAGTTATAGATGCCTCTAAAACTACAGGAAAACTGTAATTTACATCCTCCAGAGTTTTCATTTGCACACTAAAAACAAGTCAATTTGCTTTAGAGCTGTCAAAGCAAAATGTTATTTGACATTAGATTCATGTCAGTTATTTGGTATTAGATTCATGTTAACTCTGTCCCAGGACTTCTTTCTCTTGCTCTTCTGTAAGAGTAATTGTGAAATTATAATAAAATTTTGGTCCAGTCTAAGAGCTGAGTGCAGTGTAAGCATGGGGTATGTTGTATCCTATGCTTCCAAATCAGAAGTAATTATACTGAATTACATCCTGAAAAGTAATTAATCCTGAATTACAAATTGTTCAGAAAAAGCATCATTTGAATTCTCTGTGGGCAGTATTCCACATTTTGTCTCCCATCCCAGCACATCAGAGCAACAGCTCTGCTAGATAATTGTATGTCTAAGGAGGCAAAGCAGAATTTCTAATACTATTTTAATAAGTGCTCTATTTTACATGATTTTCTTTTTTAATGGATATGAGTTCAGAAAAGAGCATCTCATTCTTCTATGAGATAAAATAGGAGTGGGAGAAAATACTCATCAAAATCTCATTGGTCAGGACATGCCTGGTTTGGAGTGGGCATTACTTAAGGAGAGAAGCTTTTGTTTCTAGAAAGGAAGGGGGAAAATATTCTGTGAAATAGAAAACCTGCATGATGATTTCATTATGCCAGGTCAGTGATCCAGTTTGATGGACTAGGACAGTTAGTACCAGCAAATCTTCTGGCTAAACATGCAAAGGAGAAGGTTACTCACCCTTCCAAGGCTTATTAAAAAAGACTGCAGGCATCATGGATCTTTTAAGCACAGTTAAAGATGGCAGTTGTCTTTGTTGGTCACATATAGTTAGCTAATTTGTTGCCTGGAAACAAAATCCCTGTGGTTTATACACTTTTAAGAGTTAATTAAAAAGCTGTCTTTGTTCCAAAATTGAAGTATTCTCTTATTTTCAGCTTTTGCTTCTTATAAGGCAACTGTTCTATATTTTATAAACTAGCCATAATAGACATTACACTGATTACGTTCCTTTCATAGTAAAAATAACTCATGGTACGAATGAGTACTTGAAAAAGCACAACTAACTTAGAAGTGATGTAAAGGAGTGAGTGTCCTTTTGTCCATCCTTTCTTCATTGACTGAGTAACAGAAAGGTGTGGGATAAAGTAAAGATCACTTTAAAGTGCCCAAGAGATAAAAGTGAGGAAAATAAAATAGCGGTGGAAAGCTATTAAGGGATCTGGCTGCAGGCAGCACACTTGTGTTTGCATAAGGGCTGTCCTTCAGACAGACTTGTCAGTGTGCCTGGCCCTTTATAGAACATCAGAGACTCCGAGGCTCAATTTAAAATAAAACCTGATCAAACACTGTATGTAATCTATGCCTACCCTGAAGTGAAGGGAAATACTCCTGAGGAATGAGCTATGTACTGCTTCTGAATCACAAACACCTCAGCCCAGATTACAAAGAGACAAGGTGCTCAGTCTCACAGCCCCATTTTAGGAACTTGGCTCCCTATCTGAAGAGATGCCTCAAGAAAGGATCACAAAATAAACCTGCTGAAGGGGAAGCTGCTTATCTAGCCCAGAGGAGACAGAACAGGTTTTTCCTTTTTTGCCCCCCTGCTCTCCTTCCTTTCCATCTCCTCCCATCTGGAGGAATCTGTCTGAGATACTCACTGCCCAGGGGTAAATCTTTGTTCCCTGAAAGTAACAGACTTCACCCAGTCCTTTCACACAGTTGCATGGTATTTAATGCACCTAAGATGCAGGCTGTTTCATTCCCTTAATCTCTGCATATTTTGAAACCGCAATTTCAGAACTGCCTCCCTGGAGGAGACTAAACTGCTGGCCAGGCTGAGGACAGGCTGTAAGGACCTAAAGAGCACAGCAGCCTGTCTCAAAGCACTGTCAAGGCCATCGAAGAATCTTGCCATAAAATAAGCCACCACAGCAGGTACTTGAAATAAGCACAGAAGGGAGGAACTCGCAACAGGAAGGCGCTAATTCCTGGCCTGGCGAGGCGAGATCTGGTTCACACATCCTGGTTAATGTATCCAGACAAAAATTCCCACTGTGGCAAACTGTGAGAAAGGAAGCAACTGCTCATACACTTATCACCCCAAGTTATGGGAACAGCATCTGCAACCACCCTGTGGATACCCAGAACTTGGGCTGTGTAAAGGTGGTACCCCCAGAAGAACAACTCCAGGACCCACAGCACTGAGAAACCCTGGATGAAGAAGGACCAACAGGACACAGCTGGATCCATGGGTGGTGCCCATCTTCTGTTTGATCTCTGGCTCTCCCCCACCCACTCCACCCTTTTGTCTTTCTATCTCTCTAGCTCACATTGTCTTTGGCATATGGTCTCATTTTCACCTTAACTGGGGCAGAGACATCTCTCATAAACCAAATTGAATCATAGCCCCAGCTGTTGCCCTTGCTGAAGACAGGTCATGGTGCAGTCCTGACTGCAAAACCAACCAAGGCAGAAAGAAAGCCACCAGCAATAAAACTGGATTGATGCCTACACCACAAGGAACATGCTGGGGAGGGGATCTCTGGCATTTCAGATCCCAGTGTAAGCATTTTAAAACCTAGATAGCATTTTACTCAGATGCTGCATGATACATCAACAGCCCTCAGAAAAGGACTGCAGGTCCTGCAGCTCAGGATTTTTCCTTCCCCTCTTTCAAGTGAGGATCCCAATTTCTTACCCAGGAGCTAGGCTGAGAGCATGTCTAATACACCAAACATCCATGCTGAGACAGATGGCACGGCATCCACTTTGTGAAATGTGAAAGCACTCAGGTGTAACACAGATGCCAAAATGCTCGATATTGTCAAATATAAGGCATCTGTGAGCATGCACAGAGGCGAAGTTCCATGCTTCTATAGTACATGGGGTTATGCAGCAGCTGAGCAAAATGCTCTGGGATTTAGTCATCAAAGCATACTTACGTCTTTCAGAGCAATATAGGATTTGATCTTCAAACCCGTGAGTGGGATTACTGTTTGATACTTTGTCACTGCCCCATCTGGAGTATGCCATTATAGCTTCCTCCGGGAACTACCATTTTTAACATGTGGAATCTGCCACCGGAAAAGAATTAAGCTCATTTAATTTGCAGGATTAGAAATCAGTCTACAGGGCTGTGTTTTGTGAGGAATGGGTAAGTGTGGCACAGCTTCCAAAGTAGCAGATAAGTCTGCAAACTAATTGCAATATAGGAAAATGAATTAGTAGCTATTATCTTATTATCTGGCTTATTATGCACTCCAGAGCGAAGTCCCAAATGCATTTGTATATTCTCTCACACAGTACTGCCACATTTTATGTCCCAGGCCTGCATTCTCTCTTCTTCACACAGGAGGAAATGAGTACCTTGGTCTGGAACTGTTGAAGACGCACTGGGAGTGGTGGAGAGAGGTCAGCAAAAAAGAAATGATGAAATGAAATCTGTATCTGAAATATTTTGTGCCAAGGCGATCTGAAAACATTTCTTAGGGTGAGGTACTCATATCAGTCTTTATATACAGACCCTTCATCTGTGGGGGGTTTTTCGTGTGTTTGTAAGTATTAAATACGATAAATTCATGTGGGAAGGGACCTCAGGATGTCTCCAGACCAGCCTCCTCCTCAGAGCAGTGTCAGCTCTTAGATAAGACCAGGTTACCCAGGGCTTTATCTAGCTGAGTCTTGAAAAACTGAAAGGATAAAGACTGCACAAATTCTGTGGGCAACCCAGCCCACGGCTCCATTGTCCCCATAGAGAAAAAGGTTTTCTTCCCTTTCCTTTCTTTCCTTTCCCATCTGAACCTCCCTGTTTCAGCTCATGCCTGTTGTCTCTCACCCTCCTTCCATATCTGCTGTGCAGGGCCTGGTTCCACCTCCTCAGTCACCCCCTGTGGGCACCTGGAGTGGCTCTTCAGCCCACCAGAAGCTCTCCCTGCTCCAGGCCAGACATCCCCAGCTCCCTCTGCCTCTCCTCACAAGGCAAGTGCTCCAGTTCCACACCATCGTGGTTGCCCTCAGCTGAGCTCGTTCACGGTTATGAGTCTCTGCCTGGGGCTGGGGACCAAAAATTGTTTTCTCTCTTTTCTACAGTACTTCCACCAGATGTTACAGATACTCAGGAAATGTAAAACTCCTCTTCAGTGCCTTCTTCCCTTTGTGGAGTCAACTTCCAAGCCACTTTTCTGTGCTCCTTAAAGGCTCCTAGATACCTGGTGTACCAGGATGGGAAAGTGTGTTCTCTGCAGGTACACCTGGCCTGTACAGCTGGGGATGGAAGGCTGGTTGAGCCACGGTGCCAAATTTTTATCTCCAAGTTGTTCGGGAAAAGGGGAAGAAAGGTGATTTTTTTCCTTTTTCACTTTTTTGTTTTGGCTTAACAGCTGCTTCATTCAGTTGAACTTTATCATTTCTCATCCAGTGTGATTTTGAAAGTCACAGCTTCTCCAGCTGTTTTGCATGGCTCTGAGCCTTAAGTTTCCTTGTTAAGATGAACTTCATTTTCCAGCTATTGATCTTACCTTCTAAATTTTTCATTCCCTTTTTGAAGCTGCGGCCAGATAGAAATGTTCCTGCCACTGACTGTGATTTTCTCACATGAAAATTAAGCTCAGTGTATACTGGTATGTAAAGGTAATGAAATCAGATCATCATCTCAGAAAAATCAAAGCCTTTACCAAGTAGCTTTTATGAAATTATTCTTTGTTTTCCTGTATGATGGAGGGCCATAATCTCTCTTGGCCTAAGTGGGGCACTACTCAGATGATAAAGATATTCTGATTCCATATAACATTCTTAATGATTCTGTTTACTCTTATACATTCACTTTCAGCAGATTAATGATTGTTTTCTTTCTAGAGAAGATGATTCAGTGATAATACTTTCAGGTAAGAAAGAAAAACTTACCGGATAGAATTGCTCATGTTTAGATGAAATATTGTACAGGGCAGAATTGTAAATTAATGCCTCATACACATACCTGAAATGACTAAAATTCAGCTGAATTGTTTGTACATTTACTCTTCTCTGAATGTGGGGAAATTATTTAGAATAAGGTGGTGATCATTAGTCAACTATCAGATTAAGAGGTAGGAAATGTTGACTTAATGGACCCACAAGACTATGTAATTAAACTTTCTCCTATTTTTAATCAGCATAACCCTAATTATAAATTCATAAAACAGCCTACTGACCAAACTACTCCATGCAAATTGTTTCTGTGTACAGCACCTCAGTTGCAGGAAGGGTATTTGCCATAGAAATGGAGGGACAAGCCAGAAATAAAAAAAATTTCCAGAAAATATTTTTTCAGAGTTCTATTTTACTATAGTTAGGAGAGCTCTTACTTGTTGCAGGAAAGCCATAGTCAGCCAGGGTTTTTAGGCATCTAGTCTAAGCTCTGAAGCCTTATCCAGTACCTCCTGGAGGCAGACATTTCAGTGTCCCCATAGCTGTGGTAAGATAAAAAAAGGCTGTGAGCAACCTAAACCTAAATAAGTTACAGCTGTGCCCCTAAACAAGAGAAATAAACAACATTCTTAGACAATGGAGCAGTGAATGTGGACATGTGTGACTGATTGGAGAAGGCACCTGCAGATGGTTTGCTAACCAACTATAATGTAATAATGTGCACATGCAGGGCATGTGGAGAAAGGGTATAAAAGGGTGTACCAGGCAATAGCAAAGAGCAGATGCTTGCACCATGGTGAGTGTGAGCCTAGAGTCACTGTCACATAGTCAGCAAGGAGCCCCTGGGATCAAAATGTCCTTCTCTGAGTGCAGCTTAAATCAGCAGAAGGTGAGTGGTGGGAAACAGCTCAGGTATGATATTGGGATACTCCTGAAGCGTGCCAGCACTGGGGCATAGACACTGTGGTGCATGAAGAGTATTTGGCTGCTTAGCACTTGTAAAATCTGCTCCATGTTTGTGGATGGATACAAAGGCACCCTATGCTTCTAGAGCTTGGGAAGGAGGAGCAGTGGCTGCCAGCCTAGACTGGTGTCAGAGGGGTGTCACTGCTGCTCCTGCTGGGTGTCCCCCTGTGCCAGCCGTGGGGCATGGGAGAGATAGGCACTGCCCTGCAGCTGCAGATGCAGTGTGAAACTGGGGCTGAGCTGCCCAGGGGAAACAGTGTGGTGTAAATCAGGCTCTGATCCCCAAAGTCGCATGGGTTCAAGAGCCTTACAGATGGAATCAGATAGCAAATTTCCCTGGGTTCTCTCAAACTAGCAGGACTTCTTGTCAGGAAGGCTGGCTATCCTCTACCACCCTCTGGATTTCAGTTTTCAGCTATCAGTTTCACGTGGCAGTCACTTGGATACCCCAGGGATGGAAAACAGTAGAAAGCAAACAAACAATTATACTTTATCCACTCCTAAGCATGGTAATCACCGTGAGTGTTAATACAGCTGTTAATCCCCCATTTAATAACAAAAATGCCGGTCTCAAAACCTGTCTGACTTTTTGTCTGTAAGCAATGATACTACAATGCTCTGGCCATGCTTTGATCTCAGATACAATGAGACTTTGAAAAGCAGCAGACTGTCCACTCCAGCCTCAGAAATATCTCTGATCACAATGTTTCTGTCTGAGCAACAACTCCACTTTCATGCTGCACTTGCAAACAAAGGTCCTGTCTTCTTTCCTTGTCTCTTCACATCTTTTGTGACCTATTTCCCAATAAAACTTTTTGTTTTCAGAATGGTAGATAAGAAAAATTTGAATTTTTCCTTCATTTCTGGTTTTTTTTCTTTTCCTTTTGATGCCTTTGGTGACCTGCTGAACTCAGGACTCTGCTCTCAGCACTCCCTTCCTCCCTCTGGTTCAGTCTGTGCCACCCCGCCCCACCTTCCTGCGCTTCTTCCTCTTTATGCTATTTGGTTTATGAACTCAATGAATATAACTGTTCTGTTTAGGAAGAAAAGATTACTTTTTCTTTTGATCCACTTCCAGTGCTCATTGTACTACCTCTTATTCCATTTCTTCTAAAAAAGTCATTGTTAAGCCCCTTTTTCCAAAAGTATATTCCGTTTTTCGATTCAAAAATCACTACTTCAGTGCCTTTTGAGAACTCTTTTATCAGTGCTGGTATCTTTTGTCAACTCCCACCACATTTTCAATCTCCATTTCCCTCAGTATGATCCCTGAAGAGTTATGTTGTATTTTTCTTACCTCTCTTCTCCTCAGTGCTCATTTCATACAAGTTCCCGTGTTACAAACAGCATAGTTAATGTAATCCTTCATATTTTGGGACAAACTGCACATTTTACGTTCTGAACATTAGTACACTGAAATTTGTTTCATGTCTGCTATTCCAATTCATAAAAGTCATAATTTTTTGCTCTGCAGAAACAAGTGATCCTGCAAGTAGTTACATTCACCCTCCACTAATCTTTCAACACAGTTTACAGTTTTCCCTGTCTAAAAAATGCCCCTGTTGTGATTTTCCTAGCATTTGTGAGGTATTTACTTTCCAGACTGAAGAATCAGCATCTTTCTGACCCATAACTTATTTTTCCACCATTGTCCTGTGCTGCTTAGAGTGCAGCTTTTGAGTGTACTAAGCCTAACAGTGCATTGGAGCACTTAAACATTGACTTACTGTTCAGCACATGTGCAATCTGCCCCAGCTGTAACCACCTGCTCACATATTTAAATTTAAGTATGAAATTAAGTCCTCAGGTGGATCAGGGTTGATGGGTTCCGTCGCAGAGCTGAGCTTTATGTTTCCCTCTGACATCCTGGGGTGCTGCTCAGTGCAGAATGACATCCATGCAGCACTGAATTCTCCAGAGCCAGATGTGAAACACAGCATTTTTTGTAATACTAATGTGGGGGAACTCTGTGCCTTCTGTGTCCTCCAGTGCTGACATTTAATTTCAGTAAAACCAAATATAATGCTGGCAGACACACCCACCCGCCGATCAGCACATTAGCAAGTAGCTGTCTGTAGATGTATCAAGTCATTTTAACAGTCCCCTGTTGAATAATTCCCCCATGCTCTTCAACTGCCTCCCCAGACACTCCCAAATTAAACTAGATTTCCTACACTACTGTTGCAATCACTTTAGCATACATCCTAGATTGCGTTTAGGTACAATGGTCTGTTGCTTGTGGCAGAGGAGGAAATACAGCCTGAAATATAAATTTGGAAATGAATGGAGTCCAAATAATTATAAAACCTGATATTGGAATATATTATAGTCATGAAAGGCATACCAGAGAAATTGGAATAAATCGAAAACTTGTAGGAGAGAGGATATTAAAAGGACAGTACAGTGGAGGGATCAAATTTATTCATGTGAATATCTGAGCAAACTCAAAAGTGTCAGTTGCTGCACATGCTAAATGGTTAAGAGAATTTTAATACGAAATAATTGTGTCTCTCCTACAAAGCTCTCTCATTTTCTGTTTACAAAAGCAGATGATTAGTGTCCCTTGAATATCAACATTTTCTCATGCAAACTTGAAAAAGAGTGATTGAGTTTCAGTAAGTTATCTCTAACCCAGGCTTTCTTGCACATTGATTTACCTAGCTGGATCTTTTCTGCAAATTCCATGAGGAATTTATATTTTTACTCTGGGTCAAGATATTAATTTAAGCTTTCTAAAGTACATTCCCCTACTGAAAATGCAAAATATAAAAGTAAACTGTACAAATTTTAAAACCACCTCTTCTCTCTATCTTTTAAAAAATCCACCGTCTTGCAAAGAATAAATATCAAATACTAAACCTAATCTTCAGAAATATGTATTTAGTTTTACAGCACCTCCAAAACAATTGAAAATTGAATAAAACATTCAGATTTTTAAAAAGTCTTCTGGAAACTGATTGCTTAAGAGCAAATTTTTGCTGGCATTATTTTTAATCCTTTATAAATTTCTAAAAGGACTGGAAGGTGAGACATGTTTTGCAGATTTAAATAATTAAGACACAGATTGACTAAGGGGACTGGTTTACTACCACTGGTGCCTGAAACTCCCAAGTGATGTGACCACTTCAGCCATGCACAGTTGCCCTGTGTTGCCCTGGAGTTACTGAAGTTACTCAGGTTCCAGCAGTGAAATATCCCAACATCCGGAGATTTTGTACATCAGGAAGTTAGAAGCTTCACTTGAGCATCTGACTCCAGAAAAATAAGGAGCAGCTTCAGTATTGCGAGAGCCTACATTGGCTCCCTCCAGGGTCAGGTCCCAAGAAAGCAGCAAGAGTGACTGTGAGCTGCTTAAAAGTTTCTTAAAATCCAACTGAGAGCTTGGGCACAGAGCTCACAGCTGCATTAGGAGAGATAAGGACCTGAAAATCTCTTTTGCGGACTTTTTGGACATGCTCCAAACACATGTGGCATGAGCAGGCTCACTAGTTTAAAGCCAAACAGATGCTGAGACATCCATGGGCCTGGGGACTGCAACAATCCTTTGGAAAGAGCTGTGGGTGTTCAGTGGAACAGCCATAGTGGTCCAGCACCTGCCCGGCTGCAGAGAGTGCAAGGCAAGCTGAAGAAGCTTGTTAAGAAATGCTTCCAGCAAAACTAAACAGAAAATATCATTGTAAGGGAAAAAAGGGAACACTTCAAACACAGCCTAAAATGATTATTCTGCAAGTAAGTGCTGCCTTCAGTCTCAGTAAAAATACCTGTTTGCATGAAGCCAGCTGTGGAGCAAAGCAGCGCATGCTTTAACTTGTGAAGCAATGGGAGAGAATTTTTGGGGTCAAACACTAGAGCAGCACAGCATGTGAGAAATCTCTCCTGTCCATTTCCCCTGTGACATCCCCATGAAGGCTTCTCCTGTGCCTCAGGGGACAGCTCAGCCTCACAGGCACCAACTGTGGAGAGAAGGGCACTCAGTCTCCCCCAGGCATTCCCTTGCCCTCATCCCCAGGTTTCACAGGGCTGGCAACAGCCACAGCACAGCAAGGCTCCATGGGTGTTACCTGCCTGGCAGCTCTCCCAGGCCCCAGGTACCTTCCTCAGCACCAGCAACAAAAATGAGAACTCAGCTCTCCCCAGCAGAGACCAGTTTAGGGAATATTTTGCTAAGTTTCTGTGCAAACAAAACAATGATGAAATGCAGACCAGTCAGCCCATATGAGAAATTTCTACTTCCCTTACAGCCACTTTCATTCCTCAGTTCAGGAAGCAGCAGTACTTGAAAACAGACAGGGTCCTCTGGAGGGAGCCAGACTTTGAAGTTTGCAGTGTCTTTGAACGTTGTGTTAGCTCCAGCTCCTCCTTGCTGTCCCCTCTGGAAACTCAGGAGAGGAGGATGCAGTGAGCCTTCCCCTGGGTGCCGGCAATGCTGCTCAGGGCTGGGACACCCCAGACCTGTCCCTGTCAGCCCATCTGCTCATGTCCAGAGGAAAGGTTCTCAGGCTTGGCAGCCTTCTCCAGTGGCTGTGTGGTGCTTCTTCCCTGCCATCACAAAGCAGCTCTGTCTTCTCCTGCATACTGCCCACCACAGGAGGAGTTTTAGCACTACTCAGCACTCCTAAGGGCTGGATTGTGTACTTCCTCTCCTTAGATGGTTTCCTTTGTGAAACTGCCAGGAACGAAGGTTGGACTTTGTTAGGTGTTGCCAGATCCACAGCCCTGGCAGGGGAGAGGCTGTCACTGCTCCCTGTTCCCAGGGCCATCCCAAAGGGACCTGAAGGTCCATGCTGCCTACTGGGAATCCATGGGGCTCCAGGGGCCACTGACAGCAGATGCTCTGGTCTCTCCTGTAGCCAACTCTCCAATTCTCTGGACTCCCCAGAGCCCATCCCAGAGTGGGGGCTCTGCCTGACTGAGCTACTGGAGCTTCCCCTCTTGCCTTCCCTTGTGCCCCCATGCTCTTCTCATGTGTGTGGAGATGGTTTTTTAATCCCATCTATTAAAAATTTATGTTAGTGCTGAAATAAAAAGTTTGACTATGAAAACTATAATTTGGTGGGTATTTAAATTTTACTGGTATTCATGTGATCCGTAAAAATATGTACCTTTTAGGAATATCTTCATATTTCCATACCACAATCATAACTTGCTTCAGATGGGCTGAGATTTATCACAAGGACTAAGGAAAAGATCATGCTGTTTCTACAGCTGCTGCCTTATGTCTCTGTTTTCCTCTAATGCCTGACAATGTACCCCTCAAACTAGAAAAAGCTTCTCTTGTTGAGCAACTGAAAATCTTAAGAGTGATATAAAGACACTGCACCTAGTTTTTTATATCTGAGACATTTTCAGATGATTTCTATTTAGTAGGTCACTTACAAAGAAAAGAATATAAATTATTAATGGAAGAATGGATCTCTTTTTTCTTTTTCATCACTCTCACTGGGCTCTGATCAGTGGAGTTACACCAGAGATGAACTATACCACAAGCAGGGCATTTTTACAGTCTACTTTGTACTAATCAAAATGCATAAGCGACTTGTTAATCAAATTATTTCAGAAATTGCATCCTAGTGTTCAGTGATTGCTCTAACTCATTACTGCCAGGGAAGAATCAACTTTCATGTTCTTGTCTTTTTTGCCATTCTGAAAGTGGATGTACCTCTCCAACACAGAGGAAAAGAATAATGTTCATAGTGAAAATCACAGTGGAGATTTTGTGTCATTAAATGTTACTTTTTCATGCTGGCACATGTTATTGCTCTTAAATAATCAGACCTTCAATTTGTGCTGGTAAAAGCATCACCATGATTACTGGGGAAATAATTTTTGGAGATAAAAATCCACTCTGAAAGGCCACACTGTCACGCTCAACTTACTGAACTCAGTGGGACTTAGCTTAGGTCTAGTAACAAAATTTCTGGAAAATTCAGGTGAAAAAGGATCTGTATTTTTGATATTACATATCTCCTTTTCGTTTCCATCTCTACACTTAAAAATACTGGTTTTTTCCAGTTATCTTTTATTAAACTTGTATAATAAATTGAGCTTTTTAATTGCAGAAATAGAAATATGAAAAGCAATTTGAAACACAGAATGCTTCTTTCTGCCATCAGAGGTGGAAGATAATTACCACCAGAGTAAAGTATTGTTTGTAAAAGACATCAGGAGAGGAACAGCTTTTCAAAGTCACAAGTGGCAATTATACACTAACCTCTCCAGGAATCTCCATGGCCACTGAATGCTATCAATGCTTCTGTAAAAAATCCCCTCATTAATGTATTTCAGCATCTCTCATTAGCACTAAAATAGGTTATAACCTATTTACAAAATAAAACGCTGGAAAAGCACCAGCAAATCTACATATGCCACAGTTGACATGCAGAGGTTTTTAAAAGTCTAATGACTGAAAAGCTCTCTACTGCATTGCCAGGTGAGCAGTGAAGGAAGCATGTCCATAGCCAAGTTTTATTTGACAATTATAGAAGTGATCTCTTCTATGGAGTTTTTTTACGTGAAGAAGCAGATAGCAATGCCTAAAATACTGGATCATGTTTTACACTAGTGTCTTAGGTGGAAGATGATATTGGCAATAGGAAGTGTCAGTAAAAACCACTCTGGAGTAGACACAAATTTTAGACACTATTCATTGGGAAGATGTGGGTCAGAAAGTGCAGGGAAATATTATATTACAAGAGTTAGTGCAGGCTAAGTAATGAAAAACATGCAGAAGCACATTCTGCAGTTATGAATCATTTTTCTATCACAACTATCATTTTTATTAGCTACAATGCTAATTGAGTTTCTTGCAGTTACTTCAGTTCATCTCATATTAGCGGAAGAGATATTAAATTGCGAATCAGGGCCTGTGGTGATCTCATGGAGGTAGATTCATAATAAAGGAATAAAAATGCCCATTTCTGCAGCTATGCTTCATGAAGCTGCAGAGAGAATTTACTGGGATCTCACTCAATTTTCAGGTTCTGAAGCTGACAGGTAAATGTTTACATGCCACAGGAAAATTAGGAAGAGTGGGAAGAAATATGGTATATCGGAACCAGTTATGGTTCTCATCCTGGCCTGATGTTATTAGAGCATTCTTAGGAGTGAGCTAGAGGATCCCATGCAGGAGCAATCCCCAAGCCCACTCAGCTGCCTTTTGTCACTTAAAGCCACGCTGGCTGGCTACCTCCTCTGCTCACTGGGCTACGAGCAGAGTTCCCTGCAAACCTGAAATCACTTCACAAAAAGCTTAGTCAGAATAACAGGGCAGCATCAATTTTTCTTTTCCACATAGCACAGGGAATAGCTGAACGTGAATTCTGAGCAAAACAGTCTCCTAATTTTGTTTTATCCACGTGAAAATCAGTCTGGCAAATACCCATTGTGTCATGTCACAGTTATCATTTATTAGCTGGTAAGTTGATCAGTGTTCAAATAACAAGTGAGCTGCACCAAAGTTCTGCAACTTTGATCCAGTCTTTTATACTGTTTACTGTAAAATATTTTGTATGCATTTGTATATATTTGGTCACTGAAATTTCTGAAATTAAAAGGTTATCAGGAAACAATATTAGTAATTGACTTTGGTGCAAGCAAGTGGGAGTAGATATGAAATGTGAACACTGGAATGTCCCCTGCTATCTAGAAGGATTTTGCGTGCAGTGAGCTGAAAGGTTGGGCATGTCTGATATCCAAGATCAAAGTTCCCTGCCTGCAGCTCTGCCCATTGTGGACACAGCCAGGTCAACTACAAGATTGGTTTATGCAGGTGAGGAGGAAAAGGGATTATGAGCTCCAGTAACACCAAGTGGAGAAGGAACCAAAGGTGACTTAAAACTGTAAAATGTCATCGGTGCCACCAGGTGGACTGAACCAAATGGCTGCCAGGGAGAGGCTAGGCATGAACAATTCTGTAATGATCTCAGAGATCTTTTCCAACCTTAACAATTCTATGATTCCTAGACATCAAGTGTATTTTTCCTGGGGGTACTTACGTATTTGGATTAAATCATCTCTTTCCTTTTTGATAAACTTAACCATAGGAATCTCATAAAACTTGATATTATTAGGCTTATTTTCCAGCCCCAAATCATATTTGAAGGCTTTTTTGATAGCCACTTGAATTTTTTCAGTGTTTGTTGTTTGTTCAGTGTTTGTTGTTTGTTCAGTGTTTGCACTAGGACTATTCACATCTTTGATGAATTTACCGAGAGAAAGCGCCTTCTCAGCTTCCCTTCTCCTAGATTGAAGAAGCTGAACTCTCATCTTCCGAAGCAGACTTGCCACTCTTCCATCCTATCAGCTTTTTTGCTGCAGCCAGTCAACACAGAAATCCCCTTTCTTGACCAGGAGAGACCAGAAATACACACATACATTTTATTCATCATCTTTTCCCCATGTCAGTGATTTCTCCTACAGAAGTCTCTGTGGGGTTTTGGGTTTGTTTTCTTTTGTTTTTTCAGGAGCTGCTAAATACTAACATTTGTGCTTCTGTGCCACATAATTATTTCCCAGTCTGAACTTTACAGTGTTCCCTCTATCTTTGGCAGTAAATAAGTTCTGGAATATGCAAGGAATGTCTTTTCAGACATTCCCTTGCTGTCCATATCTGCTACCTGGTATACAGTGATAACCAGCAATCCAAGTGTGCTGCCTGTGCCAGCAAGCCCTGCTGGCACTTCAGACGGATGTGCTTGAGAATGATTGGGACAGAACAGGGTTCTGCAGGGACCTGAGAAACCCTTCCTCAGCTGTTATTTGTAGCTAAATAAAGACACATCCATACCTCCAAAAGAATACCTCAAAGTCATATTTGTTCTCTTTCTCAGAAACCAGAAAATAATTCTTGCTGTTTAGCTCTGGTTATTCACTGAAAGAGGGATCATTTACTCAAGGGCAGAAAACCTCAAGTCACCTCAGAAGTCTGAAGATCTGAGCCCAGTGCTCCTCACAGACACAAAGAAACCTCTTTCTTGGGGATAAGCAATGGCACCTAATAGCCAAAACCACTGAAAAATACATAAAAGTTTATTCCTTGCAGCAGCTTTTTTCCAGCCCTCTGTATTTGAAAGCAGTCAACTTGTTATTCAGGGAATTAGTGCCATGGGATGTGGCTGCTGCATAGCCAAGGTCATTTTGAAATGTGTGTTTCCGATTGAGGCACACGAAGGCACCTGTGGTGCAGAGTTGAGATCATTTAGTGTGTCTTCACAGAGTGCACACATAAAGGAATGAGTTTAGCTTTTGGGCTCCCTGTATTTAACTCACTGGTAGCTACTTACCCAAACAATAAGAGCATCAGCCATCAAATGATTGCTGCATTCAGCTGTATTTCATTGAAGTGAAATTGAAAGTCCTGACAAAGAAAGGGGAGAGACAAGATCTTGTTTTATCATTTTGTTGACTTCCCTCTTCTAAAGAAGAAGAATAATTGTAATTAATAAAACAGTTCTTCAAGTGAACACCTCTCTAGGTATTAACAGTAGACAAAATGTTCTAAAGGCTGTCAGAATAATAGAAATCTTATTAAAGAAACAGAAAAATGGCATCTTATATGACTCAAAGTTTCAGACTTCTGTTGCAAATTGGTGCCCAAAGAGTCTTACTCAGCAAGCAAAAGGGCACAGTTCTGCACCTGTGTTTTCAAATATCCTACAGAACAACTTTGAAAGAACCCCTGCTGTGTAACATCTAGGCTTGGTGCAAGACCAGCCACTGAGATCAATACAGACACTCAGAACCCTGCAATACTTATAGGCCATTACAGCAATTCCAAAATCAATGGAGTATTTAACAAGGTGCTAATGTAACTCCACTGAGACCAAGATAGTGAGCCAGCCACAGCATGCTTGTGACAGATTTTCGCAGAAGCATTTTCAATTACTGTGTATTTTTGAAGAAAGGATAAATAGCAGTCTTCTTTGTGCCTGGCATCCTAAACAACACCCCAACCCCAGCCTGCCCCACTCTGCAGCTGACATGGTGCTGCACTAAGGCTGCTGTGCTTGAACCAGCCTGAGTACTAAGCTGGTCCCATCTGCCCTGGTTCCTCAAAGCAGCTCACTACCTGCTCCCAGCATCCAGAGCCACTGTTCCAGAGCACTGCCAGGAGATGTACCAGAGTTAAAAAAGTAATGCTCAGAGCAACCTTGTCAGCTGCAGCCAGTTAAACTCCCCTAGAGCGATTGATATAGGATATTCCTCAAAGGTCACTCCTAGTAGTAGTTAACTAGTGTAGTAAACTACCCCTTCTTAACATCAAATACACAGAGCAGATGCCATGGCAGCAATATTGATGGAAAATTCTCTCTCTGCATGGAAACGTGTGACCTGCAACTTTTTGATCCCAAAGTGAGAAAAGGGACAAGAGAACTGGAATGATATTGCTGTAATCAGTCACTTTGTTCATCCAGTCTTATGCAGTGACTAGATGCCAGTCCTCTACAACAAAGGCAGTGTAAGAAGTTCCCATTCTCTCCATCCTCCTTCACTGCAATTTTCTGCACCCAGTTGTGCAAGCACTTGTTGGAAAAATATTCTAAACCAGACCAGTCAAATGAGTGTGTTTTTAAAGACAAAAACAATTTTTAAAAAGGGCAACAAGTACCACTCAAAAGTAATTTGCCTTGATCGTATTGCACAAGTGGTTTGGATCATGGGCAACAGGCAATTGTATTTGTCACACCCAACTGCAGGTAGGGTGTGAAAAGCTTTTCATCACAAAGGAAAATCGGCATGGAACCATGGAACCTGAAAAACCACATTATGAATGTTCTTAGTCCCAGAGACTTCGTTTGAGAAGGGCTCATAAATCTGTCCTCTCTTCCACCCTTTTCAGCTGCTATAACAAGGTGTTGAATGATGCCACTATGGCACAAATTAAGATGCCAGCACTACACTGATGGACTTGGGAAACCTTTGGTTCACATACAGGAATCTTTATTAAATAGTTTCCTAACCTACAGAATCTGTTGCTCCAAAGTCTTTTTTTCTATGATGTAGCATTTGCACACAGGAATTTGAGACTGTGGAGAGAAAAGAGAGGTTAATTTTAGAAATAAAATTAGGGAGTCAGCCAAAAAGGTAGATGCAGCTTGCAATGGTTTCTTCATGCTTTTTATCTCAAGAATCATAAAATTATAGAATGGTTTGGGTTAGAAGAAATATAGAGATCACCTTGTTTCAACCCCCCTGCCATGGGCAGGGACAGCTTCCACTAAACACAGTTACTCAGAGCTCCATCCAGCTGGGTCTTGAGCACCCGCAGGGATGGGGCATCCTCAGCCTCTCTGGGCAACCTGTTCCAGGGCCTCACCATTCTCACAATAAAGAATTGCTTCCTCATATCTAATCTAAACCTGCCCTCTTTCAGCTTAAGGCCATTCCCCCTTGTCTTCTCACCACCTGGCCTTGTGGAAAGAACTGAGAATAAAGCAGACAGGTAAAAGGTTAAAGCACTTGGGCTCCATATCCCCCTTCCAGTCAATATCTGAAGCTGTGGGATGAACACAGCTTTCCTAGAGGGAGATTTTCTTCTTTTTCACTCATCCATCTTGCTTCCCTCCTCTTCTTTCTCCCTCATCCTTGTCACTTTTCATCTGTTCCCTGAATTCTGCTTTCATTTGAGATGTATTAAATTTACTAATCTAGTAATTTTTAGGGTTCAGCCTTCTCCTGGAAACATTTAATTGCATCAGAGCTTTGTCTCTGAATGCTAGGTCCTGCTCAAAGTAAGTAGTACCTTGCTAGGAATCACAGTAGATGTGGTGGATACCATCACATTTAAACCATGATGCTGCATGAACTCATACACTGGGTACCTAAACTCAGGGTTTTGTCAGATGATGTTCTCAAGCCATTTTCAATGGAATATGATGCTGCAGTCAATAGTCATTCGAGGCAGTACTAAATTGTGCTCAAATCCTTTAAGTCTTGATTTCAAGAATCTGGAATTATCTCCTGCCTGGCAATAATTAGACACACTTCTGAAAAACAAGCTCTTTTTGCTTGGCTGCTAGTACTAAATATTAGGATATTCTTAGTTCCTGGTATAAAGTATTTCTTTAAGGCTGTTTTTATAACATGTATCAAGCTACAATTATAAATCAAATAGCTTTACAATTAAAGACATATTTTGCCTTTTTTATCTTGTGAACATTTGCGTGAAATTGGAGCTGTGGGGTTTTTTTCACATAATTGAACCTTTTCGAAAATCCCTCTTAATTGAAATGTATAACAGTTTTTTTATAAAAAAGAGCACAAATTCATCAAAAAAAGTAACAGCCCAAATTGTCACTGAATAGTTGCATCTGTGTTTCCCTGTCACCTAGTTAGAGATCTGAAGAGCAACGCAGAGGTGCAGATGACATTTCATTCTTCTTTCCTGGTGTCACTACACATCACTCCTGCACCTATTCTTCTTCAGGACAGCAGAATCAGTAGTTCCTTTGGAGCATGAATCTTATTTGCAGCACATTGATAACATCTTTCTATTAAACTATTGTTTTACCTGGTCTTGACCATTAAAGGTGTTTATGTCTGCATTGATACAGCCCTTCTCTTCTCCACAGCCCTATATATCATCTTTCAGAGGGATTTCTACTCAAATGGAAGAATACATAATCCACTTTCTAGGACAACATCTTATCTTTATCCTTCCTATCATAATACTATCTAATTTCAGAGAAAATTCATTTTTATTCTGTCATAGGCTCCAGCCTTCTCATATTTGTCTGCATCATAGCAAGGTGCAGTAAGCCTATGACAAAACATGAATTAATTTTTTGTGGCTGCAGGAAAAATCGTGTGTGCTGTAGGCTGCAGTAATTGGGTGATCCTACTGGGACACTCTCATTGTCACTGCAGGATTTGAAGTGGCAGGTGTTTAGTTGTGATGCAGATTCATCCTCTCATGCCTGTGCTGCCTAACAGCATGCAGGCAAATCCAAAGCTTCCAAAAGCCTGTAAAACTCTGATAATCCTACTAAGATTTATTGCAATGGTTCAAGAAAGAGATACAAGCAAGTCTTACAATCAGATAAAAAAGAAAGAAACTTTTTTTTTTAAAGATAAGCAAGTCCACTCTAAAGGAAGAAAGCCTTTAACTCACCTTAAGTACTATCCAAGGAGAAACTAATTCCTTTCAGATGCAGGGTCAAGTTTTATGTGGAGTCATATTGACCTGTAATCAGTTTGGCTATGAATAAACATATGTACTCTAAAGAACCATGGGGCAAAGATAAAATATGAGCACTATCACATCTAGTCCAACTCCCTTGGAGCTCTGTGGAAAGACTGCCACTGATTTTGATGGGATTTGGATGTAATTCTGTCATTCAACAGGTGCTTTTATTCAGGACATTTTGGTTCTCTCAATGTCAGAAAAAAATGCAGCCCACATTATCATCAAGAGAAACCAGAAAAGCATGGTAGCTCTCAAAATTAAGCTAGAAAATCTTTTAGAAAGAGTTGTGTTACCTCCAAGTGCATCCTTCTCTGCTGGTGGTGAGCACTAGTTCAAGTGCTAGTTAAACTGGAAATGGGTTTTCAGCACAGCTGGAAAAAGCAGGGAGGGATTTTGTGAATCTGGAGGTTTCTACTTTTGTCCTTCCATGAGTGGCCCTTTGTGTAACATGAGTTCTGGGGCACTCATTGATGACAGCCATCACTAACCACTGGCTCCACTTCCTAAAGTGTAGGCAATAAAAATACATAACTGTGTTTTGCAATGGTCAGTGCATTAACAAAAGAGTTCCCTATTTTAGTGATTTCTATAACTACCCACAAAATGTCCCAAATTGGTCTTTCTCAGACACAGCAGCTATAAAACTGAATTCATTTCACAGCCCTGAGATCCATGGGCTAAGTTCTTCTTGATGCATGACAAACAGTGCCATAAAAAATTTAAATCATATTTCTGATTGTTAGAGCCTTGGAAAAGATGTAAAGGAAGAAGAAAATATCACTTTCTATGACTTGAAGTATTTGAATTTCAACATCTGACTGGAACAGAAGTTAGGGAGAAGTTGTAACACCTTTGAGGCAAGGCTAGAAGCAGCTGTTTATATCAGATTGAATAAGATATTCAATCCACTCTGACCATAACAACATTGGACAGTAGATCAATGGCTGAGCATAACTTTGGCACTCTACATAGCCTGTTGATAACTTTCTGTTTCACAAAGTTTGTGTCAGAAAACAGTCTGAAAATGAAAGCAAAATTCCTTGTGGAAAAAAGTCAATATCAATGATTCTTTCCACTAAGCAGAAGGAAGGACTCCGCAGACTCTTGTCAGACTGGATTCCACTGGAATATTTGTGGTTTTCAGATGGCTTATCCTCAGCCCCAGCAGGACAGATTCCATCAGTTCCTACACTCCATTTGAGCCATGCACCCTGGGGAAGTGGGAATGCTGGGGATCCCCTGGCCAGGCAGCCCCAGTGTCACATCCTACCTAGACCACCCAGGACAATCTGCCAGCTCAGTGCAATGCCAGTTCCTAGTGGCACTGACGTCACCTGTTGCTTCCTCCTGCCCACTTTCCAGCTGCATGTTAAATGCTTCCTGACTAGTGCTGGCCTCTTAGGAGCATCCTTTCTCTAGCAGTTCAGGTTGGCTAAGCAAAGCCCATTCTTCTGTCCTAAGGATAACCATCCAAAAATGATGGAGCCTTTTGCAGTTTTGCCAGTTACACTGAAACTGCCCTTAGGAAAGGGTAGGAAAAGCCAAAAGCAAATCCGTATACCAAATTCAAGGAGAGCAACTCTGCTCTCTGTGGAAACAGTTGGGCAGAAATGAAGGGAAACGAAGCATGTCTCACACGTGACTGCTCCACTGGCGTGGTCCAGCTGAGAAATTGCCAGCCACTCCCAGCCCTTCTGTTGAGGACACTTCCATCCAACCTTGTGTCCTCCATTTGTACTTTTAGAAGAGGATGAGATTGCAGGGCGTCCTTGTTTCTTTTACAGCCCAGCTCCACCACTGGGTGTAAGTCACATTCAGAACTCTCCCTGATTTTTTATTTATTACCTCAAGCAGAAACATCTCTACCTCCCTCACACAGTCACTGCCTGTTACAACCAGCTTACACAGGCAAAGCCTGGTGCCACTCTCAACTGGCTATTGCTGACCATGAAGAAGAAGAAACCATGCCCAGAATATACCATAGTAGAGTATTAACTTATCATAATGACTTTTCCAGGGCTGTTATGCAAAGGCAGGAATAAACTTTTTCACATGTAGACCTTAGGATCTGCATATACATCCACCTTGTTAATCACATTTAATAGGATGTCACAATCAGACTGATACATGCAGTGTATTACCAGTGGTCAGTTTAGATAGAATGGCAACCTGCTCCGAGAAGGGAATGAATTTGGGATTCTCACATGGGATTCTCTTTCCTAAAAGTTTGACTTTAAAGGTTCACTTTGAGGACAATCAAGTGGAGAGCAGGATGGCAGTTAAATTCTCTGGACTCTGGAAGCAGACACTTGCAGGTTGGGATTCCAAGGCAGCACCTGTCAGACCACACATGGCTGTAAGACATGCAGCTGACTCAAGGCACAGAAGACAGCAAATCTGCAGCCAAGTTGTCTGGAGAAGCTGAGAGAAGAAAAACTTTCAGTCATCCAGGCTGGGAAATAATAGTGTTTGGTTTTCACAAGGTACAATAATACCTACATTGTTTGCCACTGAAAAATTAGATTTACAGTCTGTTGAGATGAAATAATGTACTTTAATCTATGAAATTTAGAAAAGCTGAAGGGTTACTTTTTAAACAGCATTCTCTATTGCCTGAAAGTTTTTGCTGCTGAGTATAAGACACAGCAGTAAATGTAGTCCCTCTTCAGAGCCTGAAAGCTAAAGTGGCAGTGCTGACATATAAAATAGTGAATAATACAATTAAAGTAGTCTGCTTTCCTTCTAATATGAGCTTGGAGATGTCAGTGCTAGTACTCTTCAGAGTAATAACATTGTGCATTATTAAAGACAAGGTCTCAACAGCTGTTTAATGTTAATACAAGACCCCTGAACACATTCTGAGAGGCTCTGTGTCAGTCCAATATAGGCACTGCAATTTTCACTTACAGTACAATTACTACCTTCTCTTGCACTCTGAAAGTTTATTTCCTGTTTTGTCAGGCAATCATTAACCTTTAAAGAAAAATAAATTGAATGTTCAGGAAAAAAACTCCTAAAAGCTACCCACAGTCCTCCATATCCCTATTTGAAGAAAAAGAAAGTTACTCTACAGTCAGCCAAATCTCTGCCCCCTTCCTAGAGCTTTGGCATTCATGCCTCGTCTTCATTTTGCCTTGAGTAGAATTCCACTGCTCCTGTTTTCCAAGACTGAGCAATACTGGCAGCAGCTGTGATTCGTAAAGAGCCTCATGCAGGATCTGAGTTTAAATTCTCACTGTTCACACACTGTGTGCTAGCATATGTTATGAGCAACTATAAATTGTGTACAGATGTGTTCCGGAATTCCAGTGAAGCCAAGCTAACAACACTGAATAACAGCTCATGTGCTTTGTAATTATACATAATGAATGTGCTGTCATATAACAGAGTCCATCTCTGTGGCAGGAAGTATCCACTGGCTTTGGAAGCAAGGAGTAAGAATTACAGTGTGAATTTTTAAGCAAGATTTTTAATAGAAGATATGCAAACCTAAGAGAGGCAACTGATTTCTGGGTAAGATTTTATGTAAGATATTCTGATTAAATGTGCACAGAAACCAGGACCTAAAAGAAAAATATTTTTTCATAACACAACACTTTAGACTTTTTATAACACTTTAGACTTTTGAAAGTCTAAAGACAAAGAACATTTATATCTAAGTAAAAAGTGTGCAGACATTGGCCTAGTTGGAAAAGCAATGTGCCAACAAACAGGAAATAGAGGGAAGCACAGTAGAGGAATGGGGCGGGGAGGAAGAGGGCAGGCTGCTGTCAGAGAAAGGTCACTCCAATGACCAGGAAGAGCAGGGCTGAAGGGAGGTGAACATCCTTAAAGTACCTTGTACATAATCTCTGCTGTACTCAAAAGTGATGGTTTTCATCAAGAGAGGATTGCTCTCTGTAAATTAGAGTTTGCTCAATAAATGCTGGGAATATTGACCATCTTTTTTGCATGGAGAGGGCAGCCCATCATTGCTCACATACCAGATGTGCCTGTTCCCTGAGTCCAACAGAACAGCAGCACTGCTTTTCTTCTCTTCTGACCAGTGGCAAACACCAATGAGACACAGAAAGCCTGACTAGAAGAAAGAATTCTTTTCTTTAAGCTATGTGGACAAAGCAGTAGAGGAAAAAGAAAGGCCTGAAGACAGTATCAAAATGTGAGCATAGGTTAGCTAGCAGCTGGCAGAAGATCAGACCTCTGTGGCCTCTCCCACTCAGAGCCCTGAGGAAAGGCATCTCAGCATGTGTTTTAAGCTAATCTAAATCAAGCTTGCTCTGTCCCACTATCCTGCCCATTTCCAGCTTTTTGTGCCCTTCTCTGTGACTTTAGCACAGGCACTTATTCGATTGCATAGTGAAGTGGTTCACAGAGCTGGAAAAACTGAAAGCTTACCATGATATAAAATAATTAGCTTTCAGCAATGTAAGTTCCCTGGATGAGATCCACATGAAATCAGAGAGATGCCAGGGCTAATGCAAGCATGGGGATAGAGCTGTGCAGCCTTGGCCCACAGGGAATATGCAGGTTACAGTTACCAAGTCTAGATTACCTTGAGCTGCTGTGGAAGCACTCCTTGATGTCTCAGAAAATATCACAAGCTTCTTTGCAACCCCGTAGATAAATTTTTGCCTCTTCTGGCTAATAGAGAGAGAGACCTTTTCTTATCAACTAAGACATTTTTGGTTCCTCTACCCCAGGTTGCTTTCCTGATTGAAAGGGGGCTTGTAGGCTTAATGAGAGTGCTCTCCAGTAGACAGTAGCAGCAAATCATTAGTGAACAGCATCAGCTCTGACAGAGACACAGCTTTCAAGATTCATCCTGTGTTTGAAGGTGATTTGCTACATCAAAGCTGAGAAAATACATTAATAAGGCAAACGAAAAAAAGTCCAAAACTTTGATTATACCTTGCATTTTTGTTATTCACCTTACCTTTTGGTATAGATCTTCTTTCTGCTTGTATTGCACATTCCAGTGCATTTCTCCATATGCATAGCATTTGCATCATTTGGCAGAGAACATGAAAACCTAAACGATGATCAGACTGTGCTGGAAAGGGTCTGTTAGCAGAAAACACAGGCAGTTAAATCACATCATATTAAATCAGCAACATTCTTATCCCTGAAGCATGCCATCTTATTATTTATGGACTATTTATTCTTGACTCTTTGGTCTCCTTATATCTCATGAGCCTGATTAGTTACATATTTGATGGTTTCATTTTCTCCTCTCTGAAATTCCTTGGATTAATCCATGCAGGTCATTTTGCTAACCCACTGTATCCAGACTTCTGATACTGCTTGGTACTCTCAGAGTCTACCTTACAGTGTTGATTTAGCTTACAACTGGCTGGTCTCCAGCCTTTCTCTGCCACAAACAAAAGGATGAATACTCCTATCCCTTATCTGGGAGGGACAGACGCAGCTGTACTTCCTAGCTCAATTTTACCTGCATATTTCTGAAAGATTAAGTGCTATATAGAAATTCAAAGTGAATCTTTTGAAAACATATCTATGGAAAGCATGTAAAAACACAGAACTCACACTAGAAAGGGCTGTGGCTCAAAAATCCCAGGTAACATTAGATAGACTGACAATGAGCAACACAGATTTCTGCTATTTTGTTGTCCTACTGCCTTTTATTGCATTAGATGATATACTATTTCCTTGAGTCTTCTCTTAAGGCTGAGTATATTTGACCACATTATATAGCAATGGTTCCTGATTTTCTGGAAGAACAGGTTTGATTTACATGACATTGTGTCACAAAATGATGATGATAAGAGGCAGCAAACTCTGATAGTACTTTTGGCCAGGGTAAACTGCAATAGAGGAAGAGGACTTGGTGACAAGTTACAAATGGAGGAATTTTTGCAAGGGATAACATTTCATCTGAGTGTCTTAAACTTCACCTTAAATGGTGTCCCAGTGTTGGGCAGTGGAGTTCATTGGTAATGGTGCAGGACTTCACAAAGGGTCTGCCATCAGCTTTCAGAACAGAGTCACTATGATGGACCTGGTGTCAAGTACACAGGGTGACATCCAGGGTGACTGGGTAAGAAAGAGAGAAAATATGTAGGTGGTGTGCTGTACATATAGAATAACTCTGGTCACAACAACAACAAAACAGCTGTTACTGGCTGTAGCCATTAAACAATTTTTAGAGAAAAGCAGCACAAGAGGAGTTGCTCCATCCCAAAGGGTATGTGTTGCTACTTCAAAGAGCAGCTAACTACATTGTTAGGACTTCAGCTGTTAAGACTTAACATGGTCCACTGCATTCCCAACCCAGCATTCCCTACTTAACAGATAAGGAATTAGTTTGGTGATTAAATTATTTCCATCAAATGCTCTCTCTTTCAGCTATGTTTGTTGTCCTTTTGTTGCTTTATTGACCCCATTTTCCAAGCCATTGCATTTCCAAACAGCAGTCTTCAGACACATTATCCCATTAAGGAAAAGATTAGTTTGCAGATTTTCATTTATCTGGGGCCTTACTGGGGCCTTACTGGTATCTGGTTGCATTTCTTCACCTGTTAGTTTGCTTCAGGAGGTTTTGCATGCCTTTGCTGCCATTTTACTTGATTGCTTTGGTTTATCAGGAGAAGCACTACCCCAGATGCTAAGACCAATGCCCAAGTACAGGACCACGTTGTGCTGATATGCAGTGCAGCAGCTCCAGAGCTTCCCAGCTTCCAGAGGCAGGGAGAGAACTGCTTGGAAATTTTTGCTATGGGGGATGATTGTCTTCCCTAAGGACAAGTGAGTTCAAACTGGAATAGGTGAGACAAGCACCACAGCTGAACTTTCTGAGGTTGGTTTTGTCCCAAGGACTTTGGCACAGTCTCCCCATTGCAGCAAGGAGACAATGTTGCCTTGTGCAAAAAATGAGGCAGGAGGAGGACTCTCCTTTTCTCCTTCATGATACCATAGGCCAAGATCTGTCCTTGTAACAAAGAAACTATAGACACTTTAATTGGGATTCATCCCTACCCGATGCACATGCTCGTTTTGTCTCCTTCCATTTCAATATTGAACCAAGTTGCAGAGACAAATTCTGGCCCCATGGTATTACTCAAGGTGAACAGCTGAAGCATTCAGATAGTCATTTTCTGAATCAGCTTGCAGAGGCTAAGTAGCTAGATTAGAAGAATACAGGTGGGAGAGAGATAAATCCCATGATCAGAGGCATTTACAACAAGCTATGAGACTCTGCTTTGTGCTGTTTGTTGCTTTAGGCTGGGATTTTTAAATCCCGGTCTTTGTTGTTTTCCCAGCTTTGTTTGCTCAAGGCAAAGTGATTGCTGAATACCTCACACAGAGGCCCCTAATTCTGACTGGGACAGCCCGCAATATAAAACTTTAATGAGACACAGTACGAGTGTGGAGAGATCTGTCACTCCAGTCTTACTGCTGCTGGTATTTCACTAATTTCACCATATGGTCCCTGTCTTCAGAATGCTATTTTCCTATAGTTTCAGCCCATATATTAAAGCATAGCACGATGTACACTAAAGGGCACATTTTGCCAGATTTGTTCCCCTGAAGATGTGTCCTGTCAGATCTGACCAGCCCCCAAACAGCCACACAAACCATGCACATGATTTTCCTGGTTCTGAAGGCAGCATCATGGCTGGTTAAGCAAATTCCTTTTGACTGGCCTGACTGAAGGGAAGCAAGTAATATCTGAAGCCTGGCTTGTAATGTAGCTATCCCTGTCTGGCATAAGTTCCTGGACTGCAGCTATTTTTGCTGTTCCTGTGTTCCAGCTGGAGACTGGATTGCTCCAGTCGGCTTTTGTGTGTGAGCAGTAAAGGGTTAGTGCTGCGGAGCAGAGGCTGAGGCTGTGCAAGTGTAGGGTAGATGCGCCCTCCCGTGTGCCAGCTCTGCAGTGTTTGCAGAGACACAGCGTGCGCACACCAAGGCAGCTCTCTAGACATATGGACGTTTGGGGGTTGGGTTGGGGTTTTTTGTGACAAAATTTTGTCAAATAGCAACTCTGCCGAAACTGTCGTTCAATATGTCAGAATGCATTGATAAAAATTTAATTTTGAAAAGATGGAGAAGCTTAGACTTGCAAAACAGCTATAAAAATAGTGGGGTTGGGTCCTCCCCACATGGGTTTTTTTCCTTATGCAGAGAACCCAAGGCAGGAGAAAAAAGACTACATTGCCCAGGAGTTTTTGCTACTCCCAAAGATGGGAGTAAGTCTTTAGAGATCCACCTTTCATAAAATCAGTAATATTTCTGTCAAATAGAGCAGGATAAAGAAAGAAATATTTCAAGGTGACAAGTCACTTTGCATGTACTTCTTTGAAGGAGTGTAGCACCAGCTATACATTTAAATTTCAGAGAACCAGCAGAGAGAAATCTTTTACTTTTTGCTTATTTTGATTTTGACACCATCATCACTGCGATTCACCACAAAACATCGAATTGAAATAGAGGCCATTAGTATCATCAGTGTACAACAATGGAAATTACTGTGTTTTTCAAGAGCCTGTTTGTTTCTTCCTAAAATATGAGAGCATATTATTAATTTGTAAGGTATCCACATTACAGAGCTGTAACACAAGAATCTCTAAACTGCACCAGAGAGGTTCTTTGTTGACAAGGAAAAGGTCCTGAAGAGAATTCTGTTTCAAGTAGCAGAAGAGTTATGTCAGCTATTTCTTTATATTTTCCCTCAGCCATGGCATGGAGTAGGAAGGGGAGGTATTCCTATTGCCCATTTTCATGGAGCTGACTGATCCATCTCAGTTCTTGGCACACATCTTCCCAGTGACTGGGAGCAGGTCAGAAGTTGGAGGCTGTCTCCATATCTCTCTTCGTGGCCCCTGGAGGTAACTTAAAGAGATCCTGTGAGCACTGCAGCAGTAGGATGGCTGTTTAAAGGTAGGTACTGCAAAGAATACCTTTTGGGTGACAACACAGATGCTTCAAAAATATGCTTTGCCTTCCCTCTTTCTTTATCTTGCTATCCAAGGTGGTACAATGGTCAGTACCAATGGTCAGTATCTTTGGTTAGAGACTGTTTTGTATTGGACTGTTTTCCTTTCAATGGATTATCCAATCAGATTAATTTTTGTCTATCCTTTTTTCTTATTTTCTTCTACAGAAAGGAGTGGTATTTCTGTCTTTGGATAGTTTTCAGGCTATTTCTCTTCATCTCTATTGTAGGTAGGGAAATTCCAGATGTATTTTGTTTCCATTGATCTATTTTGCCTAGTCACCATAAATTTCAATGTTCTTCCTCTGTTGCATTTGTTCCATCAGTTGTCTTAACTGGCAGTTTCTTTAATAGTCCTTGTTCACGTATGAGATTTTCATAGCTTTGAGCTACTTCATTTCTCTGGAGAGAAAATTAATTTGCACTTTAAACATAAGCAACACTTAGTCCCCATTCAGGCACTGGCAGCTCTTATGCTGTGGGCTGCCTCAGATCTATCAGGTTTGTTGTTGGTTTTTTTACCCGGATTTGTTTCTTTCCTTTAATAAAAGAGAATCTTGTTACTGGGACCTAGTTTCAGATCCTGAAATGACACTTTCTTTCACTCAGGCCAACCAAGAAAAGAAACCTACCAATTATTTCTGAAGTTTAAATCACTTCCTTTTCAATAAGCCAGAAGCTGATGCTGTGTCATTTTCTCATTCTATAGCTCCTGTTAGTGTACCTTAAAAGCCAGCGGGGGAAAAAAAAAAGCTTATAAAAATGACTATATAAAAGTGGAGATTGACGTTTGTGCCATTACTAAATTCTCAAATATATTTACTGTGTGCAATATAAAGTTACCACATAATATGACAGATTAGAAAGATTCTTTTACAGTTTTAACACCCGGGGCCCAAAGTTTGATTTGACAAAAAATTCAAGAGTACACACAAATGTTTTGCAGAGTGGTTTTTTGAACTGAGTTTAAAACCTAGCTGCTAGTATTTATTAGCCTCCAAGAGACTGTCCAAGATACATGCTGGCCATCAGGATCCCAAGACTATACTGTTTGAAACCAAACTTCTATTTGTTGGGGCTGTATCAATCCATAGATATCATTTATAGGTAGCTTGGATGAGTTCCACAATAAGTTACCAATTATGGCATCTATTTCCTCTAACCACTATTTTCCTCCAAACCTTTCTGGTATCTCCTAAGTTAGAGGAAAGTTGGGTTTGTCCTGCCTGTTAGAAAGGAGTCTAACAAAATGGACATAAATAGCCCAGAGCAGTATAAGGAACTGAAACAATAATTCAGAATGAAAAGAGGCATCTTCACAATGTTCCTGCTCAATAAAACTTGATGTATTTTTCCCATGCTCTACTTGATAATTTGAAACTAAGACAGTACCAGTGCTGTCTTACAGACACTTTCTATACCAGTGCTTTACAAGAACATCATATAAAATAGAATCAGTTTATGCAAGTAGCAAGACAAAAGATTGATGTCATTAATTTAGTTGAGGAACAACGATTTAAAGTGGACTGGCTGGACTCTGATACAGGGATGGGTCTCTAAACTAAAGAGAGGACAACAGGGAAACTTGCCATTTCTGAAGCCGTCTCTACTAAAGTTCGCCTTTTCTCCCGACATGGCAAAAAAATACAACCCCATTCATCAAAATGAATGCAAGGCTTGAAAAAGCTTTGAGAAGTACTCTAATATGCAAACACTGTGTGTCACCTTCTATCATATGCAAGTACTTCTCAGATAGCTGTTGGATTCATTTTAAACTTCAGCGATAGCCTCCAGTTTTTCCATTGCTAATACTGTTGCTTGGTATCAGTGTACTTCAGCAATGGTTTCACAACAATGAAGTTATTTTGTTTATCCCAAGGATTGATAATACATCACTGGTAGGTTACTAATTTGGGGGGGTTGTTTACTTTTGTTTTATTAAAGAACACATTCACTCAGGACACAATCAGGCCATTTTGTTGCTGGCATACTGTGTTCCAGACAAACATGCAGGTATATGAAGTGAATGCATTTCACACTAATTTGTGGATTGGAAATCTGGTCAGCTAAGCAGGGCCTCCTCTGGACATTTGTCAAATCCTCGCTCCCTGTCAGATATCACCATCCCAGCCAACGCTCCCTGTAGTGCCCCACACATTCCATTCTGTGAGGTAGGATCTTTATCTTCCTTACTGTCTGGAAAAGAGATTATACAGTTTGGATGCTACTTAAATAGGAAGAGTAAACCCTATCATTACTATTACTTTTGGTTAGACAGAATGGGAATTTGTGTCCTATACATTTTACTTAGCAGCCTATAACATTTATTTACATAACAAGTGGTAGGAAGAAGATCACAGTGCAAAGATTCCATTTTAAAATGGAGCAATTTGTCAACATTTGTTTTTCCGCTCATTTCAATTTGCATGCAAGGATACTAAGTTTTATCTCTGGCTGTGCTACAGGGCTATAGTTTATTCACAGCAGGAGAGAGAGCAAATGTAAACAGCAAGCTAATGGGCTGAACCACCATCTAGCTGGAGCTGAAGCTTACCTTGGGTTGATGTCACAGTACAGTAGCTGCAGCAGACAAGTCAATGTGAGCTGCAGAGTATAACTTATTTGGTCCATGAGAAAATATAAGATTTGAAATTCAAGTGTGCATTTTAAGCATGCATCTGAGACAGCTTGTGATTCTTTCTAACTTATGTACAGAAATGATGTTTCAAACTGCAGTTGCCAGCAGCCACTTCAAAATACTAAACTGGCAATATTAACATCTATCTATAGCTTTGTCCTCTGAGCTCCTTTAGTGCCAGTGGAGATACAGAGAGCTTTTTGGGTGTCACTGACTTCACAGAATCACAGAATCACAGCATGGTTTGGGATGGAAGGGACCTTGAAGATCACCTAGTTCCAAGCCCTCTGCCATCAGCAAGGACACCTTCCACTAGACGGAGTTGCTCAATGCCCCACCCAACCTGGCCGTGAGCACTTCCAAGGAGGATGCCTCCAGAGCTTCTCTGAGCAAACTGTTCCAGTGTCTTGCCATCCTCCCAGCAAAGAATTTCTGCCATATATCTAACCTAATTTTCCCCTCTTTCAGTTTGGACCCATTTCTCCTTGTCCTGTCACTGCAGCTCCTGATGAAGAGTCCCTCTCCAGCTTCCCCCCTTCAGATCCTGGAAGGTCTTGCTATGAGGTTTCCACACAAGCTTCTGCAGGCTGAACAGCCCCTGCTCTCTCAGTCTGTCTTCATAGTGGGGATGCTCTAGTACCTCTATAAATTTCATGGCCATCCTCTGGACTTGCTCCAGGAGTTCCATGTTCTTCTTATGTTGGGGGCACCAGGACCTGGTTCTGACACTTGGCACAGTCCAGAGCCAGAGGCACCTGGAAGGGCCTGAGATCAGCTCAGCTGGTTGGATCCTGGTGCAAGTAACACCAAGGCTGTGGGCTCAGTCCTGAACAGGCCACTCCCATCAGAACTGGGCTTCAAGATCCTTGTGCATCTGTTCCACCTCAGAACATTCTGCCATCTGGAAATAAAAACCTGATTCTCTCCATTGGCTACAAAAGGAGCGTAAGCAAAGCTCAGATGTAGATGTCTCTCCATTTCTGACATACTGTAAGACTGGGGAGATAATAACTTGCATAAATAAGCAAAGTTAGTACTTAACCATCACTAAGTATTATGTTGTCCCCTGTCAGGACAAATACTTTGTGCTTACTACTTTTCACGGGGAATGATTGCTGGATTTGAGTATCCTTTGCTGTCTACAAGTGCTTTTAACTTAAACTTATATGAAAATTGAATAATGTTATATGCATATTATATATAAAATATATTATTTTCAGAGCATTTCCATAATGGATACAAGTTTTCAAAACCAAACAGGTGTCTTTGGATGAGGAAGGATGGACTTTTCTCTAATTATTGTTTCATGGATAACAGAAATAATATTATCCAGCATGACTTAAATTATTTGGAATAACAACCCAGAGTATGACTGTACATGCAACAACAGGCTGGCCCTTACCATCAAAACGTTCACATAAAGTTTCTTTACTGAGAATGTGATGGTTGCTTCACCTGAATGTGAAGAAGCCTGATGCCCTGCATTTGATGACAGTGATGGAGAGAAAAGTATTCCTTTTTAAAATTTATATAGAATTTTTCACTACTGCAATAATAGCAAAATATCTGGGGAAAAATATAACAGTGAAAATTGTCTTTACTGATATGCCAACTTTATTCATTTCTGCATGCAAAAGCTGAATTATTTATTCGCATGAAGCAATTTATTCTATAGTTGCAGCAAATGCTTGTTGCTGCCTTAGGAAAAAATTTTACTTGATCAGGTAAGTATAGGACTCATTTTCTTTCTCCAGATATTTAGTTTATTGTTAACTACAGTCTAAAAGTGCTTCTATGAGCACAGCTTTGAGCTGGAGCTACAGACATATTTTTTGACCACAAGTAATGAAAAACTACCAAGTCTGTTCACTGTTTGAATGACATTTCATGAGTGAGATAGCCATCTAACTATTGATAAGCCTGGGTATCTCATTACCTCCTCTGAGCTGTCATGACAGCTATGTATTTTGTATTTCTGCTGCTGCTAAAAGAGTGAACAGAATTGATCAAATGGGCTGGTAGCAGGAACTGTTCACTGGAAATCTCAGATCGTCCTGGAGGAAGATGGAAATATATGAAAATACATAAACTGAATTTAAGGAAAGCTCTATGTGAGAAACTGCATCCTGAGTTTGAAGATTAAGTTGTCTAAATACCCCAAGAGGCACATTTTCTCCTTTCTGGAAATCAGAAAATAATGTGAATAAAACTCCTCTATTCTCCCTCTTTGGTTTTGTTGGTTTGGGCTTTTTTCCTGCTATAGCTCTAAAATTCAGGATGCTCTTCTTCCCATGAGGAGGATCTCTGAGTAGACACAGGTAAGTGATGATTAGATAAGAAATTTCTGGAATAAAGTGGATTGGGTCCTCAAGTCCAGATCTCACAGAAATGAGATTTCAGTTCTGAAGGATAAATAACAAGAAAATCAGACAAATATGTACACTAAACCTTGATTGATTTGATAAAAAAGACAGACCAACAGACATTGCAGTAGACTTCTGATAGAAATTTTGGCTATTTCTGACTTACCATTCTAGATGATTCTGTACTAGGAACAAAATTAATACCTGTACTGTAGTTCAGACTTTTTAGCTTGTGCCTGGAGCATAAGTTTCCAAGCACCTCCATCCATACTGGTTGCAATTTCAAACTTTCATTTCTCTGATGTGGAAGCTTGATTACAGGAACAAATGTGGAAGTCCAGTTCAAACACCTATGCACTGTGCACATTAATTCTCCTTTGGAAGTTTGTAGGAAATTCTTGTGGCCAAAAAAAGCCCAAATTTCAGAGCACCTGTCTCTGAGAGGCTTCTGTATCATCACATCTCTCAGCCTCTCATTTCTGGCCCATGCATTGACTCTACTGTGGACGCCATACAGAAGACTTGGAAGTGTTTAAAGACTCTTTGATATGGTGCCACAGCAACTTAATTATCTTCTCCCATGCTGCCTCCGCTACACTAAGCTTAAGGAATTAGATGGGATGCAAGATTTTAGGTTTAACTTATAAAAATGCAAATGATCTGGAATTAAACTGCTCAGGAACTTGACTCTCCCTCATACAGTGATAAGAAGCACTTGAGCTGCAGTTCTTTCCCATGGCACAGAATTATGCCTGAGTGATCGCTGGACTGGGAGCTTTTCCACCTCACCCCCTCTTCTTATCTCCAAAGAATTTAATGTACTACAAAGTACTTATCTTCCACTCTGTTTTCAAGGAGGAAGAGACCTGAAGTATAGATCAGATTTTCAGAAAGTCCTTTCTGTTGTATTTCACATTTATATCCATGGAAAGTCCTCCATCTGCCCAGAATATCAGTTTTCCAGAGCTCTTTTTGCATAAGAAAACCAACAAGAAAATACCAGCATATACCTTCTGACACCTTGGGGCTTTACTCCACCTTGTTGATCTCTTCTGCTTTGAAAAACAATTTGAAAGATCCCCCATTGCTGATTTTATGCAGGATCTCCAGAGGATTATAGCAGATGAAGAAACACAAATTTTATTCAAGGTGAGAAACCAGCGTGATTACAATTCATTGTCATTCAAGCACGTAACAGACAGATTGCCTCTGCATCCCTGTCTCTTTTCCCCTGAACGTGGTGTGGAGTTTTAAAGAGAGAAGTTACTGTCTTTGCCTTCCTTGTCTATTTTCTCACCAGACCCACTGGATTATTGGAAGTCTCCCAATAGCTTCCTTGACATAAGGGACTTCAGCTTCCTATATGGACAGGACATCTCTCCTGTTTATTAATCTACTTAAATAATCTTAGTTTCCAGATCTTATTGATCCTATCACCTGTCTACTGTTTCCCCATTATGAGCTGAAGTTTCCCCTTCTCCTACACCCCCAGAGTCATACAGAATTCTGCGCCTCTGTTTGCTTTGCCCTAATTTGCCTCACCTTCTCTCTGCTTTAATTCTGCTGTGGTATCAAATCTGCCTTTTTCTGCTTTTTCCAGAAAATACTCAGTACCCTGTAAGTACGTGGTCTATGCACAGACACACCCTTGGAACTTGCTTGTTTTACCAACTTATATTCTGTTAATGCATTTCCTCTTGTGATTAAGGCTTTTAAGGCGGAAATAGAAACACACCAAATCCACGCTCTGACTTAGGGTGCAATGTGTTTGAACAATAAACAAAAGCTTTCCACTCTGTATAGCACTTTATAAATATGTGTTTATTTCCTCATCTTTCACCAGTTTTACAGTTTTAACCAGTCCCTCAGTGGTAATGTTTGTCAGAAGCATACAATGGAACTTCAGATACTTCTATTCCATAGTTATGAAATTAAAAACAAATTAACAGGCCTTTCCATACAGAACTGCGCCAAAAAATAATGAAACTAATTTCTTATAACATATTACAGAGTTACATAAGATTTCAACTTACATTTCTATCTTATTCCATGTACTGTATTTACACAGTTAACTAATTTATTATTTACATTTTTCAAATTCTGAAGTCGTAAATTTTTGTATATTGTACATTCTAGTTTAAACTTTTATTACAGAATTTAACACGCATTTTAGACACTGCAATTTCAATATTTCACATGAGTTCTAGGAAATTACTGCCTGGTCTCAACTAGTGATGTGTCACGATGCCTCCTTCATAAGAAAATACATATTACAAAGGAATTTTATAATATTCAGAATCTTGAATTTTGAAAAAACTAAGTACATGGGATGTAATAATGGTAATGCTATTTCCTTTTCTATGCAATATTTTGTTTGGAATGACATTTTACCTGAGATGTAAAATTGTTTAATGTGTGGGCTTTTGATAAAAATTTGAAATTTTACATAAATGTTGGCCTTCTATTTACTGAGAACTACTCCTAGCTGTATAGATATATAAATGCTATTTATATATCTGTATCATATTTTCCAGAAAAGTCTATATCTACATAAATAAACATTGGTATTATATTAGGAAACTTCCCACTATCCTTAAAAAGCAATGTGCTCAAGTACAATATTCAACTTCTGACACAGACACAATAGTAAATGTGACCTCTAATGGTAATCCTTCCTTGCAAGGGAAGTAAGAGGTACCTGTTGAGTTTGGAAGACATGGCAGACAACTTATGTGGACCCAATTAAGGAAATTTTATATATCCAGTCCCAAAAATGTTATGCAGGAGCATCTGACACAGCAGACAATTTTGGGTCAACTTTCCATGTTACAAGTCACTACCTAAATAATGTATTAATAGAAAAAAGTTGATTCTAGAAAAGCCTTACAACAGTTAATGCTGTGTTGTCTTCTCTCATTACAATAATATGCATTTCTATTAACAAATGATTGCAGGTGCTAAGTTTAAAGCAAATGGTCATAAGTTTCATGTTTCTTTTATTCTGTAATTGGTAGACACTGTTAGGCACAATATGACATTCTTTGTAAACATAAATTTTGATACATTAGACCATGAACTGAAGTCACAGAAAGCAGTACACAGACACGTGAGAAGCACAGATCCACTACACATTCCAGGCACGAATGCAGCCATCTGGGAGGCCTGACCCTGTATCCATCACAACTGAAACCCCAGCTGACACCAGTGGAAAAGAAATGCATCCTAGTCACTGAACACTCCTGCTTCTGAAATAATATTTTTTTTTTTCTCTTCTACCAAAGATTTCATAGACTTTTAAGATATAGATGGTCTCATAATCACACATTGATAAAAATGTATTTTACTTTATTTACCCTGAAACACCTAATTATCATAAAGTCAGCGTCAAGAACTAAGGCCCCTAAAGCAAGTAATGTAACTAACACATTTAGAAAGCTTTCTTCAAAATATGTATCTACATATTTTTAAGAAGTTGAAAATGATCTTCCAATAACAACTCATAAGAGAAAATCTCTTGAAGGTTTTTTATTTCCCAAACTTAAAGGTGCACAACACGTTCTGTGCAACGATGTGCAACTCAAGAATCAAACTGAGGAATAGCAAGTCTGAACTTTTACGTGTATTGCTTATTGCAACTCTCACCCTCCATAACCTGTATATGTATGGTAGGCACAAATTAATATGAGTTATTTACATCCAACAGAGCAAAATTAAAATTCTTATCAGAAAATATTCCTTGAAAAAAAATAGTGCACTTAAATTATGTAAGTTTTAAGAAAATTTTCAGTATCCCACGGTTATATGAAGAAATATTAATTTGAGTCTACAAACTCATAGAGGATTTTTGTTCTGCTAATGACCCACGAGCAATCTGAATATACAGTTACTGTTATTGTTATTGGGAAGTAGCTCTCTTCCTCTGAATTACCAGGAAAAAAAGGTATTAAATTATTTAACAAAAAAGCTTTGGAAAGATACATTAGTTTTCCTTTTCTAACTTGCTAGAAATGGAGAATAAGGCAACAACTGAGATAAAAATATATCTTGCTTTGTAAACCAAGCTTCTTAATACATTTCTTAAAAGTGAACTTTCATGCTAAAAAATTGAAAGGCCCTAAAAGAGAAATGTTAATTACTTTGACAAGACCATGCCTTCTGTTTAATTCATTATTTTAAAACACTCCAAAATATATTGAGAGGGATTTATTTTAGGGTAATAGATGAGTCTTCAGCTTTAAGTAACTCCTTTTTATGCTTAAAAAGCTTCTACAGCATCCTTAAAGACTGAGTAATGTTTGGGAAAATGCAATCTATTTCCATTACAGCCTTCTATACTTACAATTTGGAAGTATTTTAACCCAATTCCATGGAAAAGCAATAGATGGTGTGCTAATATCAGTGTCTTTTGAGTTATAACCAGACTTCAAAACACAGGCCTTGCTGTCTCACATGGTCTTTATGATCATGAAAAAGTTCTTTTTTGCCACTCAAAGTAAATAAATTTTACTGACCAAAACTGGCTGATACTGTCATGGCGGGTAACAATGAAGTAATGACAAAATCATTCCATAAGTAGTTTTAAGTCTAAGGTACACAGAAAAATTGCTCAACATAAATTAGACTTACTACAATTCTCCTATTAAGAGAAGGGGAAAATAGAAAATTATGTTATAAGACTTCTGAACTCATTTTTCATGCTGAGCAAAAAAATTCACTTTTAAGTTCATTCAGTGCGCCATATCCTGCTTTGTCCACTTCTTTGGTATTCTGTTCTCATTCTGTGAATTTTAACAGAATTTTAATGGTCGTCTTACTTCAAACAGAAGAGCAATGAGCTGAAAGCACAACCAGAACAACAGATGCCATAATACTGCAGAACACGTTGGTTCTAATGATTTCTGTCTCTTTATATTCATTTCTTGTAATGATTAGGGGCATCCGCAAATGCAAACTTCAGTCTGTAGGCTTCTGCTAGGAGTACACTGATGTCTTCATTTCCCCAATGTACTGTGGGCAAATTCTGTAAAAATATCAGCAACTCCTGGGTGAAGACAAGAAAAAAAAAAAAAAGAAATAAATGTATTTTTTAAATAGCATTGTAATAACTATGTATTGCTTATATAATGATCATTTATAAGGAACCACTCATGTAGCACCTCTGTATCCCAAAAAAACCTGAGATCCCATTAGATTTAGTGACTTTTACAGATACTTGCTATTCAACCTTTCAGTTCAGAAACCTGCTATTAATTGTAGCTAAAATACAGTTATTTGCTAGATAATTTTGTTTTGAGAAAAATAATATGTGTTGTTGCCTATCCAAATTATTTTTATGCTCCAGGGCATGGAGTTATACAATTGGATATATTTTCAAAGTTATGGATGATTGTTAAGTCTGGGATTCTCTCATACCAATGCAAAGATAAGCTATTTCTCTATTTATACATAAAGAATTGTGAAACAAATTATTATTTCAGTCAGTTGCAGTCAACTCCCACATCAATTCTTAGCCCTGGTTTCCCACTCTCTGCTGGTTTCTGATCCCAAAATATTTTCCTATGGTTCAGCTTTTCCTCTCTCTCATATTAGGTTTAGGCGAAATTCCCTTCCAAGAAGTCAAAGCCCACAAATAGAGGTAACAAGGAGCTCACTGGGACAGTGCCTCTATGTTCAGTTCTGATGAACATGCACCAAAATCCACCAAGATCCTCAGCAGCACAAAGCCTCAAATCCCTATCTGTAGGTTGAA
Source organism: Lichenostomus cassidix (assembly GCF_008360975.1). Taxonomy (NCBI): domain Eukaryota; kingdom Metazoa; phylum Chordata; class Aves; order Passeriformes; family Meliphagidae; genus Lichenostomus; species Lichenostomus cassidix. Next base: position 15,449,002 of record NC_139480.1, on the reverse strand, counting down.
ACTTGGCAGATATGAGAGGACTCTTTGGAAGATCAGCTACCACAAACTATCTCCTGACATCATGGAAATGATGGTTTTTATAAGGCTCATAATTTTTCCAAACTCAGGAAATCAGTTTGCTCTTTAAAAAAAAAAAACAAAACAAGGTGATCCATAAGGTCACAAACCTTCAAATGTGACACAAAAGCCACCCTAGGCTGAATTTGAAGTTCATGTTTGAGAATTTCCATAGAGCAGATCACCTGTCACCAGCAGATCTCATGCTTAATTGTTTTGGTAAGCTCTGGCAAAACAGCAAAAGACAGGTTTTGAATGAGTCACAACCAAATGAATGTGGATTTTTAGAAGGCAATCTTAGGAATAAGTGAAGTTGTTATGGCTGCTTGTATCTTCTAGGTGCTCTATTGTTGCAGAAGAAATGCATAAAATTTGTGCACATTTGTTTACCAGCATCTTCATTTGTGAGGATGTGCATATGTCTGTTTTTCTGTGAATATGTTTGTTAAGGTTTATTCTAAAGATCAGAAATTAGTGAATGGGAATGCAATTAAAACCACAGCCATTATCTTGTTATAAATCAGAATCCTGCAGTATCATGAATAAGTACCCAGGGAAATTATTCTTCTTCATGAGCCTTATTTTCTTTGTTCCCCCTTTCTCCCTCCTCTGCACCTGCTTTCACAGAAAATGGCTGTAGGAGCCCTTAGCAAGGATTCAGTGATTTTAGACAACAGCCAGGAGCAGAATTTAACATTAAGTGATTTCTTTGTATTTGTGAGAAAATTATTTTGACTTCATCTACTCCACGGTCATGCTATACTGGGTCTTGTAATATGAAAAGAGGAAGGATAGAAGTTGAACAGTACTGTATATTTAATTATGAATAATAAGTAGTAATACAACAGAGTTAGCATGAGAATGTCTCTATTACACTTGAGAGAACACATTTTTAATAAAGTATTGTACAATTGTCAAAATCCCACTCTTTTTTTTTAATTCTATGTACTTATTTGACAGTTATGCTGATAACTGTAATTAATAAATTAGCAGTACAGAGTAGGAGGGTTGTGTGGAGGGATCATAAATGCCTACCTCCATGAAAGCTCTTTTCTCCTTTTACAAAAGTAACTTTCAAGCAGCCCTAAGACACAGCAATTAATTCAGTGAGCTTTGTGAAATTACCTCTTTTACTCTTTGCAGTCTAAAGACTTTTCTGGGTCAGACTTCTGGCTCAAACTGGTGCAAATGATTCATATTGCTGGAGCAGTGTTTTGATTTTCTTTTGGGCTTTGGTTTTCTTTGGACTTTTGAACATCCAAAGACTATAGCTTCAATATCCATACTATATGAAATTTAGCTTATATCTCAAATCTGAGATAGGACTGTTAGTGATGAACTAGTATAATACTTCTACCATTAATTTCAACTTTGATAATAATTTTCATCAGAATTAAAATATAAATAAATGACAGAGTAATGCATTGACTGTCCAAGTCCATTTCTGTTTGAGTGGACATTTTGCCAGCGTTACCAATGGAAAAGATCAAAGTCTAAGACTGATACTAATGAGTGAATATGTGTTACAAATCCAAGTGAAGTAACTGGCCAAAGACATACTACTTGTATGATCATCTAAAGATAAGGCTTATCTTCCTGTGATCTACTTCTGTGTCAAAACTTGCTCAGACAGAAATAAAACTTACATCTACTTAAAAATAAAGTAAAATTTGGCAAAAACCTTGCTAAAGAAAATGTTATTTTCTTCAAATAAGAAAATTTTATTTGTCTTTAACTGCTAGCGAAAATCATGCTGCTTCTATTGCTGCATATGGAGCATTCTTTGGAAACAAGGAAACTACTATAAAGAAACAATCAAAAACCCCCAAACAAAATCTTTGGATTTGAAGAAATGTACAAACACACTACTTAATATTTACAGAACCACAGTACAAGCTTGCCTAAAGCTGCTCAAATCAGCATTTTACAGTTGGAAAAAAAAAGAAGAGCAAGGATTACTACAAGTGACTCAAGCCTACTAATTTATTTTTAATTAACATTCTAATTTTTTTTGCCAACAGATAAACAGGAACTACTAGGTTGCATATGCAAATGAGGCATCCATGCTAACTGCTTAGATTAATTTTCCTATCCACACCAGTATGAAAATATGAGGTACTCTTTGAAATATGATCGATCATAATGTGAATTAATATTTACTATTAAAAACTTCTAGGTGATAAACTGCCTGGCCTATTTCAGAAGAAAACTGAGTCTGAAAATCAATATCTGTAAAATATTCCTGTAAGAATTTTGTTTTCTGTTTAATCTAAATGGTATTGTGATGATACCTGGCTGAAGAATCAGGGCAGCCAGTAGATCAACATCAGAGCTGGGGTTTCCAAAATCCCAGTTCAATGTCTGTTTATATTTTGGCTGTATTAGCAAAAAATATGCTCAGAATTATATACTTTGAATTTGGCAAGTAGAGTGCCCTGGTTTCCTGGACTCTTACTGAGAGGAACAGCCTCATTAATCCCTTGAACTGGGCTCCACCTGCACAGCCAAGCCTGTCAGCACATCTTCAGCTCGCTCTGTTTGTGGTGCTTGCCTCTCATGCCACACCACAGAAAGGCATTTCCATCCTCCCTCCCTCCTTGCCAACCAAGCAGAGGAGAATGAAGGTACCATTTGTATTTGTTCTTGCACCCCATCAAGTACAAAAAATGACGAGATTTCAGTCACAGTGTTACTACCATGGCTAGGGGGCTGCAGCTGCTGTTATGCAGGATGGTGTGAGAAAACTGGCATTTTTTAGCAGGGAGAAGAGAAGGCTAAGGCAGAATCCAAGAGCAGTTTTACATACAGGGGGTAGAAAGAAAAGAGGTGCCAAGAGGCAATAGTAACAAGTTGAAGCTAACTTGTCATACAAAGCGAACTTGTCATAAGAAAACAATCCTTTGCCATGAGGGTGCTTGAGCAGCTTGCCAGGGAAAGTGAGAATCTGTCCACTGTGATTTTCACAACTCGCCTGGCAAACCCCTGAACAGGCTGCTCGAGCTCCCATGCTAGCCTGGCTTGCAGCAGCAACTTGAACTATGGACCTCTCTTCTGCAGTGAGATTTTCCAGGGTTTTATTTTTTAAAGGTCATGGGCTTAATTAGAAAAGGAATCCAAAAGTGCAACAAAAAAATGCTAAACATTTACCCCTTTAGACCATTTGAAGAAACAATAAAGGTACATTGCCTAACAATTGAAGTGTGTTCTACTACTTGTTTCCTTACAAGTAGAAGTGTGTATTTTTCATTTGCAATTAAAGTAGATAGGGGGCTGGTGTAGAAGAGTTGCTGGGTCAGACTATGAATAAATTTAAAATCTACATATCAAACTGACTTTTAAGTATGGCAAAAGATCTAACTATAAACTATATACTAGCCTTTGTAAGAAATTTCTGGTTTACACTGACATATATAAACCACAATTCTGAAATAATTCTTCAATACATTTGAAATTCAACATTTTTGTTACCAAACAAAAACCTTGTATTTTACAGAACTTGAGTCATTGTATTTCCACCACTTTAACTACATTTGGATTTACACGATACTTTACATATGTGTGTTTGTAAAACATCCTAAAATATGCTAAAATACTTTATATATAGCATGCTCAACTATGCTGCTATATATAAAGTATTTTTAAACACTGAGAAGCAGCTATACAATGCAATTTTAAAGTAAATGTACTTTCAAAATGTAATTTTCCTCAGATAATTACCATGTACTCTAGAACTATTCTCTTCTCCTTGTAGTCAAGACAAGACAGTGGTAAATATGCTGTAAGTGCTGTGGAATAGAAGCACCTCTAGACATATGAACAGTAAAAGTATGAGCTCTATGTTTTACACACCACAACAGTAATGCTCCAGATTAAACAATGGCTGTTGTCAGATACAAAATTATTCTTGACGGAAAAAATGTTATCCCACAAGCTCCAATACACATACCTAAAACAAAATACCAGACTACCAGATAGACAGCTCAAAAAGATTATTTCCAAAGCCCTTATTCCTCAGTTTCTTCTGAAATAAAAAAGGTCAAGGTTTGCTCCTTGTAGACTAAACCAAAACTGAATACTAATAAAACTTGACAAAATATATTTTTAATAGTTACTACAAAGTTATCAGCCTCCTCTTCACTGAGACTGCAACCCAGTGAAGTCTCAGCATATGAAAATAATCTTTAAAAACCCCAATCCCAGAGCAAAGAAAGCAAATTTTATCATGTTTTGAAATCTGGTTCACTACCAAATCTCCTGCCAGTATGAAGTCTGCTATAATCCCTTTTATCAACACAATTTTAGCATAAGATTGGGCAATAATACCAGTTATTTGGCAATGGCTACCTGTAGTTGTTATGCTATTTATTGTCACCCCTACTCTGACTCCATATGTGGATCTTGAAGGAAGGAACATCAAAACCAATTACAGAAAAACTAACATGTTGATAGTTAATAAAACACAAAAATGTGTTATTCTAACAAGCAGAGCACTAAGGTATCTTCTGTGCTAATAAAAGAAATAAATTTACTTTGAAAATTCAGTTCAGAGTTTTTGTCTGTGTGCATTATTGATAAAGTTCAATTGCAATTTTTTTTTTTTTAATAGAAGAAACTTAACAGGACATAAAACCCAGTAATAGTGTTTTCATTTTAGAAAATATAAAATGGCAGTAACTAAAGTTAAAATCAAACTTGAACATACTGAGGACATTAACAGAGTTAGTTTTTAGTGTCAAAACTGGGAACTGGTCTATTAATTTAACAAATAAAGGCACTCCTAAAATGCAGGACTTTTCTATGAGAGTTGTTAATCCTTCCTGCTGTTAACTGCAATGTAATCATGGTCTGAGTACTCCTGGTCTACCACAGCTCTGTTTTACACTGATAGGCAAAACCTACAATCTTGCTATATTTTATGATCATAAACTTTTCAGTTTTGTACTCTAAACTCTACTTATACTCTGCATATAAGTAAATTAAAGGTAAATTAAATTTATATATAAACTTTTGTGATTTAATAAGAAAACGCTAACAACTCTATTTTTAGTAAGAGCTGTATCTATTACACATTATGACCATATATAAAACCCTGCAAAATTTATGCTGGCAATTTGATTAAATGGCCCCTTTATGAGAGTTATTTGTACTTTCCAAAGTTGTACTTGAAATCCCAGAACACAGCACCCAGTTTTAAAGAACTAATGAGGAGCAATTCTACTAAAATTTATTCTGAGTAATTATTGAGACAACCTAAGGAGGAAACCAATTACTGCCAGGGGAAAAAATTGCTAATTTATCTTTTTAGATAATAGAAAAGAGAAATAAACCTTATGCATACATTAAAAGAAATCTAAATGTTTTTATGGTTTTATGGGAAATTGGATAAAGTTGCACCAGAAATAAAGCTGGACAATGATTCTAACATTTTTTTGCAACCAGATGTAATCACTATACAGGCAAAAGAAATCCTTAATATAGGGATTACTTAATTCCTATTTCCATTACAATATTTTTTTCACTTGATTGCACTTCGGACTGTCAAGTCTGAAAGGAAAGGATGGATAGTGCCAAGCGGGCATCCCCTCCATGGCCTCAATCCCTTCCTTGCACTATGGAGCAGAGACACAGACAGATGGGCCAGAGCTGCAGTGCCTCAGACCTGTACGAGCTGCAGTGACCAGGCTGGCAAGGTGCTATGCCCTGTTAACCTCTAATCCTCTTCCCAGATATTTAGGATGAAGGATTCCTGCTGCTTTGGGACTCAGCCAAGCTCACTGCAAATCTTCCCCCTCCAGCCTGCTATCAAAGCAGTAACTGCACTGGCTGGTGACATGAAAGCACAGGTCCAGCACACCCTGCAGAGCCTGCATGACCTTGTTCAGCTGCCTTAGTGCTACTTTTCCCTTCTCTCTGCCCCTTGCTGTTGATATCATAGTGCACCAAATGAATAGGGCTCTAGCTCTGAGACAAGTTCTCTTCTCTTTCTTGAGTGCTGTTCCTCCTCTTGCAATGTGCTCAGCAATACTCCTTATGCTGCTGCCACTTCTTACTTCTACAGATGTCCTAACCTGCTACAGGGAGTTGCAAATAATGAGCTCTATTTCTGGAGTGCTGTGCATCTCATTAACTACCTGTGTCCTGGAGTCAGAGAAAACATTTATTTTCTGTTGGGCACAGCTGGAATTGAGAATACTAGGATTTCAAAATCTCATACTAAAGGGATAGTAGGAATAGGTCACCTACTGCAGCTTAAGAAATATTTGCTGCAGATAGAGGTTAAGAGGCGTAAGGAGACCCGGATTCTTCAGGAGTACAGCTGCCTGTGCTGTTTCCTGAGCATGGAAAGCACTTGGCAACAATGGCTGAGACAGCATAGACCAGTCCCTTTTGGATACCAGATGCAACAACACCTTCTTGGTGCCTGTAACTTCAAAGACTATGGATGAACCTACACTTTGATAAGCACAAGATGGGGAAACACTGATGTATCTATGTCAAGTGGCAGGAGCATTGAAATCTGCACTGGACACAGTCTGAAGGATTTAAAAGAGACATTCTTGGCCAGTCATAAATCAGTGTCACTCAAAAACTTCCTTTCACCTTGAAAGTGAAAGTTTAGAGGAAAAAAAATAAAAAAACCCCAACCCAAATATTTGCTGAAACAGTGTGATATAGAACTTCCTAAATTCAATGCTAAATTTGATTTTTTTCTTGTACATTACTTTATTGTGCATTACTTACATTATACACCTAGAATTCCCTGAAAAGAACATTAAGTATTTCAATCAGTCTTATACATCTTAATTTTGACCTTTTTTTCACACGCGATGACATCTCAATCAGCAGACCACAGCATACAGAACTCATAACAGTAGGAATCTAACTAAAGAGATAAAATGTTATTCAGAAGTCTAACTAGACTTGTTGCATCTTAAAATGAACACTTCTTAAAAAATCTAAATAATTTAAAGGTTAGCTTCTTCTACTACTAGCTTACATTCATCACTTCAAGGACACAGTGATTCTCAACAAGTATATATTTCTTTACCCTTTGATTCAAATATAGTGTTTACATATTTTTATATATATACATATTCTTTGATTCAAGTATATATTTTAATTCTTCATTTCAACTGATCAATCTCCCTTTATTCTTATGAAAACATAAAGAAGTATGCTATTCTTATAATTAATTTCATATTCCTAATAAGAACTTCATAGAAACACACCTTAACATCCTAAAAATGAAAGCTTATGGGAAATTAATGGTCTTATCATTTCCCTTTCATGTTTTTCTTTTCATGACTACTGAAAAAGATTCCAGGACTCAGCATACTAAACCAGCAAATTAAGTCCCGTTTCATCCAGTATGGATCTCTTACACAAGTCATTAGCAACCTTAATTGCTAATCATAAAATACATGGTTCTAAAGGACTATGTCAGAGAAGCTGTGCTTAGCTTCAGCTTACTTAGCTGGAGAGATTTACATCTTCATTTGCAGGGGTACTGGTTAAAAAATACATTAAAGAAACCACATCTCAGCTTGTATTAGAGGTAGTCTTATTTCCTTGGTCTCAAATGAAAAAGCAAACCCACAAGTAATCTCCATCCCTAAACCAGGAATCAAATTTGCATGCTAGGTCTTTTTCTCAACTAAACTTTCTATCCACACGTTATTATCTCAAGTTTATAAGACCAGGTTAAGGAGTTAAAATCAAAGCAAGCATTGCCTCAGAGCCTACAGGATTTAAGGTACCTTCCATCTCATACCCTTCTATCACTGTGATACTTGAACACTGATCTAAATTCATGCTTAAATCGGGCAGTCAAACAAAAACAATCCGAGGTTCTTTCTCACATTTAAACTAGAGAAAACAGAATTTCCATTTTACATGTCTCATGAAAACTGAGTGTCTCAGGAAGCATCCAGGAAAGTTTCACCATACTCCAACTGCTAAAGCTCAGAACAGAACAGCCCCAAACCACTCTGATTATAATTTTTGCTGTATGGTTTTATGAAATATTGTTATATTGATGGTATTTGAAGATACGTGTACTTCTTATGAACCAAAACATAAATTATAACAAATAAATAATAAAGAGCCCAAGTATGTAATTTACCACTAGTTCCATCCAAACAACAACAAATAAAGGAGAACAGATGCAAATATCCAGAGTATGAAAAAGTAATGAAGTTCAGTTGTTATTCTAGTAAAAGAAAATTCAAACAAAACCCATCTGAACATAGGATGTACTGTACCAATTAAGGCTGCAGCAATTATGGCAGAACTAAATTTCTGAAAGTACTTACCAAGGAGTAAGTTACTACATTCTATATTTTCTGTAGTCAGGCAAGATCAAAATATTTCTATAGCAGATTCCAAGAGAAAATTTACAATTTTGCCTTCCCATGAAGTCCATATGCTAACCATGCTTCTTGGTTTGGTTCTCCTGACTGTAATTCGGCAGTGAATTTTAAGTGGGACAATTTCTACAGCTACAAACTCACACATATTTCATTTCCTTATCTACAATGACTTAGATTTTAACACCATAGTATGAATAGCTAAAAGCTCAGCCAAAAAAAAAAAAAAGAAGAAAGAAAATCATAAAATACCAATTGAATAGAATGAAGTACAGCACAAAATTTTATGCATTTCTAACTTAAAATGATTATGTTTTGACAAAACACTGTAAATTGTTCTGAATAAAATCTTGTTTTGGAGAAAACATATATGAAGGATGGCTGATACAAAATTGCCTGTTTTCTATAACTTAAGTAGTAGTGCCTGAGATACCTAAGTTTTACATCCAATAAATATGTCACAGTGAGGTGGCTATTTAAACTAGTGTATTTTTAGAAGTAAAACAAGTAGTCCCAAACACAATTCAAATGGAATATTGTCACTGTCCTAGAGGATATAGGACTGAAAGAGGCCATTTCCATTATATTGCTCAATTACCACCACATGGAGCCACATTTTGGTGTTTTGTGCTGAATAATAAACAATCATTCCCCACTTGCCATGACAAAGCCCATAAAGCATTTGTGCACCTCTGAGAGACTTAAGGACAACAGTACAGAGAGCCAACGACTTGGCAGTGGAAGAGAACTTCATGAAGACATCACAGTTAAAGGAAACAACCTGCCCCATCTGATAACTGAAAATTTCCTAGTTAACCTGAGAAGCCTCACAAAAATCAATAAGAAGTAATCCAAAAATCCCTTCATCCCTGAGGAAAATGCCACTGTTCAAATTAAGAAATCAATTAAGCTTCCTTGGTGAGCAGAGCATACAGGCACAAGAGCACAAGACAAGGGATCACCCAAGCTGCATAGGTTTTCCCAATGTACAAAAACAGCTACATCCCCACAAATTTCTATCCATTCCTTGATGCCTTAAGAGAAAAATATATGCTATAGAATGCTTCAGTCAGGGAGCAATTCCAAAAGTGCATTCATAGACAATCAGACTCAAGCATCAATTCAAATTAACACAATATAATCCAATTGCACACTATAAGCTAAAGAATAAAAGTATCCTAAACCAAAATAAATACTACGTGAGAAACATGATTAACAACTGTGACTGTGTTCAAGACATCTTTCAATTTGTTTGGGGACAAGAAAAAACCCAAACCAGGATTAATCTTCCTGTATCACACAATAACATACATTTGTCAAGTTTTGTCAGAAAATATATGCTGCTCCTTATGTCCTGATATTTCACATACAAGGTGCTTCACTTTATGGTTTATAAATCAAAGTTAAATAATTTATATACTTTGGATCTTTCACCACAATTACATTATGACTTAAATCTTTACCCCCATTATAATGCAATCCAAATGCATTCTAGAAGATAATCATGTTCTCTCTCAAGCTTTGCTTCACAAGGCTAAACAACCAACATTCTTTTAATGTTCTCTGCTAAGGCCGGTTCTTCCTTTTCCAGATTCCTGTTGCTAAACACAATTCTAAAGAAATTACATAAAGCCCAAATATATAATTCTCATGCAAGTCCCAGACAAATGTAATTTTTCAAAACCATATAGGCAAGAACAGATTACTGGAGTCACGGAAAAATACTAACACTAAATGGAGTACCTGGAAGCCCTAAGGTACATACAAATATCCTAAGACCCTGGACTTTAAGTCAATTAAAATACTATCATACTTTCTTTATATAATATTTAATTGCCTTTATTACATGTCACTATACTGATAAAAATAAAAATCTACAACTCAACTTTGGCCAGACAGAACTTGAGATCAAATTTCTATATGAGACGATAAATGCCTCAACTTTCGCAAAAAATATGTTTGTAAACCAATAGCTGAATGCAGGTTTTATTCTTTACTTATCTACAGATGAACAGCCTCCAGACACAAACATGAGAGAACTGAATGTCTTTTCAGTACAGTGGCTGACAATGGGCTAGCTTAATCTTTTCTGGCTGCTCATTTTTAAGGTTTCCAAGATTAAAGTCCTGAAAGCTCTTAGGCCATGAGTACCTTTTCTTGGTAATCCTGGTCTTCACACACAAGGAAATAAACAACTTTACACTCAAACTTCAAAAGAATCTGCATGTTGAAAGCAGTGGCCTCAGGCATGGTATCAATGACCAAAGAGCAGCTTGGCAGAGGAACACTGACAATTGCACAGTAGCTCCAGAATGGCCATCAAAGATCAAACAGGTCAGTCCTTTATTTCCCACTATGTAAGGAGTAAGATTACTAAAACTAGTGAGAATCAATACAGAGAGAAAAACACTGTTTTCATAATAATGATTTCAGCACATGACAACTAGTAGTACATAAAGTCAATATGAGTAACATTTTGCAGTATTTCTCCCAGGTGTTGTGTTCTTACACTCACTTGATTTTGTAAAATTCAAATTACCTTAAGAAAAAGATTGTGGCCTTCAGAGATTCAAAGGAAAGCTTCAAAAAATCTATCTGAAATGGTTATCCAAAGAATCAAAACCACACATAAACCAAACAGGTTTTAAGGACAAAATTATACCCAAATTAATTTTCTTCAGATAACTGGATATCTGACAACTTTATTTCTTTTACAAAACCATACTTGTGAATAAAATGTCATTTTGTTTAAATAAATAAACACGACCAAAAGGTGTTCCAGGGTTTGGCAGAAAGCATACTAACAGTTCTAATGGATAAACACTTCAGTGATGCATTACGTGGTGTAACGTAGGTGTTTGATGGGCTGGCTACAGACAGTGACACATCTCTCATCTGTTCTTTAGCAGGCAGATGAGAGGAGGAATTCCTGTATTTATCACAATAATCTCCTAGAAAGGAAACGATAGCACAGCTTGGGAGATGTGATCTTTTCTCACACAAGAGAACAAAGTTGTCAACTACATGAAGCAGAATTTTCAGAGGAATATTACTGCTGGCAATTTTGGGTCACTTTAATAGGCTTTGCCTGTGAGCTGGCACTGCCATAGCAGCTTTGTGCCATGCTCTGTGGTAGAGAACAGCAACTATTAAGCATTTCAGATGCCCCTGTTTAACCTGCTGACCTACAGGGATCAGCACCTGAAACTAAGCAAGATGTGTGAGAATTGCAAGGGAAAAAAATGAACACAAAACTTGAGTGAATCAGCTCCTGAGGACTGGATGGAACCATTGCTATTCATTCAGCTAACAGCAAGCAAATGTTACGGTGAAGAAAACAAATTAAGATGGGATAAATGAGAGCTCTTACTATATTTGAAAAGGGATGTCTAATGCAAAAAACACTACAAAGAGCAAATGAGTTGTGCAAAGATTTTACTCTTTACGGCAGCTGAAAGATCTAACTAGGAGGCTACAATAGTAATAGTAAATCCACCATAATGACATTTCTTGAAAGAATTTAAATCTGATTTGTTTACAAGAATGACAGAACAACAGGCATTTCAGTTCTTGTTGTTTTTACTGTCTTGCAGTTGCAAAGAGACAATTTTGTTGTAAGATAGCAAAATCTACATGCACTAGCATTTAAGAAACCATAGGAGAGAATAGAAAATTGAAAGAAAGAAAATTAATCCTCCTCCATCTGCTTGTCTCAAAGAAAGGCATATGTCACTTCATCCTATTACTCAGCTCATACTCCAAAAGCTTCTGGTTTCTCTTTGTTCCCTTATCAGTAGTTTTGATTGAGTTTGGTTGTCAAGTGTACAGGCTCCTGTGATTTTAGTCTTCTCCAGGGTGACACACTGATAAGGCCAATAATTGACATTGTTATGCAGCAGGTTCTGCTGAAGAAATAAACATGGAAAGAAAACAGTTTTCTTTGTAGAGAAATGTCTCCAGTGACAGCTGTGAATTACTAACTAAATGGAAGTCCTGCCAGTGCATTTAGTTTAGCAGGTCACTTAAATTGCTCAGGATGAACAACAGTTCTTCCTTTGTTCAAGAAAAATCCTTTTTGTATTGAAATGGAGAAAATGCAGAGATCCCTTTGTGGTATTTACTAAAAATAAATAAAAGCATTGGCTGATGAGAGAAAAATCTCTCACAGGAATCAGAAAGTTCTTTTTGTAGAAACTTACAGGACAGCAAAATCAGATTTTCATTGTGTGGAAGATTTGATTTAAAACTTGGACAGTAACAGCAGCACTGTGAAGTAGAAGCCATAGAGCAAGGCTGACTGGAAATCCCTTCAGAGTATAAACACCCAGCATCATGTCTTTCCTTTCCCATAGCAGGAGTCAGACCAAACACAACTCTTGCCAACATGTGCAGATGAAGGAGACCCCAGTTCTGCAAAGTGCTCCTCCCAGCTTCCAAAACACACTGCTTGAACCCCAGGGAGTTTAGTCCCAGCATCCTTAGAGGTCTGAACAGAAAATATACATATATTTCTTTTTACTTCATATAGCCTTCCAGGATGAGGAAGGACACAACTTATAGGCAGAAGAAAATGAACTTGCTTCTAGAGTTCAATAATGGTATTGGATATAGTGACAAAATTAAAAAGGAAAGGAAAAAAAGCAGGGATTGCTCAACAGCTATTGAATCTTTTTTTTAACTGAATAGTGCTCTTCCTCTGCAACTAGGCTTTACAGAGAATCACAGTTTTAGACATATTTTACCACTGCAATGTAATTCCAACCCTGTGTGCTTTTAAGTCAGTAAAGATAACTAAAAAATACTAGATACCAAAATTTTAAAAAGGTATTTGTTTGAAGGCAAACACATAATACATGTTTTAGAAATGGTGACTGCCATTTCAAAATTATACTCTAAGGCCAGTTCATTATCTCTTTCAACAACTGTGACAGCTCCAGTTTCTTGTACCTATACATGATAGCAACTGAGTATGTCAGTGGGAGGATTACTTGTCAGATACACAACATAAATTTGGGGCTGGTTCCTAGAGTCATAGATGATAGTGTCAGAGAAGATCATTACTTATCCTGGTCTGACCTCTTGTGTGGATATCAGGAGCTAAAACTAAACATATTTCTGGGTATTTTTTAGTTTCAGGAAAAACATCAATTTGAAATCTTTAAGAGCTGCAGAAATTAATTTTTAGTTAGTGTCTTGGGACTTTTTCCATATCAAATTCCTCATATATTAATCAATTCACCTATTGGTTTGCTTTTTTATAAGTTCAATATGTCCAATACTTCAGCCACGATCTCAAAGCCCTCTTTATGTCTTTGACTTAAGACATCAGAACTGGATGCAATATTGACAAAGAAAGAAAATCACCAAAAGGCAAAGCAAGCTCTTAGGTTCATTAATTCAAGGATCCAATCATTCCCATGTGCCACAGCATCATTCTGGGAGCTCATTATTAGGAGAGCTGTAGGCATTGCCCACCCCACGGATCTCTTTTGGAGCCACACATCACAGGGTACAGTCTCACACTCCAGAGGTACGACCTATTCTGATTCTCCTTTATCTGCAATTTTTTTTTCATTTGACTGTATCAAACAATTCAGCTTGCCTGAAGAGTTCAACTGAACAAGTGATTCAAGATTTGTTTATGTAACTCTTCTGTTCTCCTCACTTTGTCAGGATGGAAAATCTGTGTCATCTGCAGATTTTTATTATCACCTAGTTTGTTAGTAGAAATGCTGAATAGCCTGATACTGACATCCATAGGCACTCACGAGACAAACCTCCTCTTGAAGTTGATTAACAATAAAAAAATTTTTTTAGTCTTCCTGATAGAACATTGTATTATATTTTTGTTGATACTGTTAAATGCTATTTAAATGTACAGAAAAAAATAGACCTCAGTATGAAATTATTATATTGCACATTTGCATCTACCAATGCAGACTCACTTTTCACAAATAAAGACAGAAATGGTTTCTTGCAGTGCACCTTCAGCAAGTCTATTTGCTAACTATAACCAAATAATTTGAATAAAATTCCTGGGAACCTGAACCACAAGAAAACCCCCTGGCTTACCGACAGGATTTTACCTGAAAAGCCAGATTTGAAAAGCACTAAAGTAATAGTGTCTATTGATGAACTGAAACATCCAGTCAAAAACGTCACCTTTTAATTTCTAGCTTCGATCAAATCTTCAAATAAGTTCAATCATTCCGTTGGAGTACAATTTTGGATACTGAGTTTCTTTTGCTGAATACCTGGACTTCAGTTGCTCTGAAATAAACTGGGATATTTCTTCCATTTTGTGATATTCATTTAACTACTTAACATATTTTTAGGTATTTTCATTTTTCCATAAGAAAAATCTATATTTATTCTGTTTCTAATTCTCTCCCCATTAAGATTGTAGAAATGTGCATTATATAAAATAAATGTTAAGACATCTTCCAATTTCATGATTCCAGCTTTATTCATTTCGTTTTGGTGAATTTTCTCAATTCTGTTGATATTGACCACAGCAGTTTTAGCTGAATTAGTTTCAGTATAATTTGTTGACACACTGACAGTCTGGCATTGCTTTCCTACAGAAAATGTCCACTATTATGTAGTTATTTTTATCCTAAGGCTCAAATTGTTAAGACAGGCAACTTTACTGAAGTTAAAATATGATAATTGTGCAATTAAGATGAACTCAATGTTTCCTCTGAGAAAGAAGTAATTATGATGAAACCATTCAAGATACAACATGACTGTAATGCAGCAAAAATGAAATCTGGACTGACAAGAACATTCAGTGGAATTTAGGAGAATCAAAAATCCCCTCCAGTGCCAAGAAGTGTATTTTCCAGTCAGGTGAAAATTCAAACATCATGGAAAGCTACACATTATATGCTGTTCCAATGCACAAAACACAGTCTGAACATATAGAAATGAACCCATTAAAAAGCATAGTTATGGAGTTTTTACCAGCTAGCATAGACAGCCTTTTCTGGTTTGGATGGTTTAGGCTGGGCTTGCTGGGGCTTCTTTTTTGTTTGCTTGGTTTTTTAACACAAAGGGAAATTCAATACCTTTGAGGTTTTGCCAGACTGAAAACTTCTGGTGGTAGTTTTATTTTCTGTTGATAGAAGGTCTCATCTGGTTTTGCTACGCAAGATCAACTAAGAACATGTTCAGAGTGAAACAGCACTTTTTAAAAATACAGATGATACCAGAATATGGATGCAAAAACCTCAGCTCAGCTTTTCCATCTAATTTTTTTTGTCAGGATTTTATGCAGTATTAACAATTATATGTGTAAGTCTTAGCCATAAAACAGAAAGACTAAAACCTTTGCATCTTGGTAAAATGTCCTGCAAATTATATTTGAATTGCTCTGCATACTTGCAAAACATTTTTTGTTTTGAAGACTACTGAACTTATATTCTATCGATTCTCAATGTGCCCAAGTGAATATGCTTTGAAAAGAGGTATGATTGTATTCATGTAGCAGCAGCGTGCCTCTGGATCCCTGAGGTCCTGCTCAAAATATTCAAAATGCTATGCCTTTTTTTTTTTTTTTTTTTTAATTCTGTGATCTGTTTAACTCTTCAACAGCAGCATTTACTAAAAATGGTGAGTTCAATTTGTCAAAACACAACTGAAGCCAAAATCAAATTATTATTCTGGTTCGCTTAAAGCCATCCAAAGACCTAGAGGGTTATCAAGAAATTACTTTAAGGATAAGGGAACAAAAATCAATCTGTATTCTTGCATCCTTCCCAAAGGCTTATTATCCCAGCAATATTAATCACCCATTGCTTTCTATGTGAATACTTTTAACCTTATTCTTTTTTCTAGAATAAACAAAATAGAATTCTGTTTCAATTATGACATACACAATGGGATTTTTAAATGCAATCACAACTACTTAACCGAAAAGTAATTAGAAAATTGTGCCACAGCTATAATCATAAAGTTTAACAAAAGTTATTTATATCAACTTACTGATAAAAGACAAGATCTATTAGAGACTATCAAGAGTCCTCTGTCCCTAAACAGGTGTTTTTTCTTCTTCATATGTAATTGTCTTTTAAAGAGTTGGAGGAGAAAAAAACTTTCCTACCAACTTCATTTGAACTTACAGATTTATGAATTCTAGGATAATATTACATTTTCATAAATTTGAATTTATTGTTCTGTTTGCACATTAGTAGCATTAATGATGTGTGTCTTTCTGAACACTATAGATTTGCTACAGCTTTTCACCCTCTCTCTTCTTCAGCTGAATGTAATAAAACTGTGGTTCCTCGGAATCATGGAAAAAAATGATACTAAGGCTTTGGGCAGTTTGTTTGGGGTTTTTCTATAAAACCCATCTTCACCCTGTGCAATATTCTGATAATGTGAAGAAATATAAAAACCATATGGGTACCTACAGTTGTAAGAGTACATCTACAGGTCTGTTAAAAAAAACCCCATCCAACAATAAAATATACAACTCCCATTATAAACAGCATTGAAAAATCATTTTCTGTTCTTGCAATGTCCAAGTACTGTTCAAGCACTTGCACAGTAAAAGCACTAGAAAATCCAAACCATACTATTCCTGAAGATACAAAGAACACACAAAGCTAAATATGGACTCTTTGGATCAAAGAAAAATAAAAAGTCTTGCTACAGTCTCAACGTACCTAAGCTGTCCTCATGTAATCAACAGCAGAATCTTTCATTTGACAAACCATGGCTGTATGTTTGCATAATCATTAATGGGGTTCTGTGTGACTATATCTGAAACTTGTAACACTTCTTTATCCCTAGTATCAATTTCATCTGATATATTTATTCTTTATATGTTTTAATGCAGGCAAGCAAGTGTGAAACTCCAAGTACTGCTCTTCAGCTCAGAAAAAAAGCTGTTATCCGTCATTAAATATCTTATGCTTGAATTCTTTACAACCTTATCAGAATACCTGGATCAAAAACCTAGTTTCTGTAACACTGTTCATAAAAAAACCCCCTCCTTTAAAATAGCAATGATTATGCTGCATTCAGTCCAGGCCAGTCTCATTCACTCCAAAAGTTGTATTTGGTATTTGTTTTGTTGTTGCATCTGGACTTATTTATTAGGTGCTAGTTCATTCTGCAAGGACAACCTTCAACAAAAACAATCACCTAAGGGACATAAAGCCATATTAAACATTTTCCTGCAATTAAAACAGCAACATTAATGAAAATAATAGAGGAAAAAGTACTTAATCTAGCACAAATTTCACCAAGCAATCTCCATTAAAAAATTGAGAATTAATTCCTGGGGCAAATAGGGAAAGTTGACCAATTACACGAGAAGGTTAATGGGATCAATCTAATCACATTCAAAATATGTAATTTTCAGAGAGTATAATGAAATAAAGATTTTGGTAAACTGCAGAACTTTGCAGATATGCAACACTAGGTAGTCAGCTTTACAAGATTAAAGAGTTAGGATCCTAGAGCTTTTGATACCCAGAGCTGAGACAGAAATTACTATGCCATGTTACTGGAATGATTCTGAAGTTCTACATTCAGGAAAGCCTCTATGTCCTCTATTTTTTGTAATCCTTTATATTTCCTTCTGCAAGAAACTCTGATTCTGAAGAGACTGGCAGATAGTCAGGGAATAATGATATGTTGGCAATACTCTTTTTTAAGTTGCTCTGCTAATTAGTCACTATGCAAAATGGGTAGCAATGGAAAGGTTTAAACCCAATCAATAAAATACATTAAATCAATTACTGGAAAGAATATATAGAAGACATAGCATGATTTTACAGAATAAGTGTAAGCAAAATAAAAATTCATTCTAGAGCTCCCTCAGTTACAGTAAAAGGATAAGGTCCATTACTAAACATAGGTTATTTTCCTATTACAACCACAAGGATGTGTTTCCCACAAAAACCCCAAATTGTACTCTAAACTGTAACACTAAATTCCTTAAATTCAAATAATAGGAATAGAGTTACACACAAAGGCAAGGACTTAGGAGTCTCTAAAAAGTCAAGTAGCTCTGTTGAAAGAAGGAATGTGCACTAAAGAAACATACCCTTTCCATGAAAACATTCAGAATGCAAGGGGATGTTCCAAGCAATGTGAATTGTATAAACACTATGTCCTACAGTTTTTCTCCACACAACAACAAGTTTTAGAGGAAGCATGTTAGATATCTCTTTCCCTCTATAGAGCATCTCCACTGGATTTGCTCTTGGATGCTTCAGAGTTTCCATCCCTCCTCCTTGCTGGAAACACCTCTGGTAACAATCAGTACAGGAAACAACATTTGGGCTTACAAAGAGACATTTACATCTTCAAGGAAGTCTTCATAGAGTATTTAATATTCAGACCACTAAATTTAGGATTTAACAGATTAATTCTAATTTCTGTTAATGCCATATTCTTTTGTAATTAATACAGTGAAATAAATATTTGCAGAGGATAGGGTGAGATCACAAGTGACTGATTCACATATCTTTCCACTGACTCCAAATGTAATTTAAAGTGACTTTATTTCTAATTTAGACCTGAGCCACCTGAGGATTCGCTTTATTTCACTAACCCTTAAGCCAAAGTACATAATGTAACCCAATCTAGCTGGTCTCTGAAACATGAATCATATCTACGTAAAATTTTTGTACTGAACTATGCACCTGGTTAACATCTTTCTTCATTACTTAAAATATTAATATTTTAAAAATAAGGAAGATATTAGCTAATATCACACATAATTGATTTAGAAAATAGAAATAACTGCTCACTTTGTAATATAGTTCCTTTGGCTTTTTTGAAGAACACAGAGAAACACTAGAGTAAGAACTGTGCCCTACTAATATAGGGTATAATGAACTCAGCTGTCAAATACACTAAATCTGTTGTTACAGATTTTCTTCTGTATGAAAGAAAGGTTAGAAGTTAATGAATTGCAGCATGTTGCACATGAAATCCAACCATAAATCTGCACTTTCAGTGCCTACATTTGAACTTTTTAATTTGATGCATCATCTAAAATTGCAATATATTCCCTGACTATCAGAAAAGCAAACTATTCAAATTGCAACTTAATTTGGAAGTAACTGTAGAAAAAAACTGATGTAATTTAATTTCTCAAATGGCATGAACATTTACATGGAAGAAAACACAGATTATTCAAGATTATAAATTACCATAGCCCTTTTTGAATATTTATTTTTTCAAATAGTAAGCAAATGTGAAAGTATTACAAACTGCCACTTGTGTGTAATGAGTCAATATATGTCTCCAAACTGTTCTGATGAGAGATATAAGTTTTGCAGACCTTTGCTTTTCAAGCATACTCCACATCTCCTTGCAAGAAAAAGTAGCTGGCCATCATCACAAAACAATTCTCTGTACTTTTCTTACACCTTCCACATTTCCTCTAGAAAGAGCCACTGCAGCTTTCACAGTGAAGTACCTCATTCCCTTCCTGAGGCCCTCAACTAAAGTGCTGGGGAAGAAGGCACTTGTTGCTAAGTCCCAGTACCTTGCTTTTCAGATTTGCTAAACTCCTGAGAAATAAATGACTTCATAAAAGCCATGTGCCTTGGAATTACACTTAAAACAGGTGAGGGTAAAAACAAAATTACTAAATTGCAACATTCATAATAAGGATTACAATTAGAAATATTTATAAGATATTAAGACACTTAAAAAGTTTAAAAATACATTTATTCTACTTATATAAATATCAAAAGCTGAAGATCCTTGTCCTGTGTTTATCAGCAAGGTTTCAGTTTTCTACTTTTCATGATGCATTCCAAATAAAATTTCTACTGATACAGTATGCTGGACCTGTGCAACTAGTCTCCTTCGGCAAGGATTTTGAAAATTTCTTCCTATTTTGACCAACCTATTTCAGTACAAGGAAAACCTGGACAGATTTCCCAAGAAAAGTCATGGCTGCAGTATTTACATGTTCAAGGACTTCTGTTCTTGCTCAATTCCTTTGGAGAGAGCAGGGCGTAGTCTCACTGACTCCTGTGATTTACCTGATAATATTACACTATTTCACATCACAGAGTAACTTCTGAGTTTCAGTAGCAAATACATATATTTAAGCTACTTGCAATTCAATAACATTGTACTTTAGCTTGCAATTTTACTATGTGCAATTGTTCCAAATATCTTGAGGAGGAAGGATGACTTCTGGGAGAAAGCTAGATGGAAAGAGGGCAACAGAAACAGGGACACATTTCAAATTCAGATATTACAAAATTTATCTGTATAACTGGAAGTATAGTAAATATTTTTTAATATGCCAGGCATGAGTAATACATTATTCCTAGAGACTCTTGGCCTATAAACTCAAGCAAAAGAAAGAAAAAGAGATGAATTTAGGAATAAAAATATGGACATTGCTAGCTATATAAAATGTAAATCAAACGTGGGGTTGGTTTGTTTGTTGTTGTTTTTTAATTATTCTCATTCTCAGCTTTGTATATTTGAAGCCAAGCTTTGGGAAAAAAACAATATGTAACATAGGAAAAATAGGCCCACAATATCATCAAAAGGAAAGGGAAAGCCATACTGAAAGAGAGAAGTAAGGGTAGTGTTACAACTTTTATTTCCTTTTTCATGCTTCTAAAGCCATTTTAGTGTACCATATAAACTAGTCAGAATCCTCCAGTAACTTTCTAGACACACGGCAAGTCCTCCCCCTGGTACAAGGCAAGTACCATTATTAGAAGAAGGATGACATACAGTCTATCTGCTTTATTTAAGTTCAATATTAAAATTTTGCAATAACAATTTCTGTAGGACAAAACCTGTACTTCTAAGACTGTATGTTCAAACATCTTTGCATATTTGTGTTTAATTTACAATACCCTCACATGTAGAGATCAAGTGAAGATATTCATGACAATCAAAATATGCAGAGGCTTTTGACAAAGCTGACTAGGGTTGTTAACAGAGCAGTTAAACTTTTGCCACTCACATCATTCTCTGTTCATTAAGCTCTGCGCGCAAAAATAAAGTCAGTAATTTTATTATTGTAAATTGGCTCTTCTGAACATAAATGATTTAACAGTGTTGAATCCCAGCTGTCTGCTACCAGTACTCAGAGATTAAGGAGTGACCTCACATTAGATTGCCAGCTATGATTTTCAAAATCTAAAACAGCAGAGCTTCCATTTTCTTGAAACACATGACAATATATTGAACATCTTCCAAAAGTGCTCTCAGCAGGGAGTAAAATCACAGCAGTGTTAGTAGGCAGGCTCTTTAAAGTTAGAAAGATTTCCATGTTCACAGTTCTTAATTCTTTACAGGTTTTGGTATATTCACAGGAAAGACCCTGCTAGCTTCCAAATGCAGAAGAGTGAGGACACAGAGGGTCCAGAACCACAAAATCTTCTAATCATAGAGCTTACACAGAAGGAGGGCAAACACTCCTCTGTTAAAAAACTAATTCTTTTAGAAACATAAATTTTAATTTTTTCTTTAATTGAAAAGCATTTATTTTTACTGCAAGAGTAATGGAAACTAAATTTTTAGTACAGTACATAGCAAGAAGCTAAATTAAAATATATTTATTTGTTACACCTCATATAATATGAAGTGAGCACTCCTATACTTTCAGGCAGATAAAGTAAGATTTAAAAATTTACATCATAAGCTATGTCAAGATCACAAAAGATTTATGAAATCTATATTACTGTAGTTGAGTGTAAAAAGATAGTGTGAAATTACATTTCTGATATCTGACGTGTTTCTATAGTAGATAATTTCTAGGAAGGATATTACTATAAAACTTTTTAAACTAAAGCCTGTTACTTATATAGACAGCAGTATGAATGGTCTTCTAAGCCTAAAATTGGTCA
Organism: Lichenostomus cassidix; assembly: GCF_008360975.1. NCBI lineage: Eukaryota > Metazoa > Chordata > Aves > Passeriformes > Meliphagidae > Lichenostomus > Lichenostomus cassidix. The sequence goes on along the minus strand of NC_139480.1, from coordinate 15,426,732 downwards.
TTTATCTAACTTTTAATAAGACATACAATTGTGCATGCATTCATACTGATAAACAGCTCAATAAGACTTACTTCCTGTATCTATATAAAATAATAAATAATAATTATTTTAAATATTATATAAATAACAATATAGCACAGTCACTATCCTGAAGATTTTATGGCTCAAGTATAAAACAAGAAACAATAAATTCGCAGAAAAGTAAAAAGAAGCAACACAGAACTCATCAATGTGACTGTAAGTGCTATTAACTGACTCAAGCCTACCTGTCAAATCTATTCTGGGTATTGCAAAAAAACAGAACTTACCATAAGGACTTAAAGAAAAGTAGCTGAATATCTGCATTAGGTGCTCCATTTAAACAAGGTGGCCAAGTGGGAGATAGCACAGCTACTGACACCTTCTAGTGAGCTCAAGTGGGTGATGAAGCTGTCATCACAGGCTGATGAACTGGAGTCAGCATCTCAATGCTGAATCTGAGATGCCATTCAAGGTGTCAGTATTAGTCCATTAAAGGCCTCAAAAGAGAAGTGTCTACGTTTTCCTTGGTACTCTAAAAGAAAGGGAGCTAAGGGAGATGCAGAGCAAGAAAGCAAGAAAAAATGATGGACTGAAAAATGATCTTTATAGCTTCTTTGCAGTCTGGGTGAATATAATTGGAGCAAAAACGCATTTGTCAAAGACAACGAAAAGGACACTGAAGTAATAAAGATGTGAGTTGGTGACAGCACCAGTGAAAATGTCTGTTAGACAGACAGAAAAGCCTGTATCTCAAAATCATGAATAAGAAAAGATCTGCAAGACAGATTCCTTACCACAACATATTGAATATATTTTTATAGCTCAGCTATGTCAACAAAATGATAACTTACCTAAAGTGGAAATTTGGACTAAATCTAACAGATAAGTCAGTATCAGTTTAACAGTTACTAACTTAATAATAATTACGATTAGCTTTTATTCAGTTTAACAGTTGAATCTACTCCCTGAAGTCTTGTTTCCTTACAAATCTTTCAGATATCTTGTACATGACAACAGTAAACTCAATAGCCATATTTTCTATTAACATTTTAACTCCAAATATGTTCAAAATCATGCATGAATCTTTTATCACTTAACAGCATCAGCCATTCACACCTCTCAAGAATTCAGGAGAATTTTGGAATTATGGCTGTAGTTAGGAAAATGAATAACAGCAAGTCAAAGTCTGAGACATGCTGATGAGTAGAAAGGTTTTCATTACTTGCACATTTAATTACTTAAGCTTACATAGCAGAAGCTAAATGAATTTCACATTTTGCATTCACAAGGCATACTTTATCACATTAAAAATATATTTTTATTTATATTAAGTTTACTGGTCTTTTTCTTCTTTTTAATCTGTCACTAGTACAGAACCAGTAAATTATTACAGAATTTTTATATCATCAACAGAACTGTCAGAAACCAAGAATGACCTATTTGAGTCTATAAACTATCACACTGGTTACAAGGGAATATTTGAGCCAGGATTAAAATTTCTGCCACTTACTTTCTAGCCATTGTGTTCCCTGCTCCCCCACATGTGAAGTATAAACTGCTAATCTGAACTATGAATGGAGTAACAGAGCTCCAAACTACCTCTCTGTACCTGGGTTTGTGAAGCATCCTCTCTAGGTAAAAAGGACTCTTTAGAAGTGAGAGCCAAGAGGGAATAACAAGCTATAATGAAAATTAAAAAAAAAAAACAACCTAACCCTCATTCTTTTCCATAATATTAATCTTTGTATTATACATGGGCACGAAATATTTAAAACATCTCCCTGAAAACATGTCAGTTTAATTTCACTGCCATCAAAAAGTGACTCTGGGGAATTTGAAAATTGCTGATTGTAGTAATTTTTGCCCTCATTACATAGCATTGCATCACACAGCTCATTGCATTAAATAGCAAATTTCAAAATGGGATTAAACTTTACTAGAAAGATTACTGATTAAGTAGGACAAAATGTAAGCAACTATAAACTCCTAGGAAAATAAAACCATTTCACATTTTTCCCTCTTCCCATCATCCTAAAACCACACTTTCTCTTGGGACACTGGAGTTTGAAATAGCTCTTTGTTGGTTTCCCATGTATTTTGCAGTAGTCATGCAGAAACAATCTATATGGACATAGAATGGAGAAGTGGTGTGGAATATTCTCTGAAAAGTCAAGAGGTCCCAATTTTCACAAGGCACAAAACATGGGACAACTCCTAAAAAAAACATACATTGCTCGAGATTTACATTTAAAGCATCACATTTCTCCTCATGTGTCTTTGGTAAAACTTACATTAACCTGCAAATCTCATGTTTCATGGGAGGTCTACACTGATATTTTGTACTTAACCAAATAAAAGGCAGCGAGAGCAGTAACTCATTCAAAAGATTCAAAAGAAGGCAACTACCATCATGACTGGATTATCATCTTACAATGAAAAAGTAATGTTATTTGAAACATGAAAAGTACAGCAGAGCATCAACACGGTTTTATATGCCTGTGTTCCAAGTCTATATATACACACCTGTTTAGGTATATAAATGTATATCTATAATATGTACATAGGTACATCTATAATATATATGTAATATATACGTATGAACATTTGGAGGCCTGAGCTGAAACATTTATTTCTTCCACTATTTCCCTCATCAAAACTTACTTCCCTTCATATCTTAATATTTAATTCTACAGATATAAGCCAAATACCAAGCATTTTTCAGGTTGTATCACTCCATAGTATGAGTCCAGCTGAGCTCCTTTCATTTCAAAATTTATTTCTCTACTACATGACAATGCACAAAAAAAAAAAAAATCCCCAAAACAACAATCACACACTTTGTGTGTCTGTAATAAGAAAATATTATTATTGGGAGATGAACACCTACGTCTAATATCTAAGCATCTAAGTCAATTAATCTGTTCATATGAAGAAGAATAAATATCATACTGTTACTGATTGCCTAGATGCAGCCAGACATACCTAGGCGAATGAAAACAAGAGAGCAAAGACTATTTTCTATTATCATCATCTGTAATATTACTGACAATGTACTTCATCAAATAATAAGAATAGAAGTATTGCATAAACAATAATTCCTTTTAAATTGGTCTTTCATTCAGAACCTTCTCAGTGTCTCATCTGGCATATTGTCACACCTGATGTTCTTGGGAAATTACTACGACTTAAAATTCCTGTGAGGTGTGTAATTCTACGGAAAGAGGTCAAACAGACACATAAAAGAAGAGCAAGAGTTTTCATAACTAGAAGCAAAGAACCAGGCCCTCTGGTTCACAATTAGGAAAGACTTCCCTTATTCCTATCATATGGAGAAAAACAAACAGAACACATGCTATATGCAAGAAAAATAACTGAATGCATGTCATTCTTGATATAGTATATGGAACAAAAAACTTCTGTACAAAATGTACTATAGTTATGACTTCTCAATAATGTGAATTCAATGCAATCAGAGTACTCCAAACAACACATACTGAACTTCCCAATTTTCCAATGTAGTTTAAGTGCTTATTACTTTGAAGACTAGGCAATGATCTACAGCTATTATTAACAAAGCAGAAGAATAATGGATATTATTCTTGCCTGTGGGACAGAAGTATCATTTAGAGAATTGATAACGCTTTAGTTTAGCCATTTTAAAAGGTCATGTTACACAATAAAGAAGGCCAAGCCTTTTAGTGATAACATATGATGGTGATAAAACTAGCACGGCTCTACAGACCCTCAAAATTACCAACTGCATTTCTGTGTTGTAAGCAAGCTAGAGCAGTGTGATGAATGCATTCCAGTGTATTCTTGATTTTTATACTTTATAGTCTAGTTTACATGGCCTATAAAGAAATTAAACCATAAAGAAATACCTTAATCATTAAATAAGTAAACAAATCTGAATGCATGGAAGGAGAACAAAATCAATCTTCATAGTACTATACCCTGGAATTATTTACTTAAAGCATAGTTGTAATAGATTCAGTAGAGAGGGGAAAATTATGCTCTTTGGTGCAGGAAATAAACGTGAAAAATTTAATAGGGAGGATTAACAGTGAACAATTGTAATTGAGAGGTATGGATACCAATATCAGAGTTGTTTTTGACAAAGCACCATAAATTGAGAAAATCTGACAGTGTTAGCAGGCACTAGAAATTAAAGCTGTTATGTTGTGCCCTTAGGGATTTATTTATTGCAAAGACAGGCAAGGACAGCTATGAATAAATCCTTTCATGAAGAAAGATAAAATAGATCGAAGCGATACACAAATTTGCACAATGGTTCATTTGTACAGGGCCACAGAGTTGAGTCAGATGGAGAGAAAATAAGCTGGTAATGGGCCATTTCCCCAGGGCAGACAATGGTGGGGGCATCGCAGCGCAGGCTATTCACATTCAGCCTTCAGTCAACACTTTAAAGCCTTTTAGGCATTGAATGAATATCATAGGGTAAAATTCAATATAAATATTTCTATGAAAATGAACTGTCACCAGTTCACAAAAATAACTGGACTTCTACAGATGTATGCAAATGATTTGTCTATCTACCATTCCAATCTTCTTACAAACAACTTCCTGATATGCTTTTTGGTGGAAAAATGTAAGGTTTTGAAACATAGCGGCCTGAAGTCCTTTTACTTCCTAATGAGAAACAGGTTCCTTATTTTAAAAGACTGCTTGCCAAGCCTTTTTGAGAGAATGAACATGACCTTGTTAGAAAATGTTATATTCTACAGATGAGAAATTAGAAATAAATAATTCAGTGGTGCATTTAAGACTAAAAAAATCCAGTTGCCTTTTCAGAAAATCTCTGCAAAATAGCAAAGTAACACCATACCCAGAAATCATCTTCTCAAAGTCTGTCTCAGTTAAAGCAACTTTTTTTTTTCCAGAGTGGAAAAAGAAAATACATCTACTACTTACAGTTCATCACTTCAGGTCTAACAGTTTTGGAGCAACTCTAACTAACAGTAAGATCTCATCAGTTTTGATGCAGTAGCTCCTATTTTGTCTTAAATTCATCTCCAAGTAATGTTAGGAAGTTAAACCTAAGAAATGCCACCCTGTACTTGAAAAATATCTCCTTCACTTACTTGAAAATCTTTCTCTTCCAGGATCTCTTTCCTCCACCTGACAAGGAAGGCAGCACAGACGTACAAGTGGAAGTGAGAAAAACCCTCTGGTTCAGACTAGAAAAAATAAAAAAAAAAAAAAATCATCCTTTCAATACACAAATAATAATACTTTTGATCACCATATGTCCCAAGTGTATTTTTATGACATTTACTACTAACTACAAATGTCAGCTACATCTGTCTCTCTTTGTATCACAAACATGCTTGCAGTTCATCTATGCCAAACCCATTCATTGCTATTATCTGTAATGGGAAGGAGGTGAGGCAGCACCCATTTCTCATCTTTAAATTCATTCTTTACTGATGTGTTTTCCACTTCTGGTGTTACCCATTAGCGTATATCTGGTATGAAATACTGCACTCTCAAGCTCAACATTGTTGTGTGAACATATGTTTCATCTCAATTATTAAAAGTCAACTCTACTACTAGCAGTAGATTTATAAGTATAAATTTTGCTATAGGAAATTATTAAGCATTGTAAAAAGAAGTAACTTGGACTACATTGAACTGAATTAGACATTTTCACTAAAGAAAAAAAATCTGCTCCTAAAATGAACCACATTACAGCTCAGTTTTGTATTCAGATCTGCAGCTTTTTATTCTGGTTCAATTCAGCAGATTCCATTACTTTATAAAACTCCCCCTAGAAATTAGTATTTTAGAAGTACACATAAGAATTTAGAAAATTTTGTGATGCTGTCTGTAAAAGACATCACTAAGTTTTCTTATGTTACTAAATTAATCTTAGATTTTATTTTCTGTATCCCTAAGAACTGAAAAAATAATTATGATATAAAATTATCAATGTTATGACTGTGAACTGATGCTAATGTAAAATCTCATTAAAATAAAATTTAAAAATAATAATTATAAAATTAAACTACATAATCTGGCAGATGGAAGTATATCCAAATGCTGATATCTATATTATTTACAAGATCTAATTATAGTACTTTAAAAATATAAAAAGTTTTTTCATATTCTCTGCTGGTCATTTCAAAACTGAAGTTTACTCTTTAGAAAAATACAGTGTTCTGCTCAAGTATAGTGAACTGAAACAACTTCTTATATAAAGCATAACATGATAAAATACCTATTTTATTGCTATTTAACCTAGAACAACATGGTATTTAAAATATGTGCAATAAATTAACTTCCCAGCTATCACAAATGGAGAAGGAAAAATATTACCCTACTACTATTTTTCCTTCTCCTCTATCGTTGACTGATAAAAGAGCAGAGTGTGCTACAAGAGGTTTCTAAAACACCTTGTTAACAGCTGCAGAAACTACAGACCATCTGATCCACCAAATCAGTAAGGTTCCAGAAAAGAGATAATGCCAATTATTTGCAAGTTATTGTCTGAAGATGTATAAGAACCTGTACTTTTGTCTTGTGATTTTTCTGTTTAACTTTTTTTTCACCAATACAAGTTTCTTCAGCTCTTTTAAATGAAGCCAAATAGGTTTAAAAATGCAATTCATTAGAGAAAAAATGCATATCCCCTACAGATTTAAAAATTCATCATGCTTCAGAGATAAGTCTAGGTACAAAGTATTTCCGTTGGATAGTTTTAGACAGTTTTAGAAATTGAGTAAAACAGCTAATGCATAATGGCCTTTTCTAACACCTGATACCTATTATACTTTTCCATTTGCAGCTTTTGAAGTTACAAACAGATTGATCTCTAAATGTACAGAAATGCAGGCTACCAGCTAAAAGCTATTTAAAATCAAGTATAAACAATGACCTTGATTTAAATATTTTAGCAAAAAATCTCAAGGCAGATGTACAACCTTCCAGAAGATTTATTCTGAACATATTACAGACAACTCAGAACACATTATCTAAGAACCATCTGTCATTATCAATAAAAATCATTTAGATTGTTAAGATCACAAATATCTCATTGCCCTGGAAATACTGAATCTCCTCTGTAGCTGAAATGAAAGGCATTCTTTGTACTGCATTTCCCAAACTTCTCGAATTAGACAACCACCAAAAGAATGCAAATTTTGTTGTATGACAAGACTGATTATTGTCTTGTCAACGATTAGTCTAAGCTGCCTCCCACCCAGGATAACTCAACATTTAGGGAGTGCAATACCTCATGCAGTTATATTTGTTGATAAATACAATACAAGATTATTGTTTAAGTACTCAGAATAATTAAAGCTATGAAATATTGTCAGGGTTAGGTATTAAACCACATTTCACCCTCAAATAATAGCTCACACACGAGGACTTCCAAACACTCAATGATTATGCTTGAATAACGCAACTTTAAGCAGCTCCATTTCTACCACATTACAAAGAGCAAGAGAAAAGAGACTTAAAAAATTTTGCTGAAATATCCAAGCAATCCATGGCAGAAAAAGAGAAAGAAGCCAGCACAGGAACATCATGGAAAGTGGAATATGTCAGCTGCTCCTCCAAGTTTTCCATTTTTGATCAGCTGGTGCTTCAACTTGCTAGTCACAGACTCAATCTACTGTTAAAACAGGCTCAGAGTTGCAGTCTCAGAAGAATCACTGCATGATCACAGCAGAGAGGTCCATGACAGTAACTGGCCTCTGACCAGGAATGACCAACAGCAGATGACTGAGTATAGGAGTGCAAGATATAGCAGTACCTCCCCAGAATACTCCAAGTTTCAAAGGTTTCATGCTCAGAGATGTCCTAAGAGAAACTGCAGAATATGTCAATTTAATAGGTGTTAATGGATTTGTCTTCACTTAACTTCTTAAATCTTTTTGCAACTGTAAACTTCTTGGTAGATCACCAAGTCCTGGAACAAAGAATTCCAAAACACAAGTGCATGCTATGTAGCACGTCTGATTTAAACCCAACACCTGCTAGTGTCATTCACAGTAGTTCAGCTATTGCACTGAAACTGTACTAATCACTTCCTGTTCACTTTCTTCAATCCATTCTTATTTCCTTCTCTCTTGCAGGCTAGAATTGTTTTCTCTATTCCACTGTTCCTCATGTAACTGTTCCACCATCTTTGCTCAGCCTTCATAAGCATCCTTTCCTGTAGTTTTCTGATTTTGAAATAGTGTCTGAACTGCATACGGCATGTAAGTTGCAGACAGAATATAACTGTCATAGTGCATAATGATATTTTGTTCTCCTTACTTTCCCAGTAATTCCTCATCTTCAATGTTTTTTTTTTTCTTTTTCTATTCTTGACTGCTACTGAGCTTGTATTTTCCTCTGGTGTTTGACTTTAGGAAGCTACCTTGAAGCCCATAGTTATACTAGTAAAGCTAGGATTGGTCCAAACACACAATATCACTTTATATCTGTCCACACCAAATTTCACCTGTTATTTATGCCTCATTGTTAACAGCAACGCGAAGTCCCATAACTCTTTGCTGTCCACCTCTCATTTTTACTACTCTTAGTAACATGGTGTTGTCAGCAAACTTTGCTGTCTCAGCTGCTCCTGCATCCCTCTTGTATCTCTCCAGCAGAAAGAGCTTAAACCTCATGACAAATTGTAAAAGAATTACATGTTATTTCCTTTAATTTTGAAACTTGCCTGCTTGTTCTTCACATTTGTTTTCTAGCCTTCAGGCAGTTTTTATTCATACAAGGGCACACCCTTGAATTTCACAGCCATGTTTCTTCCTTAATAACCTTTAGTGAAGAACATTCCTCACTGTTTTCAGCAATCCCAGTATTCTACATCAACCTGGTACACATGTTCACTGGCTCTTAACGCTTTGTGAGGTGTGATTTCTCACTACAAAAATCATGTCAACACTTTCTTAAAATGACGTATTTAGTTACAGTGAAAGAATATTAGGATCAAGTTTAGAGAACACTGAATTGAAGTCACCTTAATCTTGTCATTCTAAAAGATACTGGAAAACTTTGCAGACTGAAACTGTATTTATTGTACACAGCAGCCTACCAGCTCATGTAGGATCACAACCTTCTCCCACTTGTCAGTTTTCCAGGCAGTTAAATAATGAAATTTCGATTATTCATTGGTGCTAAAAAATTAAACTTTATTCATTATATATGTTAAAAAGTTTTTTACAGTTATATGCAACAATACCTATTAAAACACTTCTGCTGAGTTTGCACATTTTGGATAGTCTTCTATCATTGCTTTTGCTTCACTACGACTATTCCCAAGAGGATGCTCCTAAAAACAGTAAGTGACCAAGAGCACTTGTCTAAGCTGAACCCATTTTCACCATAAACACAGCAATGAAGTTGGATCTTCTATGCTTTAAAAAAAAAACAAAACAAATAAGCAAACAAACAAACATAAACTGAATTTATAGGTAACGCCTCCAAGTAGCTGTTTCTAATGTAAACATTCATCAATTAACATAAAAATCTATGGGCAGGTTTGATCTTTGCAGAAAAAAAATCTGATCCAAACACATTTCATAGCATTTCAAATTCTTTAATGGAAAGTAACATTTCCAGGTCATAACATCAAGCTAGAAGTATCTGTCAGAGCCAAAAAACTATGCAAAAATTATTACCTCAACTCTTAGAGCTCACTAAATCCCTTATAGAAGAGCTACTTTTTAAAAAAGTTAAAAGGATTGTGTTCACATTTCTTACTTCTGTTAAGCATGTTAAAAAAAACTTATCAAACAATGTTGTATTAGATTTTGCAAATTTATGCTGTAAACTAGGTGAAGATCAGTTTTCATAACAATTTAGTCATTGGCCTCTCTGATCTAGTCAACAACAACTTGGAAACAATTCCTAAAATATGACTTGTGATATAAACCTCTGCTGTGAAATCCCAGCCACAAAGAACACAGACCACTGCTGGAATTTTTTTTGATCAATACCTTGCCCTGTTGGAATGCTCCACATGGCATGCAAAATTCATGTTAAGACTATGAATCAATATCAAATATAAATGGGTGCTAGTGATAATTACTATTTACCCGATTTATCCACTCTTCAACTAATAATTTAGTTTTATGAAGCATCTTTCATACAAATTTCCACATGACCTTCTTGTATTTTCAGAATGGAGTTTTAATTACTGCCCTCTTCACTCGCTAATATGCTCAATTCAAATAGAATAAAAAATAACTAAGTGTGTATTTGACTTTTTTGTCCTAGCTTTTCCAGAATAAACAGTGGTGGAAAACAAAAATCAATGTTTCTCATTTGGTTCTTCTAAAGAATTCACTATGAAGTTTTTAAAGAGTTCAATCATGATTAGGATGTCAAGTGGATTCTCACTCAAAGTAAAACTTTCACATCCAACACTGAAATGTCAATGTTTTTACAGCTATTTTTCTCCTCTTGTGTGGTGGTTTATTACCCTCACACACAAGACTGTTGCTAGGTCTTAGCAAAGGAATGGAGCTTCTTATGCAACTCCCTTATAGCCTTTTCTTGCAGAATTGGGTATTGACAGAAGCAGAGTAAAGCAGTTTTCTTGAAAAATGCCTTTGATACAAACGCAAGAAGATGCTGAACTCAATCCAAGGTGAACATTTTGCAACACTTATTTCTAGTATTACTTTGAAAAGAACCCAAATAGACACAGAAGCATTATGGACAGTGAGACTATCAGAAAACATAATTTCTTTTCTCCAATTTCCCATTAATAAGCCCCTTGTTACCTGTAGTGAAAAGCGACCATGAGTTGTTGTTTGTACTTACTGGAGAAACTATTGCTTAATCTGCTGCTTTGAATTTCTACAACTTGAAAAGGCAAACAACTTCCACTTTACCTACTAGTTATAACTACACAGAACATAGCAAAAATAGGGACGTGGCAAAGTGATAACGAATTCTGCCAGTGATAGATGAATCACTGTGATTCTAGTAACAAGAACAGTGAGGGATGTATGTAAACCCCCAGTCTAATATCCATATTTGTGAGTCCTCTAATAGAAACAAAAAATTGCTTTCTGCAAGTTACTTGCTTGGCAATGAAAACAGGAGAACCAGCAGCAAGAACTACTGAAACTCTCTCAGGCTGGTTTCAGTGCATTAACAAGTAGGAGCCACATAACATTATAAGCCCTCATCAATAACAACAGATAATTTACACTGTTTAGGTTTTAGAGAGCAGTTGATTACTTACAGCTATGTTTTCTTTTGCTCACCATAACTGATGTATTAAAAAACAAAGTATTTAGGTTAGAGCCATTAATACGGTTCCTAATTATCTAACCAAACCATGACTCAGTGTCATGACTCAAAGTAGCAAATCTCTGTGTAATTAACACTGAACATCACTACGTCATTTACTTCCTCTAACAGCATGAAATACAAGCATACAATTAATTCTGTTTCTCATGCATACAAAGACAAAGGATATACTTTCCCACACCCCTTTGTCCTGAGTATTTTCCTCAGAAAAGGCTTAGGCAGATCGATCACACAGGCTGTAAGAGGGTATGAGAAGACAACATTACCAAACAGCCTTTTCAAAAACTTTCACATACTTGAAAAGTCTAACCCTCTACCTATTTCCCAAAAAATTCACTTTGCATCTTTATTTTACTGAAGTTCCCCCACCTGAACTCAAAATGTATGAAGTTAAGGAAGTGCAATGTTTTTATGGAAAGGGTGAGGAGCAATAAAATAAGAAAAAACCCAAAAGTGACCAACTAGTTGCCTTCCCAGCATACATGAAGTTGAAGAAAACAATTTCTGAAACCTACAGGCTATTTCTTTTTTAATAGTTTACATGGCAGATTTGATTAAAAACATCCAGACAAAATATTTTGAATGGCATGCACGTTTGGGATACCAAAATTTAGATCTCATCTTTGTTTCACCACTCCATGATAGAAAGAATATGTATTGTAAAGATTTCTTTAATTTTAAGCTAGGCTTAAAATTGGACTTCAATTATTGTGACATGACTGTCCAGCTGAAAGAAATTTGTTTTGAAGTTTCCTTCTAATTAAAACTCCATTCATTCTGTCTGAAATGACTAATTTAATTTGAATCGAAACATTTAAATTCCATCTCAAGTCATTACTTGATACCAATTAGTTGGCCAAAAACGTGGTGGAAAAAAAGCAAAGCTCTGTCACACTAAAATCAGCACTGCTTTTATTCACAGAATTCTATTTAAAGGTATGATTTAACTTAAAAAGCACAAACTCAGATCATTAGGAAATATATGCTGCAGCTGATTTAATTCTGAAGTACTTTGTTGCAAGGCAAAATATCTTTACGAAAATAAACTTAAAGCCAACCTGCCTTAAGCAAACTACTGATTTGAAATAGAGACAAGCACAATTGATTAAAAAATAATATGGCAACTTTGCCACCTGTGAGAACTTCAGCAGAACATGTAAATTAAAACCAGATGACCTCAGTAACCTGCTTTTAAAAGGCAAATGAGCATAAATAAGCAGTATGACTAATATTTACTAAACTAATTCTCTATTTCACCTTTTGGAATTCAAAATTATTTACCTCATGTATCATTTTAATTATTTTTACAGTTCATTCCCAGAGACCCTCGTTGCTGGGAAATTAATTAATGGGCACAATAGAAGAACTGTCAGCATTGTTTAAACATAATTTCAGCACTAGCCTCATTTACATGTATCCCTTTATTCTAAACAGTGGTACTGCTGAATTTTTTGTATGAAATTGTTAGTTCATTAATAAGAGCACAATGATATCCTTTTTTGCAGATATTCATGGGTTATCAAATCTGCTGAAATACATGCTTGAGACAATCACTAGAGCTTTTAGTCCACAGATTCCAAAGATACTGAAACAGTTGTATAATAGTTGTATCATTGTTTAAGTAATTTGCTTTAGGTTTATCATATTATTAGCATTAATAAAAGTTATCAAATTAATACTTCAAAACAGACCTACAGAAAGTAGTAAGTGCTACTCTACCATTTCACAACTGAAAGAATAATGTGAATACCTCTATACATATATATCACATATTTATACTGAAAAACTAAACCAAAATATAAATAACAGTATTTAAAAATAATGGTTGCTTATTCCAACTTCTCATCAAATAACAAGACAGTGCTTACTGACACACTGCCAACATGTAATTCAAAGAAATCCTCTCATGAAGTATGTTTTACGTAACATATGTCACTTCCAGATAGGAAGGTTCTTATGTGCCTTTCTGAGCAAATTTGGTTGTTTGATTACCATGAACTTTTAAATAAGATATTACTGGTCATTTGAGCAAAGCATATTAAATAATCCAACAAAGATATTGCTGAATTCTTGTTCAGTGAATAAAAACACTACAATCTCCAAATTCCTACTTCTGTAAAGCAGGGTGGAGGGGGTGGGGGAGGAGGTGATTACATCAATGTAATGCAAAAGTTCTTATTAGATTGACATCTATACCTGCACCTCATGTGTTCTAAGAAAGACCTATTTTCTTCTTAATAATAACAACAAATAAGTTTTAAAGCAAACTATTTCAACAACTTTTTTTCTTTCAAGGAATCCACCCATAAGAGCTGAGAATGAACTCATGAATGTTCAGTCACATGTTTTCTAATAGGTGGTCTTGTTGACTAAGATGGTAAGTGGAAATCAGAAAGGTATTTAGCAATAAGCACGAGATAATGCCTTCCTTCCCTGTTTTCCAAGCTGATCTTTACAAGTTATGTAGGCATGACAGAGTTGAATCATGACACAGAGTCAAGAACATCATCCAACTTTCTAGCACAGCCATTATCAAGATATATTCAAGACACATCACTGGCTGCTTCCCTTTCTCCCATCATTAAACCACATTACATTCTACAAAACAAGAAACAAGCAACAAAATCCTTAATTTCTGATCACCATTAGTCCTGTTGGAGGCTAGGAAATAGTGGGGATTGGTATTTTACCTCCATTTGCTGTCCTGCAAAAATCTTATTCATGAAAACACTGTTTTATTGCAGAGCAACATCTATCTGAATTAGTCTCTACTTATGGATGGCAATTTGCCTGAATGCTTAATCTTGCTTCATGATGATGATTTAATTATACCAAGCTTTTTGTGACCATATGAGTGCTTACAACATTCATTGGTCTGCACACTTCACATTTCATTCAACTTCTATTAAAACAAACTAATAATGCCACTGAAACTAAAGCAGGCAGTTGCTGAATGCAGCAACATCTTGTCTGATTAAAGAGAAGAAAAAGCACAACATCTGAAAACATTACTCAGCTGCTGTTCAGCTACGTCCAGCACAGAGGCTCTATAGTCTTGATTGTGCAAAACTGCAGGTTTATGAAAGGGCTGATGTCAAAAGCAACTGAAAAGCCAACACCACTACTCATTCCAAGTATCTGAATATCACTAGTCATTCAATATTGCAGCTGGAAATTTTAATAATGCACAAATTTTAATTAAATTCATTAAATACTTGATAGCTGTTGCCAAGAGCTTGATCTTGTTGGAGTGAATAAGATTAGCTGCTTCTTTTGTTAATACAAAAGACTCACCATGCTAATCCAAAAACTACTCTTCAGACCACTTCTATTCCTGCCTACCAATTGGTTAGCACACAAAGAATTAAGAGTGATGATCAGGTGCATCTTGGCTGAACTCTGATCTGAGCAAGAGACTATATCCACTAAATATGATCGCCTTTGTTAGATTTAGCGGAAGTATTTCTTGTGAATAAAACTACAATTCTGAGGATGCTAAATGACTTCATGGATGCCACAGCCTGGTCAGAACACAAATATCTTTCATGACACTGAATCAAGGTAAGATCTTTGATTTGAATCTTCTTAAGATGCTGACAATCAACTGCACAACAATCAAGACAAAGTCTGCTCTAAGAACAAGTCTTCACACCAGATGACCTATTGAAGACATCAGCATAAAGCAAAAGATTCATATGGGAATAGCAACACCTGTTTGTTGCAATCTGCTTTATCAAGGGTCTCTGGAGGTTACCTCTAATGCTACTATTGTTACCTCTGAAAAATGAAATTTTTATGTTGAACCTGAAGAGCCCTGAGCAATTAAGAGATTATAGCAACAGTAATAATATCATACTTTCCTCCATCTCAGATGTATCAGACACTAACCAAAAATGCTTTCCTAGCAGCCACTTTCTTAGAAAAGCTCCCACAAGAATATCCAGTAGCAGTGTAAATGAAGAAAAAAGTGGCAGAAAGTGAGGCAAAGATACTACCACCTGCATGCAATTTTATTAATTCTAATATTACCAATAATGCATTGGGGTTTTTCTGGAAAACCTTACTCCATCACAGATACAGCACAAGGGCTTAAAAAGCTCTTGTTATACAACAGCTTTTTCCATACTGACAGCCTGAGGTAACCTGCAAAGCTTCATGTTTTTCCTGTTTGACAGGACATCACCAGACTGTGAAGTTTAAGTTACTCAAATCTCTTATTGCTGTCAATAAACATGACTTGCTGTTTTCTTTCCATCAGCTTTTGTGTGCACCTCTCCACTAATCCATGCTGACATTTAAAGGACTGAGTCTTCAGTCCCAGTAGCTTGAGACACTTCCAACAGATGACAAAGCAAACAGGAAAGCCCTAATCACTGCCTCTACCCTTAAGCAGCTCAAAACAGGAGGACAGCTTTTATCCAAAGAAAAGCTTTCTGGCTGATTTTTTTGACTGAACACAAAATCTTCAGCTGAAATTCACATTTAACATCTAGTATTGTACTTCTGCAAATTCTTTTATCAAAAACTATTGACCAAATACTTTAAAAGCACAATAATATTCCCACTGAAACAACCTGGACACTACATTAGATTCCTAAGTATCTCTCCAAAATTTCAGAAGCATTTCACTAATTTATTTTATTTAAGACTTCAAAAGAGTACATAGTGAGGTTACAAATTACTCTTATTGGATTTATCTTCTACAATTATAAAAGAAAAAAATATATATGATTTTCTTCAAATCTCTTTATTAAGTTGTAATAGGCAACAAAAAAGAAATCATTAAAAAAAATATGATGCTACCAGGCTTCAAGATGAATTTTATAAACAAAATGAATGTGAAAGGAAAAAATACATTGCAAAGTAACAACTCAGCCTCTAGAAAATTACAACAGAAACCAAACAAAATATTATCTACCCAAGCTATGAACTAAAATAATGTACTTATTTATTAAAGAATGTAGCATCAAAATGTAATTGTTAACTGTATCTGTCCTTCAGCTTTATAATATTTTTTAAATTAATTTAACTGATTTTTCCTATATGACTTTGCCTATAGCAATGAAGGACTGAACTTTTAGACTTTAAAATCTAACTAAAATATTTCCCAAAATGCTGAAAAGATGTAAAGCTGTATGTTCAAGAATAAATTTAACTTAATGCCAATGTTTTCATATCTTGCAAATAAAGTAAACTGGAAATACAACTTCATTTGGTACACAGCTACAAGATTTTTGACACAGCTTACTCATCCAAGGTTACTTTGTGTACATCATGATTCCTTGATTCCCAAAAACCCTAAATCAATATCAAAATAGCAAAGGATATAGACAAATTAAATAAGAGATAAACCATATTTAATGCAATTAGATACCTTACAAAAAAAACTACACAGAGATTTTACGATGATCAATACTGATCATCCAATACCATTTTGGAAAACTGTTTTCTGTGCATCTTATTTTTCAGGGCAGCATTAAAAACTTACTGGTATAAAATCTCTGCTATCACAGAAAGGCTCAGTGGAAAGATGCAGTTCACCACTGACAAAAGCTGTAGCTCACTCCAGCCAAAACAAAGGCAGCACAGTGCTCATAGGTGGAAAAAATACACTCTAAACCAGCCATGTGCAAAAAATGAGCTGCAAAACAAGGTGATCAGCTTTGTATATCCCAAAGTTATACTGAGAATTTACACACTGAAGAAACTCCCAGAGCCATGCACCCAGGCACAGTGATAGAAACAGTGGTGGCAAACTATTAACTGATTTCAGAAGTTTTACAGTTCTTAGGACTAGTGATGAGCTACTGAAGACGGATCCTGGCCACCTTTCAAGAATCTGCATTTGCCACATGACTTTCAGACAGCAAGGACTCTATCAGGAGCATTTCAAGACCTGTTTATTTTTCATTTTATTCCACTAAAGCTTGGCTAGCTTTTAAAGGCTGTGAAAATTCACTGCATCCCTGGGCACTTAAACTATAAACCAAATTAATAATCACTTCTGAAAAACGACAAGGTGCTGCTACTATGGAAACAGGTGGGAAGCAAAGGTTGTGAGCACTGCTCACTGGGAGCCTACAGGGAACCAAACAGCAGAGCTCTGTTTCCATAACGGGTACAGGACCAGAGACAACGAGAATTTAAAACAAAAAGAAAAACAAGAAAAAAAAAGTCATAGCCCAGTTAGAATAAAAGCCATGAAGAGTGCATGTATAATGAAACAAGACTCAATACCAGAGATGAAGGGAATCTACAAGTCAGAAAACCAAAACTCTCTTTACCACATACCTAATTTACATAGCAGGTATTCCGAGATAATACTAATAACCACACTTAAAAAATAAATATCCTGCAATCATACAAACATTTAGTCTGCACTTAAATATTTAACTTCAGAAGTCATACACTATCATGAAACAAAACACTTCAAATTGTATCTTATGGAAAACTGAACAAAACTGACATTTTTAATTATGAAAATATTTTATTAAAAAGCAGGTATTGGCTTGTTTTGAAACAAACCAACAGCACATAATCCCCAGAAACGTTTTTTTTTCTGAAATATTAAAATGAAATTAAAACATACCTAAGAGACAACTTTTCTCCATCTGCAACCTAAGCTTTAAAAAAGTATCACCAATGAAAGCTGTTTATACTTCTCGGAAAAGACAGATTGATTTGTTTTCCCATTAACACACTGCTTTTCCATGGGTTTAATAAATTACAATGAACAAGGAAAGAATCCCATTAGAAAGAAGAAAACCTGTTTATTAACAAACAGGAAGATGATTAGAATTTAAAGGCTCAATCATGAAAATGCTACTATTAGTTTTGTGGAACTTTGAGCACAATGTATAAGTTTTTTTTCAGCAACATGAGAATTTATTAAATGATAATCAGAAGATCCAGTCTTTGTTGAGCTGACTTGTATTTAATAATTTATATAAAACTTTCACAAAGTCTGTTCCCCTTTTACAGAAAGGAAATAATAAGTGATGTTATCTGGAAATTTTCATCCATAACTTTTTGCAAAAAAGAAAGAAAAATTGACTGTATTTAAATGAAAAAGCAAGAAAGCACAGGCATTTCAACTATCTCTATTGTCCTATTTACTAGACCATGTTTCCTCTCCAAAATATTAATTTCTGCCTAGAATGCAAAAAAACTGTTGTATAGCTATTTGTATCTATTTAGCATATTCAAGGTATTATTACTATTTCCTAAGCCACTACATAAAACTTCCATTTTCAATACTATTTATTGTGTTTCATAAAAGTTCCATTAGAAACAAATTCAGAGCAAATATAAGTTGGAGGCATAATTTCCATTTATTACTTTTCATAATACTTTTTTCATTCAGAGGTATCAACACAATTCAAGTAATTACTGCCATTGTTCTCAAAGACAGATAAAGGACAAAAAATAATCACAGCATGCAATAATTGTAATCTACCAAAACCAATAGAATATGTAGTAAAGGTTGTACAATACAATGTATAGTGATCATATGGATATTTACGATGATCCAATTGGAGTATTGTAAAAGATTATTAATGTTTTCAGTTTGTGGGGGCTGTATTCCTTTTCAAAAACAGACACCAGGAGGTCAGGATAATGTCTCCAGAGGAAACGTGAGATCCCTTAGGAGCTTTCCTTCAGAGGAATTGAAGAAGGAAAGTTCCAGGGGCCACAGTGAACGCCAGAAGAAAAACTACAGCTAAGAACTGGGGGCCCACACCAACAAGAGTAAGAAAGAATGATGAGAGGATCAGGAAGCAAACAGAACTTGATAAAAGGAATTTCATAGAGGCCAGAGAGGGCATTGAGGAGTTTGCGAGGATTCAGAAAATCATTTCTGAATGACACAGCTACTGCAGTGTTTTGGTAAGGACTGCAAGCATTCTTTTGAAACACATTCTGACATACAGTCATGCACTGAAGCATGGCTGAGGCCAACCTGAGGTTTTGTTGAGCATCCAGGGTCTTGTCAGGGGTAGTACCTGTAGTTATGAACTATCTTTTTGCACATGGAAGTCTTTTCACAAAGTTTTATTTATCTCCTATTTCTTCCTTACTTAAAAGCATAATAGAAAGAAATGAGAGTCAGACTGGGCATTTCATGTAATATTTTCCCATACACTCCCTCTCTGCAGGAAAAAACAATCAGAAAGTACTTTAGTTTCAAAAATGTTCAGCCAAACTAAACTACAGAAGAGCCTTCAATTTTATCTCAGTCATCTGTTTCATTTATAAGCAAAGAATGTTCCATGTACTGCAATAAATTCAAGGCCTTCAATCTGTCTCCTGTCACAAGAAAAACGAGAATGTTGAGGAGCAAAAGATGGGAAAAACTATGAATTTCCATTAATTCCTGAAGTGGCCAAACACCTTTTGACTCCAGACTAATGCAGAATATCATGCCAAATTTCCTTTACTCTGATATTCAAAACCAGAGAACTAATACAGACACAACTTTTTTTTTTTTTACCTAAAAATGAAGATTTCTCAGAACTTGGTAAACATTTATGACGTAATTCTTAGCACTCTGAAGTCAAATGGACACCACCATCTTCCCTTTAGGAAAGGAAAGCATAGCTAATTCAGAATTATTAACACATGCTCTCTTTCATTATTCACTCTCTTTAAGAAAGCATGGACATGCACAATTGCCAGTCCAACCTCCAGCAGTAATGGTATTCATCAGTAATCTTCTTGTGAGCCTTTACAATGGCTCTACTACTTGACTTCAATCAGCTGTAAAGCTCTTTTATTCTGTTATCACATCAGTGTGAGGGAATGAATGCCAAGGATTGAATGCCCTCCTAAAGGAGTGCAGTCATGCTGTTAGAATAGCAATGAGCTTCATCTGACACTGCTCAACACGTTCTTTCACACTCCCTCACTCTCACAGAGAAACACATGCATGACAAAAATAAATATCTGCTGAGTGAGAATGCTAAGAAACAGATCTACAGAATAATATACTAAATAGAGCATATCACAGTTTAATAGAAAGAGTTGAAAGTTGATATAAAGGATGAAATTAATAAACAACTGGCAGCAGTTGTGTTCCATTTGTCAGAGGAAAAGGATGAGTGGAATAATTATGCTACTAGTGAGAATAACTCAGAAGTTCTTTACAGAATGTCTCATCTATTAATACTCAATTCTTCTTAAGCACTTTTTATTTTTGCTGATGCAAGGACTGAAGCACAGACTTGTTCTTAATCATTTTAATAAAGTGAAGAAAACTAGATGTCAGATAAAAAAAATGGATGATTGTTGATACTGTAAGTAGAATCTTTTGGTAGCTTAGGCTGTCTCCTCCCTCCACTGTTCAGTACTGTGTACATGTCTTCAGCCAAAACAAGGGGATAAGCCTGATATGAAATCTCTGCAAATATGCGCCAAGAATCTACACTGCCATATTGACAAAGCTATCAGACAGCTCAGGAAGGCGACTGAATTGTCATTCATAACTTAATCTTGCTTTCAGGACAAACTCAGAGGTTTTTACTTTTACGTTTGTTATTTCAAATACATCATCAACACTCCACCATGAAAGTAAGCTATGCTTTAGTAGGAAAAATAAAAAGTGCATTTTTCTAGCTCACGTACATTAGTGGATATTCAGTTATAAAGTGCTTTCCAAAAATTTATATTTCAGTAGTTAGTTATGATAAATTCCACATTCTGTACAGCTATAGAGCAGTGTCTTTCCTCTAGAAAGATTATTTCTAGTAAATATTTCAATCAAAATTTATTTTCACAATGATTTGGAAAAATCTACACAATCTTGTAGATAAGACAGAATGGCTGAAAGGAGGAAAGACATCAGAAAGCTTAGCAAAAAAAATTAATCAACTAACATAAGAAAACCTAATTCTTTTTGTAGGACATTCTCTTTTAAATCAGCACTAAGCTGCAAGTCCATTAATTCTCTAAATCTTACACTTCATAATCACAAACCCAGTGGTTTATGCTTCTATTTCCTGACAGTCACTAAGATATTCCGACTTTCTCCCTTCAGTTAAAATGTTTATATTAAAAAGAAATAATCTTCCTTGCATGAGAGCTTATTTAAATTCCTGTGCTGCTCCACAAAGGATGAAGGACGGAGTTGCAGACTGTGAAATGCCTTTGTGTTTGACCAGAAGCAGATTATTTCAATAGTGCACTACACTCTACAGTCCATTTTAGAGTGAACAGGAACACAGGGAAATCTCTCTGCTGTGAAGTATGCCAGCATCAACTCCAGCTTGGAGAAACAGAACGACTTTTCTGCCTCTTCTCAGGAATAAGGCATTGATGTGGCAAGTGAATGAGGCTTCTGAACACTGTTTTCAGAACACGAACTGACGTCTCAGTACACCAGAGATGCAATAAAACTTAATGAGTGACTCAACTGATCACATTTTCTTGAGAAACTACACTGATACAGTGACATAAACAGCAACTTTTCCAGTTGGAATGCGTAAAATAGTTTCCTGCACGTCTCAATCATGCTTGTAAAAAGATCAAAACTCAGGATGAAGCTCTACAAAACACTTTCCCCAGTGAAAGTACATAACTAAAATTGTGTCTGCAGTGGTGCTAGACTTTAGTATATAGCATTTTGGTGCCACCCTTTCCCAGCAATGCAAGGAAGTGAAGGCATCAACAGAAATCAGTAAAGCACTGATTTTTTTTAATTTTTTTTTTAGTGTAGGTGACCAACAAAAATTTATCGTAACTTGGTAAGGCAGTTTGACTAGATTATCATTGTAGGTCCCTTCCAAATGAACTATTCTATTCTGTTCTATTAATTACATAATAAAAAACAAACTGCACATGCAGTCAGTAAAACTGAGTTATTTCTCATGTAGAAACGGGCCAGAAATGACTGCTTCTAACATGGTCAGACAGCCATTCCCTGTCTCCTCTTACAACAGCATCATACAGAACTGCCCAGCTCTGCCTAGCTCCCTGCACCTTGCCTAAACTTAATCATGCCTAATAAACAATAAAGTTAAATTAGCAAAGGATCCTCCTCACAGCCATGGGTAGAAGAAATTAATTGCAGCTGAGATATCACAAGTTCAACCCCCTCACTGTCAGGAGAGCAAGAAGGCACTCACAACTCACACTTGGTTTCAGTAAAAAGCATTATTCAAAAGAACTAGGCTGCACCAAAGGCAGATTGCAAGAAGACACATGCTTGATGAAATAAAAACGGCTCTAGGCTGTTAACACACTGTTTTTACACCACATTAATGAACTCATGGGCATCATTTTCAGGATTATGTGTGAGATTAAGCTTGCTTTAGCACAGGTATGCATGATTCCACATGTGCTCATGTTCACACTTCCAAGAACTCCTTCTAAATATTTAGAGTTTTATGATTGAGGATTTATTTGCACTTCTGATAGCAATGAAGCAGAATAAGGGCAAGAAGAATAAGAAATTACTGCACTGTGAGTAAAAACATTTAAAGAAGATTTAACTCTACGAAGTCTACTTTGCTACTGATACTAGCAGAATTTCTGGAAATGACATTAGCAAAAATATTTATAGCAACAAGCTGATTAATCTGAATAAAATAAGGGGATAATCTGAATAAAATAAGGGGATAAAATGCATAGAGTATCTTATATAATAAATTCAAATGCATCTAAAAGAAAACATATAGTCATTACATTTTAATATCCAAATGAGTAATTGTTAAATTTCTCGTTAAAAAGTGCTTTACAAGACTTATTTACTACAGTGAAAGTACCTGCAACAGTACTCTGACTTTGCATAATTTTCTGTTAATTACCTAGACTTTGCAATAGGATGGAAAACTAATAATGTGGTATTTAGTACTTATATAAAGGAACAACTTGGAAGAAAACCAAATTCTGAATGGCTTTAAATTACTCAAAAAGATGAAAGAATTTTTTTATCTTCCCTTCATTTTCCAAGCAGTTATTTGAGGGATCAAAGCATGTTAACACAACTGTTTTATTTAGAAATATTAAAAACAAGACAACTCATCTCTCCTACACTTTGTTCCCCCTGCTTCATCCCTCCTGCCCTGCTGAAGGAATAACATTGGGTTTTTTTAATGCTGTTAAACAATATAAATGTCTTGTCCATAGTGGAAAGCTATCACACTTAAAATTAAAGAAATATTTATTTCCAAATATATGCACTCCTGACATTTAAACACATATAGAACTGATACTAATGTTTTGTGAAGAACAAAATGTTTCTGATATGAATAATGTGGAACTAAATAAGACATAAATTATTAAAAAGTCGATTACTGGAAACACGGGAGGTCAAAATGGACTAGGAGACCATTTGCTTGAGACTAGGAAGAAGAAGCAGTAAAGAGAGAAGATGAACAAAGAGCAGGTCTTTTCTATGTGAGCAATATTAACACCTAGAAGAAACCACTTTGCACTTTGAGTAAGTTTATTCACACAAAAAGGTCTACCTACCACAATCCCATTAAAAATAAGAGCTTTGATGAATAACTGTCTAAAGGCTTTCTTGACTTAATTAGAAGCAAAGATATAATTTTCCTGAAATACGAATCAGATTTTATTTAAAATATTAAAATTAAAAGCATTAATATTAAAATTAATACTTTTAATATGAAAAATATTTAAAATATTTCATTTTTTTGTCTATTTTTTTCTTGATACTTTCCTCTGCTTATTTATTTGTCAGCAAATCAAGCCACCTGCTGACTTGGACTGAATGAAGAAGCCAGCTCTCCTCAGAGGTCTCTTCCTATATTTGAAGACCAAACAAGGAAGTTAAATTTCCCTACCGTGTTATATTGCCAAGTGCTCAAATACAAAGTACTTAGAAGGAAAAGCAGAAAATATATTTAAAAAATAAAAGAGGATACATTTAAGAATATTGCTTTTAAGTAAAACAAACAAGGAGGACACATTTAAGAATACAGCTTTTAAACAAAACAAATTTACATAGAAAATGCAGATACCTGTATCTCAAAAATCAACATGTTGCATTCTTCTATTTAAATATGTAAATTAATAGAAAAATTCATTATCCATATTGTAAGCTAAAAAATACTGTGAATGAAGAAATGCTGCCTGATTTTGCATGTCAACTTTGCATTCCTTAGACCCTAAAGGTGACATAAAACTTTCCAAACATGATGTGGTTATGCCTTGTAGAAGAAGAAAAACAGTCTTGAATCACATGGAGTTTATAAAAATTGTAAAAAGAGTATCTTCATCAACCTTTCTAACCTAAACATCATTTTCTGTGTGGAATATATGCAAATGTTATCAACACAGCTTCAGTGTCCCAGTATGGCTACTCTAAAATAATCTAAGTGGTATATTTTGTCCTTGACAGTTAACAGTAAGGGAAAATTCAAGAAAGTGCAAGGATTAGGTAACTTCTTCCTATCCACCAGCATCTTAGCACAGAGATATCTTTACCCAGATATTGGAATCTGTTTCAATTCCTAATTATAGATTTTTCTTCTCTCACAAGTTTGCTCAGTCCCTTTTTGAATCCAAATAACAATCAGGCCCCATGGAGTGTTGTGGTAAAGAGTTCAACAATTAAATTGTGTGCTGCGTAAAGACCTTAGGCTTGGACCTGACACCAGTTTTTAAATGTGACTAACTTTTCCCTGTGTCACATGTACTTTGTACACCTGTGCTACATTCCTCTCCCAATCTTTTTTCCTCCCCTGTCAGGCAAAGGAGTCTTGAAGGAGCAATTCTTGACTTTTATTTATTCTTGACTTCCTCCAACCTGTTCCACAGGAACACCATAGATTAATATATTGGCAAAATTAAGCTCTCTTTCATTCTTCATTCTAGTATTTTCATAAAAGTATTATGACCTCCAGTTCTTGCTCCTAATTGGCAACACACAGTTCATGGTTAAAGATTATGCACCAGAATATAATTTCCTTTTTCTCCCCAGATCTTTCCCTGTCACTTAACATTTACATGAATGGGAATTTCAAGTGCCACTCTATTTTTGTCACTCTGTCTCAGAAGGTCTTTCTGCTTTTCTAGGTTTGTAAGTTCAGTTCTATGCTAATTCTGAATGAGCTTTTACCAGCTGTTATTTAATTTTCTTTCCTGATCACTTGTGATGATACTAAATAATGACATGTTCAAAATTAAATATGTAACATTTACCTAATGCAGGTACAACCAGCACATGTAGCAAAAATAGAGACATCTGCTGTACTTTCTGTTCATTAGCTTAAAAATTGTATTTTGATCTGTAAATTTTCTACTTGTTATGCTACCAGATACAAATCTTTTGCTCAGATATGAAATAAATATCTGTTTTGTTTCAACTTCATCTACTGTGCATTTCAAAGTAACTGAATGACCTTTTTTAAACTTGTAATCAACAAAGTAAGTTCCTACAGTGAAAAAAGGAGAAATAGTGTGATATCAAAATATCTTTCCATTAATACTTCCCAGATGCTTGCACTGTTTTCTCTGAATTGGTAACTACTCAGTGACTGTATTATGTAAAAATTGATAACAAGAAATGGTTCAACAAAGATACTTTAACTGCAAACTATTCTGAAATGCCTTTAGTGGGGCTTTTTTGATCTGCTTCCCATCAGTAGCATTTCTGTGCACAATTTGACATTTTAATAATAAATCACCACAGCTATTAATATTTCCTCTGTGTTCGGTCTCTGAAGTAATGTGATACAACAGAAATTAATGACAGAGTTAAAATAACTAAGTATATCTAAAGTATACTAAGATGAAACTTAGACATGTCTTTTTTTTATCTTTTATTTTTTCTATTCCATTAACATCCTCAGTCCAGCTGAGAAAATACATTTTTTAAATTTAAGTAGATTAAGCATTTAAAAATAAAACTCATTACAACTGCCTGAATTTTAATAACAAAAATATCTAATAAAATACAAGACCTGAGGACTTTTGAAGAAACATGGCAAAAAAGACATTTCAAACACTCTGAGATAATTCTTCTCTAGCCAATCTTTAAACAGAATTATCTCAAACAATGCTACAAGTGCTGCTATTATTTCCAGCTGCTTCCAAATAATAGTTTTCTGGAATTCTGAACAAACTCCCTCAAAAAAAGTCTCAGTTTTAGTCAGTAGGAAAAAAACTTCATCACACCAAAATTAGAAATAAACCTCTTTTAATGAATCTCTGTTTTAAAATATGACCTAATCTGCAGGTTGAAAGATCATCACACAGGAAGATAATGTGAGCTTTGTATGAATCACTACTAATCAGCTATCCACAGAAAGGAAAGTATCTTTGATTGAACTGCTATATTAAAAAGTATAGAAAATGAGTACCTTAGTTCTTTTTAAAGTATCAGCCTGTAAGTTTATGAACTAAATTTTAATTACTGTTGAGCAACTGGCATGATATAGGTTTTCCTGTTTATTACTCACAGTTGCATACCAGCTTGCCAGTAAAATCTTTAATATTCTCATTTCTAAATGCATTGAGTGTGATCAGTGTGTACTTTCTGCTAGGAAAAAGGCATAAAAGACAAGTTCAAATGCTTACTAGGTTTATGAAGAAGACTATTGTAAGAAGGATGGCTTTGTCAGTTTGATTAGATTAACACAATCCATCAGCTTGCACAACATACGTCGCTCTTCAAAATACAGGTATTGCCACTTCCTTAGTGGATGCTAATGCATTTAAATTGAAAAGCACTGGTATCACATCTTTCCAAATCAAATTTCCAGGCAAAATAAACTGAGATAAACTGAATGGCATCTGATGGCAGCATCTATAAACACAATCCCCTCAGAAAAGAGTAAGTTAAAAAGAAATGAAGTACAACTATCTGTATGTTTTCTCATGAAGATGCAATTTTATTTTAAAAATGTACATGGAATTTGTACCTAGTTTACGTATATGGGAAATTACATGACAATTTTTGGAACTGTTGAGCAATACAGGAAAAAATTACTAAAACAAAAATGGAAAAATTTGCAAAATAGTTAGCATGGGTTTATGAAAAGCAGGTCCTGCTTGACTAACCAGAGCTCTTTCTATGACAAGGTGACCTGCTGTGCTAGGTTCTGATTCATGGTTGCAGAAATAAATGATGAATTTTATCTTGTATTTTATCATGCAATCATGATATAGCAATGTCATCAAATCTAGATATTTGTGAACTTTTGTTAACCAAGCACAAATAGTCTGAAAAAACTATTGTAAAATGTGCACAGCTTTTCCATTTTTTTCAGCAGGTGTTCAAGATGCACTGGGTAGCATTAGATACAGACTAAGAGCCATTTGATAGACTGCACTGATCTCCATGTAATAACATAATGCACTACTGGCCTTGACAAAATGTCTAATTAATCCAGGATTATGTGAGATGGATCAAATAGGGTTATCTGAAAGCTTATTTCAGCATTCACATTAGCAAGTAACTGAAGGCAATCGCAGATGACAGGAAGATCAGAGCTGAGGTCCCTACAGGATGTTGCCTATAAGCAACTACAAGTATAAACCTCATAATGAGCAGCATGGCTATTAGCACCACATTGTTCAAAAAAGCTAGAAGTTTCATTCCCATAGCTGTGAAAAATACATCTTTAAAACAACAACTTAATGGTACTAGAGAAAGAAAACATTTTTAATTTCAAGGGGAAGGAATAAAACAAGGAAAATACAAAAGCTGCAGTTGGAGGACTTGGAAACAAAAGTAGAAAGGTTGGTGAATTGTCCATGCTGCTTAAAACAGTGGAGAAATAAAAGCTAGCCTGTGTGAAATTAAAGCATTGTGAACCCCTGCAAATGGAATGAAAAGAAATCACATTAATCAACTAAATACAAGTAGGCTTTATTATTTTGCTAAAGTGGGCTGAAGTATCCTTAGTGTAATAATATTCAACCTTTCAAAATAATAGTAGCTAAATGCAGTATATAGCCCACTATAAACATTAGAGAAAAGGGTATTGTTCAACTTCACAAATTAGCAGTTTAACCATAGGCATTTAAAAGAGAAGAAAAAAAGAAAAGAAAAAGGTATGATTTTTTTAAACTCATTTCATAAGTTACCTTCAAATGAAGTTTCCAAAGGCATTTTTTGCACCTTCTGTCAGCATACATGAATGACAAACTTGTGCCAATGGCAACACAAAATTCAACTTCTATCTGATTGCATGGGCTCAATATTTGTCAAACATCAGGGTTAATACAAACTGAGGAAGCTATAAAGTACACTATTCTTTCTTACAATTAATTTTTTTATTAAATAAAAATCAAGTCCTATTTTTCCCTCCCTACTGTGGAAAAATGCAGTTCCAGAATTTAACCTACATACCTCCAGCTTGAATCAAAATTTATCTTCCTTCCATTACCAACAGTCACAGCTTTCAAAAACTACAACAGCAGATGTGGAGTCACCATCTCTGAAAGGTATTTCCCACAACAGCTATTTTCACTTTGTAAACTCTTTCATTGTTTACAAAGTCATGATAATACTGCAGCACAGTAATGATGCAATTGTGATTCAGACATTATACTGAGTCTTCAATGAGTGTTTTAGAGAAATTTGAATTTTAGCTTCATTGAAAGATATCATTACCCCATAGAACATTATTGAAGACAACTGAGTTACCTGAAATGAATCTTACCCACTGACTCCCAGGTACAAGTTTGTTAAATGGTTCATTTGCACATGCAGTGAAAGTGGATTGGGGTGTAGCTAAAAAGAATACAGAATCTATATAATTTCTATATGAATATAGAAATGAATGTTCATTCACAGACATATGTTTTCAAAAAGGTAAATAGACGACGCAAAATTTAAAACAAAACAAAAAATGGAAGCATCAAATTAATTCACTAATTTAAAATATGCAGTTATGATTAGTAATACCAAATTTGTATACTTAATCACAGTAACCAGTACAATAACTAAATATTTTGCAAATTATACTTTTACAGTATATACTCTGTTCAGAGAGCTGAATAATCAGGACAACTTTATTTCTGAACTAGTGCCCAACTGAAGATTTCTACATTGAAATTTTTTATTGTTTAGAAATGAATCTTAACAGCTAAAGGTGGTAAAGATTTAGTGGAATAATGCTTACTAAAGACAGCCCAGAGGACTGTTGAAATCAGATTTAATTTGAAAACCACTGTCCATTTCTGATGCCCTATTAGGCATTACTTTAGAACTTCTTCATATTCACCTAAATACTGCAGCATAAATAGCA
This sequence comes from Lichenostomus cassidix, assembly GCF_008360975.1. NCBI lineage: Eukaryota > Metazoa > Chordata > Aves > Passeriformes > Meliphagidae > Lichenostomus > Lichenostomus cassidix. Next base: position 15,397,201 of record NC_139480.1, on the reverse strand, counting down.
TTATTTCAATTTCACACTACAAAAAAATATTAATTCCAACTAAGCACAGAACAGACAAAATTTATCAGATTTATATACACTTTGAAATAGTTGGAGTTTTTTGATCAGTAGTTCCTGAACTACTGCTGGGAGAAAAGAAACTAAATTGGGATAACCATATGAATACTTAGAGAGAAAAAGTTAAGAAAATGAAGGAACTGAATGATGGAACATCTGAGTAATGGCAGAAGAAGAAAATTACATATTCTATCTGATTTAAAGGGATTCATATTATTTGTATTAGATGAAAATTAAAAAAAAAAAAAAAAAAGAATGAGAATTGGGGTTTCTGAAATTCTGTGAGGGGAAAGTACCATACAGATTGTCTGGAAAATATAAGAGGAAAATAGGTTGAACAAAAAAATCCTATGCAGAATCTACTACAAGAGGTTATGAAATAAGAGAAGCAAGAGTTCTGTTGAGGAAAAGAGGAATTCTTGGTATCAGTAATTGTCACAGCTATCTCAGGAGAACTGTCATACAGATGTTCTGAAACACATAACTAAGGAAGACAGGTCAGGGAAAAAAAAGTAGATATGCAAATCATCAGCATAAGCTGACAGTGAATTTGTAAGAAAGCCTCAGATCACCCATGAACATGATGGAGAAGGAAGAGTGAAAAAGAACCAAGAACCCCTGTGAGACTAGAAGAAAGGGCAGAATAGCTCTCAAAATAGACAGCCAAGGACAATGCAAGTGGCAGAGCAAAGCACAAGACTGTCATGTACAAGGAATACAAGAAAGGCCAGAAGATTAAAGAAGTAGTGATCATTACTAGGAGCTATAGGACTGGAGAGACAAAAGAAGATAAGATTTTTAATATTTCATGTAGTTCTAATGATGTTGTGCATTCCAGAAACAAACAGTAATTATACCAATTTCATAAGCCCTCCGCAAGGATCTATGCTGCTATAAAGAAGCTATTTTTACTGGGTTTTACTGGATTTGTTGAATATTAGTTTGTCCTTTCTCCTCAGCCCCCCCCAAGGTTGTGTTTGAATTTAGGTATTTATGTCTTACACAGGGGCAAAGAGTTAAAATTATCTTTAATGTTTGGTAAATTTTCTGTGCAGGCTGCATTAGCTATGGATGCCTTAATAAATTTGAAGCAAGGAACCAGAGAACTGTACAATATGTTAAGACTTTTGTATATTTGTTTAGGTTTTAACAACAACAAGACATCAAAACAAAAAAGGAAAAGAAATGGCAGTCATGGTGTAGTTGTTAGTGCTCACTTCTACGAACAATGACCAGTACAACTAAGTGGTGCTCGAGAAAAGAGAACTAAGTAGATTCCAGTTTTAAAATACTAAAGTAAACAATTTGAAATTGTAGTCTTAATTGTAAGGTAGCCTTAAAACACATCAGTGAAGCTCAGTGAGGAAGGGCTCTATGGGAGGAAGGAGCAGCTCTGTCCTGCATTGCAGGGATGCCCTGCAAAGTTCCTGTTGAGCTCTGGCTCCTTCCCCTGGGAATTGTGACTTACACATTGGCTCCACATCCCTGCTCACAACGTGCACTGGGGAGTCCCTGCATCCAGGCACAAAACTGGAGCACAAACAGAATGCAAGCATTGGGCACTAGCTCTCATGTTTAATGAACATTAATGGTATACAAAGAAAAATCATAATCAGTAATTCAAAGAAGTTTCAGAGAAGAATGCTTATAATGGAGTGTTCCCCTTGTTTCTTTTTTTTTTTAATGGTTCCTGAAGGCAGAAGTGAAACAAGCAAACATAACTTACACTGAATGAGCCTTAACTGAACACCCTGCAAAGACAATGACAATTATTTTGCTATATTGTACTAAATAACACTTACAATATATTTGAATTTTTTTCAGTACTGTTTAAGATGTAATAATAACAATCCATTTTTAAAGTAATGAAGGAAGCTTACTCTCCCCTACTCTCCTTACTGCAAGAGAAATTCATGTGGTTGTAAAAGCCATGCAGCTGGGAGCACTCAGTAGATGGATCTGAGCTGCTTCATGCATCATCAAAGGTACTCTTTATCAACAGTGAACCAGTTTGCCATAAACAAATGCCCTGAAGATAAACTTACAGTTACCTGTTTCTACAGCCATTTTTTGGCTTACAGAATTTTTATTGTGTATAGCTAAAATTAAGAAATCTCTGACTTTCACATACTAGTTTTAGGTTACTGTACTGGCAGTTCTATAATTAAATTTAATAATTGAAAATAAACAGTATGTTACATAGACAGTGGAACAATTTTTTTAAGATAAATCAGGAATAACTGAGCTAAAACAGGTTACAACATTTTACAATACAGTATGTAAAGAATGAACTACTTTTCAGAAGCACTGATATTACTTAGTTCAAGAACCTGGTTTATGCAGATCTGTAGAAATAACAGAATTAAATTCCAATTGAGTTGTATCTGGAAGAGATACTTTGGAAGATCATTCATTTGGAAGGGTCATTCAGAAGACTCAAAATAGGTCTAAGTAAACTGAAACAATACCTATTCAATCAATAGAAAGCATGGAGTACCAGAGAGAGCTGTTTTCAGAGAACAACCATACACCTGACAGCAGCTGAAAAAATAGTCCAAGGAGATTGAAATCTGACATGTTTAACTAACCTTCACTGAATACTGGGATAACAATAAAGCACATTAACAAAGCAAAAGTGCATGAGGCTTTTTCAATAAGAATTTAGCATTTTTCTTAGATTAAGTATATTTCTCCCTTTATTGTCACCTTATTAACAAAATACCAGAACATAAAATTAATTCATCAAGAAAGTGTTAGCCTATTTGCATAAGGAGCACTACCAAAGGAGTTTCCTCACTGAAGAACCATGAAAGTGCTGCTTCTTCTAGAGGAAAATAAATTTTTAAATAGAACCAAATGATAAGTTTAATAAACACCTACAGTAATTTCTTTGCTATCTAATGAAAAGTCATTTAATGCCACCTTGAACTCAATAAAATCCCAGAATCACAGGATAGGTGAGCTTGAAAGGGACCACAGTGAGTCATTTGGTCCAGCCTTCCTGGTCAAGCATAGTTATTCTAGAGCTCATGGCACAGGATTGTGTCCAGACAGTTCTGAAATATCTCCAGTGAGGGAGACTCCACAGCCTCTCTGGGCAACCTGTTGCACAGGACAAAGCATAGGCTCATCCACACCACCTTCCATGTAGTTAGGTGATTTCATTTATAGCAACATAAGGAGTTACACAGACATATAAGGAGACAGATCTGATGAAAAATTATCCAACAGAAAATTATACATCTGAAAGCAACAGTGAAATCAGAGCAAAGATGGACAGCTCAGCACACCAGTAAACCTGTGACAGCTCACTCATCAGAAAGACATTCATCTTTGTCATTCTAGATGATTCATCACATTGTGGAGCAGGAAGGCATGAGATCAGTGTAAGGAAAGTCCTAGTAATGAACAACAGCATATGTGGAAGCAAAGGCAGAAAATTGGTTACTGATTGCTTCATTTAGATGCAGCAGAAAATGTGGACAAATATCTTTCAAACACATGCAAGAAAACACTTTTTAAAAAGTATGTGATATATTCTCAGTTCCTGACTTCCCAGTTTGCAGAGGCAAAACAGATGTGAAGCAGCTACTCTTAATACATACTCATTTAACTTAAGTCTAATATAAAGCACAGAATTATTTAAGTTGGAAAGGACCTCTTGAGATCATCTAAGATCCTAATCACCCTTCTAAAGCAGGGTCACCTGGATAGGGTTGTCTAGGAGCACATCTAGATGGTATCTGAATAGCTCCAAGGATGGAAACCCCATAAATTAGGCAAGCAATGGCAGTTTGATGACCTTCACAGAACAAAGTGTTTTCTGGTGTTCACATAGAATTCTATATGTTTCAATTTGTGCCCACTACTTCTTGCCTTCTCACTGTGCACTACTCAGCACTTTTACAAATATATACATAATTCGGAGACTAAGGGAATACATGAAAAATAGAGTACTAATTTTAAAACTGCTTTTGAAATTACAGAAAACTGTTAGGAAAGTCTGATGTGTACAGAATCTAAATGATACACAAAATTAAAAAGCATAAGGATGTAAGAAAAGCAATATTCCTTTTTGTCTTGTATAGCAACACAATTCTCTTTCAGACTTTGGTCATTGAGAACAATATTAATTTTAATAAAGCCTTCTTCTAGAAACACTGACTACTTCAAAGTAGCTAAGGAGCAAAACAAAATGTTTTCTATACTGTATCTAACATTCTACTAGGATCCTATATTCATTGCTCAAGATCCTGATCAATAAAGCACTTGAGAATACATGCTTACATAACGAAATTCATGAGTTGGTCTGTTGAAGTCAATGAGATTACACACATTCTTTAAGCTAAGCGTAAGAGAAAATACTTTCTGCATTCACAATCAACTTGCATTTAGCCACAAAAAAATTATCATCTATTTCAATAGTACTAGAAGCTGCCTTAAGGAATTGAACCTAGAAAAACCTACAGGCTTCCCTATGTATATCACTGTGTTTTGATTTTCTGTTTTTTGCATGTCTAAATACCTTCCTCACAAAAAAGCATGGGTACACATCTTTCTCCTTCTTTTATTTTCCACACTGAAAATTCCTCGATGTCAATGAATGCTACCAAAGAAAAATGAACAAAAATTAGCCATATGCAAACATATTTACAATCCACACTTACTTACATTAAAACAGTTGATCTAGTGGTCAAGAATTTCACATCATAAAAAATCCTCTTTAATATTATGAACGGAATTTTAACTCAGTTTTTGCAAAAACACAGAGTGCTTCCATTTTGAGATGAAGATTTCTATATCTGAATGCCTACCAGCATGCTGTGTATTTATGCTACAAAGGTAATGAAGATAGAGTCAATATGTTCAATGAAGCCTAAAAAGGGATTCAGCTGATAAGCCACTCTAAACCATAAATCTCGTAAAGCACTCTAAATCTCTCTCTAGGCTCCTGAGTTTATTTACTGGGTGAAGCTTTGATACCCAACACAGCAGTGAACACAAACTTACAGAAAGATATCTTTTTGCACTTTTATCTCAAACTGAACCCCACCTCTGCTGTTCACAGTAAGCCCACTGGTAGGACGGGCAGACTAAGAACTTTGGAGTTCTAGACCTCTAAACACAGAAATTCCCAAGTACTGGCAAGTAATATGCAAAGACATTCAAAGGCATGCATTTGTGCCAGGTAACTTCAACTGTTATGGGAGTCATATTTGAGCATCTCATAGAGGCTGCTACCATAAGCTTTATATCTGCCAGTGCTAGTGAAACTACCCATCACAGTTGGGAAGCTGAATGTGCACACTGCTCTGTGCTAGAATGTGGTCCAGAGAAAATCAGGACCTACTTAGTCTGTTTTCAGTGAGAATTTCGGAGCCCTGTCTCTCTATGTGAAACTAAAAAATAAATAGGAAAAACTAACAAACTAGACTTGGATGATCAACAAAATAGTACCAATCATATATACACACCATTACAATTCTACAAATACCATTTGGCTTTTTTCTATTCTAGGAGAAAACCTGGGAGTTATATATAAATGTGAATTAAAGTATGTTCAATTCACATTGAAAAGCTGAATTATTATTTAAGAAACTTGTTTTTTCTCCCTTGTGCACATAATCCTTAGGCACATTAAATACTACACATATAGTTATATATACTTTTATATATATACATATATATAGTTAAAGCAATGTGGTTCTTTTTTTGACTAACACTCTTACCTTATTTTCTTTGAGTTTTCTATTATTTCAGATTGCACTTAACATAAGACAAACAATAAGAGGTCAGTGACTTCAGTGCTTTATCACTGAAACATAATTGCCTGCCACAATAAATTCCTAATGAGCACCACTCTTGGCAACACAAGGTTGCCCTGGCAACAAAGTTATCCCAGAAGGTAACTATCCATGAGGTAGAAGGAGATGACAGTCAGTCGTCTGACAAAGATTCAAAAACTATAAAAACTTTTCTATTGCTCAAGTTCAACAGAAGCTTGATGTACCAGGAGTCTGTTGACACGAGAAAATACTGACTCGCTGAATACAAAGGGATCGAGAAACTTCCAAATGAATGCAGAGTTAGAACAAGGACATTATGTTAAAACAGCTACATGTTTAGATTGCCAATCTTGCAATAAAAGGCTCTTCTCTCACTTGTTCATGTCTTCCTATGGTTCCAAATAACTAGGATTTAAACCATACTTTTACATCTACTTTTAAAGAGGACAATGTGAAAAGGTTTTCCTGAATTATAATAGAAGCTGGCAAGATCAAGGCTGAGCTCATAGACAGTAGGACATTGAATTCCAGCTCTGAAGTAGGGAGCTAAAAAAATTCCCAAAAGAAAACAAGAGGTGGCAAAATCAAAGGTAGAGGCATGACCTGAGTACAGTCTCCTGAGGACACTGATGCTTTTCAACTCAGGAGCTGGTTTCTCTTACAGTATATGGCAGGTAGTAACAAGAAGAGTCATTACTAAGCCACACAGTATTTTTACCTTTATTTCCTAAGAAAATTAAACTTTAATGTTCACATTTTACATCTGGCAGGAAAGGTTATATCCCACTATGTCTGTCTCCTCTACTCCAGAACATTTAACCTACCGGCCAGTTTCAGTCAAATTGACAAATGCCTAGAAATCTGAAAGACATGATCCTACCCACATGTTAGTAATTGGATATTAAATATTCATATGTCCAGATGCTTCTTACAAGGTAACTAAGCCAGATTCTAAAATTAAGCTATTGTCAAATGAGAGAGAAAGTGTTCATGAATTAAAAGGACAAAAATAACAGAATAGAATCTGTGTTGTTCACTAAAATACTAAGTGGTCTTGAAAAATATTATTTTGGTAGAAATGCAAAGTTATTCAGAATAGCTTTTATTGGTAAAAAATAAAGCTGGCTTCAAAAAATTACAGAAAGCTGTTGTGCCATTGAATAATAAAATGACAAATGAAATTCAGTCTGGATATACACACAGAGGTAAAAACACTGCAAAGCATAAACATCTGATGTCATCCCTGACATGAACCACTAAGACAATCAAGTTGGACTAATTATGACCAATTACCAGAAGTACTCACTTGTGACAGGAGAAACGGCATGAAAAACTATACATAAAGAAATAAAAAAATAGGAAACCACTTAAATCTCATTTATGAATCCATGGCGCTCTCATCTCTTGAAGAAGCCTCCCTTTACTACACAACAGAAATAAGCAGAAAAAGCACATATGAAAGGGCTTTTATAAGTACAGATATTTTCAGCTTGTAAAAGGAGTGATTGCATACAGAGATGGAAAACAGTTCTGAGAGAGTTGATGGGGAAAAAGTGAATAAAGAATGATTTGACACAATTTCTCATCATCAAAGAAATAAGTAGAAATGAATTCAAAAGAATCTTTTGTTAAGTCAAAGAAGGAAAAATTCTTTTCACACTGCAGAAAGAATTGCAAAAAAATCACTGCCACGGGATGTTTTAAGCAGCACAATTTAAAAAAACATAGATACATATTTAATAATACTCAATAGGCATTTAAAAATTCAGTACAACAGATAAATATATAATAAATCTTGCAAGTAGAAGAAGATGGGAGGGTATATACCTTCCCACTGTTTTGGTCTCACTCTAAATGTTTGGGTTTGTCCACTTAACCTAATCTGGTTCAAGGATCTTTATGGTCCAAAAAGACCAGACTGGAACAGTGAGAGGTTTCACACTCTCTAAATTCCTGGCCATGAAAAATTAAATCTGATTTCAGTATTTGTATTTTGAATCTCTTGTCTCAGGTGGCTTAAGGCTTTGATTGAGACCAGGCATAGTAATAAATATCTTTCTTTTATAGATTCTGCAGTGTCTGTTGAGAAATGTACTCCAGTTTCAACTTTAATTGATTTTTTTTTTTTAATAAGCACTAAACATAAGACAACTCTACTGGAAAACACTTAAATCATTCTCATGTTCAGGGAATGAAATTCTCTGATTGAGTCTATGTGAAAAATAGAAACACAGGAAAGAACTGTAACTGCATTTTTGAACACTTCTTAAATTCCAATGACTTGCGGCCAGACAAAAATCATTATTGTCATAAACCTTCTCCCCCCTCTTTATGTATTTTATCTCTCTCTTTTTTTTTTGGTTGGGAAGGCGGTGTGTGAAGGAGGACCAAGAGGTGGTGGTATGTCGCTGTTGAGCAGCTAACAGAGTAATGAAAGCACCAGTTCTCAGTGGTAAGAAGGAATGACCTTTATTGTTTTGATTTTATCACATATATAGAGTTCTCAAAAGTCACCCAGATTGGTCAGTCAGAAGCCTTCCCCCAGGCCTGATTGGCCAGGCCTGCACTGTCCAAGCTCTGGGACACTGCTCCAACAACACCCAAACTTTATCTTTATTTACAAAATACAAAAAGAGTTCCCGGGGGAAAAACCTGTGCTAGCCACAGTGGTGGTACAATTTATGTAACCAAAATTTTATTTTAATAATCCCTAGAGTTGCACATCTACTTTCAATCTGGATAAAGAGAAAACCTGTGCTTCTGCAGTTTTGAATGAGTTTAATAAGGTTTCTGGATTCTCAGCACTTCTGGAAAATTGTACAAATGTTATTTCTTAAAACTTAACATTAGATGCCTACTTTTAAACAAAAGCCCCTTGATCAAAAGCTAGTAATGAGCTACATAAATGATGCCAACAAATAAATGGGAAACAAATATGTTTGTTACCATATTGGTCAAGAAAGCATATGAGGTCCAATATAAGATACATGACAATAAAAATGAACACTAAGTCAAACAAATGAAAAATATACTTTAGCCCTTCTAGAAGAAGTGAAGGATATAAATGGCTGGTCAATTACATGGGATAATACATTTACATTTTCTAGAAAAAAATAGCATTTATTTTGGGCAAAGAAAACATCAGCCTCCTCAATTAAGAAAAAAGAAAAAAATTCAAGAAGGAAATAAATGTATTTTCTAGACCCACCTGCAGGACTTCAGGAAGAAAGATACAAGCCAGCAGGCTCTCCAAGCAATAGATGCTCCCTATTGAAGTTTCTCTAAAGGATGCAACCTGAGAAATGTACTATCCACCAAGAAAGAAAATCTTCTTAGGAAAGATAGTAAATAAGGACAAGCAATCATTCTGATCTAACACTAGGGCTGAAATCACAGCTCTTTTCTCTCATCCTATCTCCCTTTCACTGGCTGTGGTACTCAACAGTCTCCTCACTTCACTAATGTGAAGAAAACAAACATATACTGCCAAGGAGCTGAGGGGAACAGAAACTAGAAGAAAAACCTACTTCAGCAGTGAAAAAGTAAATCAACTCACCAGCAATGTCAAATTCTATCAGGGTTATTATTTGCTTTTTTCTGTATCTTTTGTTAATCTTTGTAACTGTTTTGCATTTTACAAGGTAGGATTTTATAAATTCTTTCTTTATAAATTTGCACTTAGTTTTACATGGTAAGCCTTAAGGTGCCTTGGTAACACTAAAGTTTTCCTCACACAAGAACAGAGCAATGCTGTAAAGTAGGACAGCAGGGCACTGTAAACAGTACCTATCTCACCTCCCTGGTTTTGTGTTTCCAACGAGTCTAAGTGCATTATTCATGCCAACGGCACCAGCTACTTACTGGTGAGCTGGCAATACAGCAGTCAGCTAAATGCTTCTAAACAAAAAGGCCTCCTGGCAGGTGAAAATATTAGGCTGTACACTTCAACTCTAAACATTCGCACAGCATATGACAGCACGTATTTAGAATTGAAAACTAACATACATAGCTGCTACTTTATTTTCCTCTCCCGTTTTCTTTTTTTCTGAGCAAGTTTTTAGCTATGAAACCTGTGTCAGTGTCTCTTCTGCAAATTATGTGCTACTGCCATGGTGAGTTACACACAGAAATCACTGCACAAAAAACAGCACAAAAGGTAATTCATGTAAGAATATCAGATCAGAAGGTAAACACTTTAATGAAAAATACATGCACTCCATTCTACATGAAAAATAAATAAAATGAAGTACTTATATGTGTATGAAAATTCCTATCCTATTTAAAACACCAGTCAGTATAACACCTTGTTATCTTGTATCAGGATGATTTGATGGCATTGTTAGAGACTTCCCTCCAGCTGCAAACTGCCTACAAATCAAATGTAGTTTTGAACTCCATATTTAAGCAGTTAAAAGATAGTGATAGTCAAAACTAAACACTGTTCTGCTCTAAGTATTGGTATACAAGCACTGACATTCAAGTCCTGTATTGCCATTTCTAGTCAAGGATGAAGGATTGGGAATGGATGCCACCACTGTAATGGCATTGCTTCCTATCAACTAACACAGGAGTACACAGCTACGTAAACACAGTGTATCTTAGAAGTGCCTGAAGGACAACACGCATTTTAAGAATTTAAATAAATTAAAATAAAAACTTCAATGCAAACTTCAATAAAATGTCTTAGTCTGAAGAAAGGATACTTACTGAGATTTGATGGTAAGCATATAAAATATTTATCTAGAGTAAGATAGCACAGATGCTGAGCATTGAGATGTCTCCACCTTTTCTAATACAGTATGTTGAATCTTGAGTTAAAGTTAGAAGCCCACAAAAGTCAGCTTTAAATACCAAAGCAATCTTTAAAATAGTGTCAAAGCATCGTTTTGTCAAGGATCAAATATAAAACTAACTTGCATTTTGTAAGTCCACAGAAATATGTTAAACACCTAGATATCCTGAATAATTCAGCCACTGTGCTACTTCATTTTACCAATCCTCTGTGCCAAAAAAAAGATGATAACATATAAGATAAAAAGGCAAGATATAATAAAAGATAAAACTCAGGTCTTATGTTACACTGTTTTGGTTTGTGGGCATAAATATTCATATTAATCGGTTTCAGGACTATGTACTTAAATTTTAAATGTCTTTGGTATAACTTAACAAGCAATTTCTATTTTGAAAGAATTTACAAGGTATTTACTGCATTTATTAAATAAAATCAAAACAAACCCTGAAACAGGTGAAAAAGTGGGATAATTCACTCTCATTAAAATGCAATTCAGGTTAAAGAATAAATCAAACTAATACTTATGGCTAAAAAGCTTTCTCAACATATCCTTTGTAAGCAAAATGCATAATGTCTTTTTCTACTTTACACAATTCTTCTTCAGAAGACAGTGATGTATTTTAGTGGATTTTATAAATACAATTACAGAATGACAGACTATTTACTGAAGTAAGGATTTGGGAACCTTTCCAAATTTCTCTTCCCCTCAACCCTAACTAGCTCAAGTACAGGTATTTTGGATATGTTCAGTGATTTACTCCACAGACCCTAACAAATGACTGATGAATCCTAAATTAAACTAGACAGAGAATATGACTCCAGCCAGAGCACTCTTACTGCCATACATTCCACCATAGAGGTGGACATCATTAAAGTGTCCAATTCTATTCTCCCCAAAGTCAATGGAAGAACAGTAACAAATATCGAGAGCCAGAATGCAGTTCTAATATCTCCAGCCAAGAGCAGCTCTCTGTCACACTAGCAAATACACAACAGCAGACTATTTAAGTGTGCTGTTATTCCCCTGAAAACCCTCTGTTGCAGTTCATGAGAAACTGGGGCCTGCTGTGAGAACTACCAATCTAGAATTTAAGCTGGAAACAGCACAGTATTTATTTTTTCCACTGCAACAGAGGGAAACAGGCAGCTTGGCGAAACAAGGCATGGTTTCAGCTTTAACGGGGAGAGAGGAAGACAAAAGAGAGAAAAATTTTATTTTCTGTGTAAACATCACATCATCAGCAGCAGATCCTCTCTTTTACAAGGTACCACTGTTCTCTAATCATTTGATTTCTGCAGGAAACAGAGCAAGAACACTCTCCTGGTGCAGACATGAAAGGCTGTGACAGTTCCGCCTGCATTCCTGTTTCTTCCACAGGAAGGAATCTGATTGTCCCACCCATCCTGAGCCCTCCTCTGACACTGCTCCTATGCCATTTCCACATCATGACACACATGAGACTAGAGATGACTGTAAACATGGCCTCCAAAATGCCCCATGCCTTCCCATGAGCAACAAGGTAGGTAGAGTCTGAGCAAAAGCCCTCACATCAACAGTGTGAAAGCCTTTAGTCAATTTAGTCATCCCTTTAGGGATAAATGTCTTTAGTCCCTGCTGATGTTACATTACAACATGATTCGTTCACCTTTCTCAACTTAAAAGTGCAGGTAAAGGTATTTCTGTTTACAGCAGTTCAAGAGTATCAGAGGTTAAAATCAGCACAGGCACGTCCTAAGTACCCACTGAAATAGCGGATGGCAAAACTGCGTCCATCTAAGAGAACTCCCATGTTTCCTTAATTTGCAGCTTCAGAACACGAGGTAGCAAAAGCAAGCCTGATAACAGGATCATCAGCCTTTGACTGCAGAGAGAAAAGCAGTTAAGCATCTATCCAGCCCTTATGATTATTACTAGGATTGTTCCTCCCATCTGTATCTGGAAAGCTATTTTTTTTTTTTTAATAAGATCCCCTATTATATTTCTTGCCTTTACTCATTTTACATCTTTCTTTCAAATCCAACATCACAGGTCCATCCATAGCTAAATCCTCTGAAAAGCTTCTCTAACAATATATCTCTAAAAGACATTTTGGCCTACAGCAGGCTTTAGAGTTAAAAATATGAATCAGGCCATACAACCAACTGAACAAATTCCGTCTCTGAAGTGTTTTCCATTCGGAAAGCAGCACTGCTGATACAGTTGCAAAGAATTAGGTTAGAAATCACACGCAATAGAATGGCTTAATGACAAGTTGGGTAAAAATCTGTGACAATACTGCTTAACACTTTAGCAAAAACTTCACACGAGCTTTACTGGCCCTTGCAGGTTCACTGCATTTATTATCCATATTATCAGGGTGAAAAGATCCCTATTATAGGTTGATAATCAGTGTACTATAACCTCAACTGAAATCTGATTAGAAACTTGAGGAATTGTTTGCAGCTGTTTCAGAAAAAGGGTTGGTAATAGAGGTGCCTACATCTATCCTTACTAGTTTTAAGTAGACTATCAGACAAGACATGCAGACAGACCAGTCTACTAAACAATGAAACCTAGAAAACAGTACAGATCTGCTGCAACTGCTGAGTCAAAACACAGAATTACTCCTTAAGCTTGTTTCATATTCAAAAATAGTCCCAACTCCAGGTATAAGAATTCCATTTAATTATTTAGATATAAGAAACCTTGATTTAAAAGATAAACATGGAAATCCCATGCAAAGACTTAAGTATTAATCTTTTAAATACTACTTAAAGCATATACATTTTTTTTTCAATTAGAATTAAATACTCAGAAACACTTATGATGGATAAAGATCCCAATGAAGTGTAATTTGAGAGATGCCTATGAATTAGCAATGAGAAAGGGTTTTCATCATAGCAATAGTTTGAGAAATTAACCCCAGACTTGGTTTTCAAATGAAATTTCTCAACATTATCACAAAATCATAGCACAGAGATAAGCTCAAATTTTAATTCTGGCAAACAACATCTATTTTTGGGGCACATATGGGTGGTTAGCTGGATTAAGGAGGCTTTCTTACATGATTTTATCACATAGGTAAGGCTAATGATCAGGTACCAAGAGCAGTGCTAGAGTTAGCATAGTAAAAAACCTTCAGGAGGTAGAAATACTGCAGCAACAGCAACAAAAATTATTCAAAAGGAGATAAATTAGTTACAGTAAACCATTTAAATAGCTCAATCTTTCCAATTATCAGAAGGGTCTTATAGAGAATAAATATTTTACACTGGAATAAAATGCCAGGTAATTACAGATATCACAATGAGTAACAGATATTATAATGAAACAAAGGAGGCAAACTATAGCCATGTTCAATTCAGAAATTTGTTGAAGATGAGCAAGCAAATACACTCTGCAAGGATACCACCTCTTAGAACAGATTAACAGTAGAAGTGATAGATCCCTCATTTCTTAACATGTTTTTATCAGATTTGGATACCATCAGACTTCACTGAAACAACTTTCTGGACTCATTAAATGAAGAGCAAGCAGTTCTTCACCTTTGTTACAGGTCTGGATAGATGGTCTAAGCAGACATTCTGGCATTAAAGTGTATGAAACTAACTGAACACTTCTACATAATGAGTAGATATAAAGACAATTATATTTAAAGATATTACATCTTTTTACAAGGCATAAATTATGAGTTAGTCTCATATTTACTAACTAATCCAGTTGAAAATTCTTATGGAGTTTAAAATATTATTACTTCTCCCTTCCCCCATTAACTTCAACAACAAAGCTGGTAGATAAGGATATACAGTTTAAACATATAGCCAAAAATTTCAACCAGAAGCTGGAACATCAAGGAATAGAACTTAGCATGGGTAAACAGCTTTCCTCAAATATCAATTCTTTCTCTTGATAAGAGGAAAAGAAATTATTGAGGAAAAAATAATTACTGCAACTAGAGGTCAGCAACATAAGGAGTTTTGTCTGGACAAACAGTAAGACAGAAGACATGACAAAGGACGAATGCTGAGAACTTAAGATTGAAAGCTAATATTGGATTCAGTAGTTAAGCAGATGGACAATAAGAAGCCTGGAACTCAGAATTGATGGGGGGCATTGATTAAGCACAATTCAATATTTTGCTTCTCTGAAGAGACAGAAGGGAATATTGACATTAACTTTGAGTGAGTGTTCATTTTAGTACTATAAACTATCATGACAAAAAGTGCTTGGCTTTGAAGGGCAAGAAGACTGAAGACATTAAGTGTTTCTAAGTAATAGTGACCACTGAAGGTTTTCTCTCTTATTATTGTGATTCTCAGATGACACTAAGGCAAAAGGTTCAAGAAAAACCACTCACAAAGATACTGGCATGTCCAAAACACATTACCAGAGTTATGGAGGTTTAGAAAGTACTTACTTGGTATGTGTCCCATAACCTGATGGTACACCGTAAAGGGACTTCTCTCATCAGCAAGTTATTCATCCAACGGAAAGCAAATTGCAAGTATTTCACCTCATGCTGATCCAAGTGCCTATGAACTTGTTCTGAAGACAGAATAAACAGGTATTTTATTGCAACTTTTCTGAAGTCTTGAAGTATCAAGTGCACTGTCTAAAACAATAAAATGCCCCTCCAATCTCAACCAAATAAAATGTGGTAGTGCATGCAAATTCTCACAACCAAATGAGAACACCGAAAACACAAATTAGTTAAACATTACCCTGGACTGATTTTTCTGCCACTAGACGGATTAAATAACTGATCTGAGTTGCACTATCTTAACAAAACATTAAGATCAGAGCTTTACAATATATCACAATGATACACAAAGTTATAATGTGAAATTATTACGTACATATATCCTCATTAATTTCTTAGGCTACAAATTATTTGGAGCAAGACTACAAGAAACACGCTTTCCAAATAACATAATGGCCTCCAAAAAGAAAATGTTGGCAATCAAAAAAACCCCATTATTAAATTAAGAAGGCAAAGAAATATAAGCAAAGGACATGTAAAGGTTGCATTCATTTGAAACAAAAAAAAAAGTGAGATTAATGTGTACGAAATACAGTGAGAAAACTTAACCAATTTGCAGCTTAAATAATTTCTCAGCATTACAAATAAATGCAAATAAAACCAGTACAAATCAATGGTTTCCAAACCAGTACCCACACACACTGTGTTTATTGTAGAACATATACTATTTGAAAGCTGTGATAATCACTTACATGGGTTATTGCTAGAGCTAACAGAACTAATCTACTACATTGCTTGTCTATACTGAGCAGAATTTTCTCCAAAAAGGATCACAGACTTTCTGTTAACAGGCTCAAATATAACATTAGCATGGTGTAAATGACAAACACAGCAGAAATGCTAATGTCTTATTTTGGACAAATTTATGACAAGAACTCTTTGTTAATGCTTAAATAAGACATTCCTATTGTCTTTCTGTATACAAATACATTCTTCAAGATTTTTGCTGCCCAGATCATCCCTTCATCCACATTGACAGAGGTGTATTATCAGCTAAAAAAATGAGTGAATGGTCATTTTCCAAATTTCACGTATCTAAGAAATATCTAAAAAGGCACTAAACCACTAAATTAATTTTAATAATAATCCCAAGAGCATGGCAGCACTATTACAGGAAACATTACCTAGAGATTAAGGTAACATAAGTGATACTAAATTATAATATAGACAGAAACTGTTCAATTTTTTCCCTCAAGATGTATTTTTTGGCTATATGAAAGTATCAGCCAATACAAAACAGTTGTTTTATATATACAAAATATAAAAAAAAGAAACAATACCCAATACGAAAGCAAGAAGTAGAAATCATTTATATTTTATAAACAATCAAAAACTAGTTTTTTTTTAAAAATAAGACATTACAACGCATTACTCCAAAGGTGCACTTCATCACATCTAACCTCCAATGACAACTGAAAACAATTATCAATGAAAATGTATTAAGAACTGGTATTTCTCCATAGCACTTGTCAGCCTCCATTTATCTGTTGCTAAAGCAGCCTTCAGCCGACCTGGTATCTATGTTCCTAAAGTCATAACCTTCCACAATATAAATATAAACAAATATAGACAAATTCTTAAATTGTGAGACCTAAAACTGCACACTGTGCTCAAGGTGATGCTGCATCAACACTGAATACAGTGGGATAATCAACTCTTTTGACTAGCTGGTGATGCTGTGTCTGATGTACCCCAGGATGGGATTTGTCCTCCTGGTCAGGACAGACCAGGGCAGCTGCTGGCATCTATTGAGCTGCTGCCAATGAGCACTCTCAGATCCCCTTCTTCAGGGCTGTTCTCCAGCCACTCCTCCCCCAGTCTGTACCTGTGCTCAGAATAACTTCATCACAGGCATAGAACTTGTCCTTTGTTCTTGTGAAATTTTCAATTCTTAAACAAATCATTGATGACTGCCCAATGCTCCAATCTAACAAGATCCCTCTGCAAGGCATCTTGGCCCTCAAGAGAGTCAACAGCACCCCTCAGCACAGTATCATCTGCAAACTTGCTAATAGTGCATTCAACTCCTGCATCCGGAGTAAATAATAAAAACATTGAATAGATAAAAATATTGAATAGAACCGGCCTTAGAACTGAACCTTGAAGGACATCACTGGTGAACGCTCACCAGCCAGATGCAGCCTCACTCACTGCAACCCTCTGAGCTCTGTCCTCTGCCAGTTTTCTGCCCTCTGCACCATTATTAGATCACTTATTCATGCCAAATGCTGAGTTACTATTGTGTGTCTGCCTTTGCTTTAGAAAAATTCAGCAGCAAGTTAAATATACTGAAGCGAGATACCACGTCAAATTTATTATCTGAATGTCACATTTAGATACCTACATTGCAGACTACTATGATTTGACAATCTAGTATATCAAGCAGGATGCAAAAAAAAGTCAGTTTTATTTCTAAGCAAAGTTACTAACTCACAAAATGTTTGTTCTTCACTCAGCAGAAACAAGTTTCATTTGCTTGCTTGTAGCCATTGAAAATAAGTAATGAAGAACAATAAATTGTGCCAGTTGTGATATTTCAACTGTGGTAGTTAATGGGCATAATGAATTTCTTGAAAGTTGCTTTCTAGTCTAAACAAGTTGAAAAATGGATTACTAAACTCTGTGCTTTATGCCTAATTGATGCAAGACTGGAATAGAAGATGCATTGAGTAAAGAACCTAATTCTTCCTACTTTGTAAGTAATTGTAAGTAGAGACTAATTTGCTGATAAAGGTAATTTGGACCGGCATAATCTAAATCTAAATTTTCCATTTCAATGAAAATAAGTATGTATGTGCAATGAACAAGAAGATATATAATTACTGTCAGCGTTAAGACTTCAAGTATTTTATAAAAACTACTTCTACTGCAGTTTCTGATAGCAAAATTATTTTACAGTTATAAAAGAATTTTTTAATCAAAATTCATAAGAAATAGGAATTATATTTAGTAAGTTTCTCAACACTTTCAATAGATCTACACATAAAGTTTGGGTGAAGGAAGTCTTCTGATTAAAGAATAAAATACATTATAGAGATGCATTCCAAAGTAGCATACTGTCAAAAATGGGTAATTTGTAGATAAAAAACATTTATAACTATTTATAGCTACTTATAACATTTTTATGAAGTACACTTTTGGTACATTATTTTGAATGATCCCATTTAGCCACCTTAAACAGCTGCTTCTCATGCCTGAAGGGCCTATACACATGAAATATTTATTCTTCATGTTCAATGTCAGCATCTCATGCTGTTTCACTGATTTCAAAATTAAAATTTATATGATTACAGAATCATGAACTAAACAGTTAAGGATAGAAATAACCTGTACTAAAGCATGACTCGACTGCTGGTCTCACAGGAAGGTGCTGTTTGAATTAGTCCCTAGGCAAGTTTACATATAAGCAAAGAGGAATTGCAAAATAATATAAAATTATGCACAAACTGTCAAATTACAGTGGCACAGCATGGTGTCATGACATCTGTCTGTACAATTCATCACTTCAGAACATTAGCCTTTCAAGTGCACCTTTACTCAGAGATTCCTATCAACCCTAGCAACCTTTTCTGATGTTTGACCTAGTTTTGAATATTACTTAAAGTTTATTTTTTAGTCATATTTCACACCCTGAGCACCTTGTTTTTAGCTCTATTTTATAATTACTTTATACATATTTCATTGTAAACATAAAAAACACTCAGTGTTAAAAATATCTGAAATGCAGATAAGCTAACAATCTCTGATAAAGAGGCCTTTTAGTTCAACAAAAGGAAGAAAAGTGAGTATTTCTCATGAAGAGCCATACAATTCTTCTTAAAAAGAACAAGAGCAACTGCCCTGATACAAAAGCAAAAGGAAAATAAAATAATGAGCCAATCTTTGGCACAGGAGCTTATTGGCACTGCCATTTGCAAGCACAATGATTTCTGTGCATTGATCCTTAACGTATGAAAATATGCTATAGAAACATGCTAGTGCTCCTGTTTTCCATGGAATCATATAATCATTTAGGCTGGAAAAGACCTGCAAGATCTTGATAGTAAACCATTAACCTAACACTGCAAAGCCCACCATTAAACATCCCTAAGCACCACATCTACACATCTTTTAAATACCTCCAGGGATGGTGACTCAAATACTTCCCTGAGCAGCTCCTTCCAGTGCTTGAAAATCCTTCTGGTAAATAAATGTTTCCTGCTATTCAATCTAAACCTCTCCTGTCACAACTTCCTCTTGCCCTGTCACTTGTTATTTGGGAGAACTGTCTGACCCTCACCTGGCTACACCCTCCTTTCAGGCAGCTGTAGAGAGTGGAAAGTTCTCCCCTGAGCCTCCTTTTCTCTGGGCTAAACACCCCCAGCTCCCTCAGCTGCTCCTCACCAGACTTGTGCTCCAGACCCTTCCCCAGCTCCATTGCCCTTCTCTAGACACACTCCAGCCCTTCAATGTCTTTCTTGCACTGAGGGGCCCAGAACCAAACACAGGATTTGAGGTGCAGCCTCATCAGGGAAGAATCACTGCCTTGGTCCTGCTGGCCACCATATGGGCCAAGATTGCATTGGCCTTCTTGGACACCTGGGCACAGCTGGCTCATGTTCATCCAGCTGTTGACCAGCACCCCCAGGCCCTTTTCTGCCAGGCAGTTTTCCAGCCATTCTGACCCAGCCTGTAGCACTGTCTGGGATTGTTGTGATGAAGAGCAGGACCCAGCATTTGACCTTGTTGATCCTCACACAATTGGCCTTGACCCATTGATCCAGACTGTCCAGATCCCTCTCCAGAGTCTTCCTACCCTCCAACACATCAACACTCCCACCTGACTTGGTGCAAACTGACTGGGGATGCACTCCATCCTCATGTTACTGTTCCCACATAGGGAACCTTGCTGCCTAAAAAAAAGAACCTTGTCAGCAGTCAATGAACTGTTTTCTTTTTTAGTACTCTATCCACTGAAAGCTAATTTTTAACCTAGTCCTCTCGCCTTCTGAATAATTTCTATATTGCTCAAAGCCAGGATGTTTATGGGGTACAAAAGTAAGAGAAGTAAGAGTTTGAAGTAAAATCTCAACACCAGATGTTGCCAGATGCAAATTAAGGCTTACAACTCCCAATGTGAAATTCTGAACAAAAGTAATTCTCTCAAGACTACAATTTAGCAATCAGTAGTTATGTATATTAACTTTTATTAATATATATTAATTACCAAAGAAGTTCCTGATGACTGAAGAAGCCATTGTAAATATCATAAATGTGCACCTCAAGACAAGATCTCATAATGTTAAATAGTTCCACTTCACGTAATAGTAGAGATCCAAGCAAAATACTTACATGCTGATTATATCTTGTTTCAGACTTAGTTTATTTTTTATAACTGGCTACAACTATCCACTGTAAAAAATTACAATAAAAGCATTAAAAAATACTCTGAAAAGTCCTAAAAATGAAAATTTGACTGGCAGAAACCCAGTAATATTACCAATTACAATCTCCTTGTGGCCTACAATTCAAAGATAATGGTCTATTTGAATTCAGCTCACTAAATGTACAGCTCGTAGCTATGACTGGGAAGTATCTTCATCATACACAAAAGATATGGTCAATACTCTAATACTGAAAATCCCAAGACACTGATACAAAAGCAAATGAAGAAAATACTAGAGGAGGGAAGGAGGGAAGGAGGGAAGGAGGGAAGGAGGGAAGGAGGGAAGGAGGGAAGGAGGGAAGGAGGGAAGGAGGGAAGGAGGGAAGGGAAGGCCTCACAGAATCAAATGAAAGTAACAATTATGTGGTATGTAACACCGAATGGAGGAAAATACCAGGAAAAACATTTAGTAGTAATCAAGAAAGATCTACCCTTCTAGCTAAAAATTTAAAAATACCCTGTGTTTCCAGGTGGACATCAAACTTAATATTCCAAGTGCAACAGAGAAAAATGTGTTTGATGAGACACTTCTAGGTACCACCACTGGACTTCTCTAGCCGGTTCTTCTAAATCTTAACTGTGCATTCATAAAAGGGTTTATGCCTGACACTTTTTAATTCCCCATCATGTGAAACATCTTTTTCCTTTCCTTTTTTCTTTTTTTTAATTTGCCCTGAAAATAGTAAGTTTTGGCTATTTAAAAGTTAAAGTGCTCACAGCAGTATGGAATTTACAAATTATTTTACAGTCAGTCTCAACTCTTGCTAAGACCTCTGAACTCTGTAGTAGCATACAAATATAATCTCCATGGTAAAACATAAAAATTTATTTAAAAGATATATTAATTAATTATAATGCTCAGTGAGCAGCACTTATAATTGGATTAAAGTACAATACAGTAATTACAGCCATAAAATCAGATATAAAATAACTACTAGTGAGCTAAATAAAATAGCTTTATTAAAATGAGAAAGAGCTTTACAGTGCAAATTAATTAAAACAATTATGAAATGCATACAAGATTTTCAATCACTTCAGCACCAAGCTGACATATAAAGATGAACCAAAAGACAAGGTCCTTATTAATCACTCATTCTCAATAGCAGCAGTAAGGTCTAAATAAATTCCATGTCCATTTCCAATTCAAAAGGCTTTCACATGGCTGAGAATACCAGTTTTGCAACACTTGCAATTAGAGCTCTTTTTTCCAGATACTTCAACACAATCCTAATTCAAAGTTATTGATGTCAGTAAAATGTTTTACAACATAATTAAACATGGACATAATTTTGCTCATACAATTATGCATTCTTTATCCATCAACCAAAAAATCATTAGTGTGATTGAATACATAACAAAGATGGAGCAAATGTCATCTATTACCAGTTTCATTAACAGTTCATTGTATGAACACCCAAGATTCAAATTAAAAACCAAATTAATTAATCTATATCTAGCACATATATTGAACAGATAACTTGTCCTGTGAGTTCTTATTAAACAACAGTCAACAGATTAACAAGAAAATGTATTAGTCTTGGCCAGTACTTTGCCTTTTTGAGAGTTAGATTTTCCCAAAGAAAAAAGTAAAACTATTTTCTCTGCAGTTTAAAAAGTTCAATCGGCAGAGAAGCTGAATGTCCTTCAGAAACTATGGAAGCATTAAAACTACTCATTAGGTATCTTGCAGTACTTTTTGACTTAATTCATCATATGAAATTAAGTTCTGAGCAGAACTGCAAAACATTTGTGTTTGAAGCATTGGACAGCTCTATGGGAATAAGCACCTTTATCTCCTGGGACAAGAACCTGCTGAATGCAAAACATCCACACAACATTCAGAGAAGAAACTGTAAGAATCGCAAGTGAAGCCTGGGCATTTAAAACTTTAGCAGCCCAGAAAAAACACACAGCTCTTAAATAAACTCAGACGTTAGAAAGGATAATCCCACCAGTACTAATCCTATTCTAATGAAGGATGTTTTATAAACCTCTCCAATTAAATAAGAAAACATATTATACATAAATATTAGGAATTTTACCAACCAACCTTTTAGACATATCTACAGCAAATATTTCAAAGCGTGAGAAGTACACAGAATGGTGCAATTAAATAAACTCTTTCACTGTGGTTGAACAACAATGCATATGGAAAGAAAAAATTTTTAACTGACTACATTTCATTAAGAACTTGATCTGCATATATTTACACACAACATATAACTATTTACAAGAGAGTTATATTTAAAAATGTTATGTGAATAGCAAAACTGTGCAAAATACTTATTTAAGACCACAACATGAAAATAATTTATTATAAGTCCTTAGTAGTGGCACCATCTACAGAACTTCAGATAACTGGCCAACCAAGATATTTGGAACCCAAGGCAGAAATAAGTAAATAAAGTATGATTAGTGAAGTCAAGATTAATTTGCTCAGAACATTAAGAAAAAAGGCATTATTTGTCTGTCATTTGATGTGAATGAAAACATATAAAATATGGCAGCAATAAGAAAAATAGGACTTGTAAAAATATTAATAGAACATTGTTTTAAAAGGTGAAATAGCATTTTAACTGCACTTAGGCATAAGTAAAAATATTTCCCCAAACAATACTATTCAGTATTTATTAGAGGAATTCTTTGAAGTAATCCAAATACAACAACTTTCATTTTGCACTAAAAAGACTCTCCTCTTAAAAAATTTGGGGTTTTTTTTACAACATTAAAATTGAAATAAACTAGAAATCATTCCCAAAAAACCATCATATGTAAGAATAGTTGTGGTAACTCTCCAAAACAGACAATCAGAAGATGCATTCCCAGTGGAAACAGCAGAAATTCTGAAATATTACTGAACCTTTGAAGAATGTAGCTGAATTCTACATAAACTTCCTTATAACAAAGTTAAAATGCAGCACTCTTTTTATGTTTTAGGTATTTTTCCATCACTTCCATTTTCAAGAGAAGGGGGAAAGTATATACAGCAACACTAAGTGCTTTTTTTATTATTATTATTTTAAATAATTTTCTGCATTTTTATTTTTCCATCTCTTGTTACTAAGATTCAAGGGCCAATTCTACAAAAAGATTGGTGATTTCTGGTAAAAGAATGTGAAACAGTAATAACACAGAACTTCTTTAACTGCAAGAAAAACTAAGACTGTGCAGAACACAAATGCAAAACCTGGGCAGAGCTGCTCTAGAAAAGATGCAGAAAAAATCTTTCCAAACTTATCAACACACAAGATGCAGAATACTTATACTGAGTTGTCAATAGTGCCTGTATAATTTTCTGTAATACTAATAAGAAGCCAACACATATAAAAAATAAATTTAACATTATAATAGGCTATGGTTTTTTCCTAGAACTGCCTTATTGCTAATTTGTAGAATGCTACATGATTTTAATATCTTTTATTAATGTTTATAGAATCCCCAGACTACTTTTATCTACAAATGCTCAGCCTTCTCCAAACGGTTGCCTCAAACTCTCAAAACCAGTTGTCTTACAGCAAACTGAAAAAGTTGAGACTCTTCCAAGCACAAAACCAGCCAAATGCTAAGCACCTGTAAATTCTGAAAACACAAATCCTGAATTAATTTAGGCATTCCTATACCATGTCTCCTGGCTTTCAAGACTAAATGAACCAAAAGTGGAAGATAGCATGCTACATAAGTATGACCTTTTACAAACCACGAGAAATGGTTCATGATTTAGAGCAGAGAAGCTCTACTGGCATTACAGGAAACAGAAAAGATAATTAGTTTTAACAGATTTCTTATATTATTGAGCTATCTATTGATCCTCTCTCTCAATTTCTTTGTATCATTCCAAGAAAAATCTGAATGATGATAAGTAGACTAATGAGACTGAATAATGTTTTATCTTCAAATTCCATCTCATCTATAACAACAGTCTAATAATAAACTAAAAAAAATCCATTGAACACAATTCATCAAAATTATTTTCTGGAGTTTAAGCAGAATGAGATAATGATTAAATTAAGAGAGTATTTCGGCGGTTTGAAGTCTTCTGCAATGTTCTGGAGCGTACACACAAGGGCAGTTACTTTGAGGGGAGTTGAGATCCATAAGGCTGGGTTAATGAAGGTTGCTTGAATCACTAACATAATGCATTAGCACTCTCCAAAGCACAAGCATCACCTTTCATACACTGGTAATCCATTACTATTAGCAAATAAGCAGTACAAGCTTCATTCACTCACACAGCTACTTACTACATCAAAATTCTCTTCACCGTGCAGTTACCCAGCATCAAGAAAATAATGTGACACAGTAACAACAGCAATATTATTTTCTTGCACAGTAACCTTAATTAGCACTTAGAATAAGTACAGCAAATAGAAATAATAAGGGGCTTTTTGAAAAAGCAAAGGCATTGAATTTGTATCAACCATACCATACATTTCCCTTTTACTGCAGTATAGCAAACCAAGTATAAAAAGACAAAAGCAAAAAGAAATTAAGAGAAAACCACCATATTCAATCAAACTATGTCATGATTCCACTAAAAAGCCAACAAGTTCAGGTTCCTTTAGCTGAGGCATCCAAAAGGTTATGACTGCAGTACACAAGCACCATTGTCTAATTAACAACTGAACCTTTATTTTAATCTTACACATACTTTGATGTGCTTTTCTTGCAAAAGAAAGTAACTGAGCGGGCAGTCTTCTAGACAAAAAGAAACAGCCCAAAGAATATTGAAAAATGTATATCTTTACTATCCCAAACTTTTAATTGGACCCCTCTATAATAAAGGTTTTCATCAGCAATAGAAAGTCCAATTGACAACTAGTTACCAATGGCATCCCTCCAGAGCCAGCACTGGTCCCATATAACCTACATAGTTCTAAATTTCCATCAATATTTACTAGAAAACATTCATGATGTCTACCAAAAACTACAAAAAAAAATTATAAAGACCTCTAAACTTTATTTTAAATTAGATAAAAAACAGGAACCACACTTTCAGTTACAAAAGATGATCAAAGGACAGTATAAGATGACACAACTATTTGCTACGACTGACTCATTTTTTTATAATGAAGCTTTAAAAATAATGCTTCCTAAACCTAATAATTGAGAGAAATTATTTAACTATATCCCTAAAGCACTAAAGGTACAAATAAAACTTCAGCATTTCTTTTTTCCTTAAACTAAACAATAGCATTGTATTATACTTAATATTTTTATTAAATCAAACAATAAAGTTGACTATCAGAATGCTATTTTTAGTTTTAAAAACTTGGTTAAACAATTTCATTACATAAATGTTCATTGACCAAGTTAAGGAAGCCTATTTATAGGAATTTTAATTATACACTTCATTTAAAATATAATCATTTCTTCTGAAATGTAAACACCAATATTGACTCAAGACTAGAATTACATATAAAAAGTCACATTACAAGAAGTTAGATTATTTTTGAAGTAATAAAATACACTGATTTAATTTTATTTTAATACAAATATTTAGTTACCCAATATATAAAAATATGTCCTTGTATTTTTCATATTTACTTGCATTTTAAAAAATATATATCTACAACAAGAATTTTTACATACATTTAAGTTTATAGCGTAATATTACACAACCATTGTTTTCCTGCCTTTAGTTTTTGATCATTAAAAATACTTTAATATCCTAGAAAAGCACAAAGACCATTAATAAATATTCAGGATGTACATACAAGCAGGCAAAATCTCCTAAGGCAAGCACTGGCACAAAAAAAACTTCACAGTATATGTAACAAAAAGAGGGAATTAATGTTTCCAAGAAGATTATCAAATATTAAGCTACACAAGAAATATTTTTTCTAAGTCATCACTGACAGACTAGTGTTGCAAATATATGCCTGGTTCTGCTTGGCAACATTTTGTTAATACTCTGTTCATTAATTTAACAAACTATCAAGAGAGTATGTTTAGAATGGGCAAGCATTATCTCTTGCATTTCATTTAATTAAACTCTGTTCTAGCTATATAACAGTCAGCATTTCATGAAAGGAATTATTTTAGGGATGAAGGTAGAAAATATTTCAAAGTGCACTGCTAAAACATGAAAGCATAATCTAAAATTACCCCTGCACATACAGTAATTTATCTATAAAATTAAAGATGTTATTTCCAGAGTTCATAATTAATTGGATTCCACTGAGAAATTATGCAGGCATTCCAGATAGCAAAATGATGCACAAAGGCACAAAACATAGTGCCAAAGGACAACCATAAACAACCACTGTGACTTGCCCGAATTACAACAACCATTGAGGCTTAATGTGGAATGAATACTGGCTGCCTTTTGTATGTGGTCATTACTCTGCTGCAAAGAAATTGCCATTGAATTTTGATTATATTGCCTTAATAAAAAGTAATGAAAGAGGCTCACGCTCTAGTGGCTTTCTTTTAAAAGATACATGACAGTGATCTGCAAAGGCCAGTGTGCCACAAACTAATGATGACACCTCACCTGAGAAACGCAATATTACCCCACCATTGCAGGTGACTGCAGTGATGTTGGCTTGTCTTCTTGAGAACATTTTAACTAAACACTTTCAATGAAATATCAGTTAGAAATTAGTTTAGCCTTGAGACTTACCATCAATCCGACTAACAAGTTCCTCCAACATCTTCACTTTCTTCTGAATTCCTGGCTGTGCAAATGTGTAGTTATCCTAAAGGGGAGACCACATACAAGTATTAGTTGCAGAAAAGGAAAAAAGGTTTCTTTTCTTTCAATTACTTATCTAAATCCATGTATTTTTCTCTGTTTTCTTATGGTGTTTCTGTTTCGTGTCCACATTTCCTAGGTCTGTTTCTATGGTAAAATAGTAAATCATCACACTGTGCAGTGCTGTGAGTCCTCACCTCTAACAGGATATTCTGTATAGTTCTTCCTGCACCAATTGCTCTCTTTTTGCTAATCCAGTGAAGTTACTTTATTGCAGAAATCCAAGTAGCTTTAAAAGGCTTTCATTTTACATGTCAAAATGGACCATGCTAGAGATTTTCAAGGTGATTTTTTTCTCATAGATTTACAAATTCTACAAATAATGTAGGAAATATGAAATCTTAGCCTATAATCAGAGACAGGGAAAGAATTTGATCTTTAGAAGTGCAGAATAATAACTTCAAGCAGCATAAGAAATCAAAAGTCTGTTTTTATGTACTCATAACTGTTCTGAACCCAAAATTACAGTTAATATTATGAATCAAAATCTAAAACACAAGCTATGCAGCTAAAAGGGCATTATATTTGCATACATTTGTTTGAATGGATTAAGTCTAAATGGATTTTTAATTTGTGGATTGCAGCTCTATAATATAGACTTGAGTTTGAAATAATGAGAGCAAGAAAGATATCTCCGCTTGAAACCCAAAGTGATCAAACTTTTTAAATAATGACATTATTTAAATATTCAGCAATGTTTCTGAATATTAAATTGGCAATCCCTCCATTCAACTCATTTTGTTACAGTCATCTTCCTAAGGCACTTGAGAGATTCAAGAAAAGAAAATTACACATACATATCTTTTAAAAAGTTGTTATGTAGATTTTTTTGTGAGTAGCTACTACATACACAGAAAATCAGGGTAAAGGTTTTTTTGCCTCAACTGCTATTGTTTGAGCAATTCCTTTACCAATTCAAGGGTTGAGTAACTATCCCAAAAATTCCTAAAAAAGTTTTCATTTACACTGAAATATTAATTTTTCTTGACTTTATTTCAAATTTTAACTTTGTCTTAGAGTAAAAGATATTATTATCAGTTTATTCTTCTGTATCCTGATATGTTTTTCTATTAAAAAACAAAAAAGTCTTATTGACTCTCTTGACTATATTTACATGGAGGGTTTTTAGATTTTATTTGACTTATGAAACTGAATTGCAATTACATCTTCAAATTCTGTAAAACTGCTATAAAGCGTGAAGCCTAAAAGTTCACAAGGTAAAATTCTGTAAGTTACAGTACATCAGCCAACAAGTAATATACAGTATCAAAAAGTCTCCCGTGTGCTCTGATCACTTGTAACTGACCACAGTAGTAGCTACTTTAAAAATTATAGCAAAGTTTTCTAGTGCTCTAGCAGTAGCCCTTCCACAGCAATTAATATTAGCGCTCAATGCATAAACCAAAACAGTATGAATGAGGGAGCAAGAATAATTCTCTGAATTTTTAAATTTTCCACAGGAAACACCAAGTAAAATGGGCAACAATTTCACCTTGTTGACACTATTTCTCATAAAGAGCATAAGCATCCATTGCAGTGCAATAAAGCACCAAAACTGAAAGACTCACACAGAATTCAGATCTATTATAATCTCATTTCAGGGAGAAAAAAACTATCCCATGCACTGGCACATGCCAGTATTAGTCATGGACAATAGCCAGGACAGAGCATCTTCAGGAAATCATAATTACTCTCTTCATAGAATCTACTCTAACAACAAAAACTGTATTGACTTTTTTTTCCCCACAAAATGTTTATATATTGTTCTATTTATTTATTTAAATAAAGTGTTTAAACTGGTGGTTCTAGTAGTACTGCACTCAAAGTACAGCAACATGGAATTTAATTATTTCCTCTGCAACAGATCCTCTGTAAAAGAATGTTCCTGTATTTAACACTGAAAGTCAACACAGAGTTAAAACACTAGTGCTTTAACATCCCCAGGCAATGCAACTCCCGACTGTGATCTATGAATCTGAAACAACTTTCTTTCTCAAAGCCTAATTTACTCCATACATACCTGGAAATGCAACCCAAAACTGCCATCTTGATTCGAAAATAGGCAAATTTGCTTTCACTACATTTGATCTTTTGCCTATTTATTTTTCTGTTCATTATTTCAGTAACAAATGAACACAGCTGGGGGTCACTCTTCTATTTGTGCTGACACACCTAAGTGGAAAGA
Source organism: Lichenostomus cassidix (assembly GCF_008360975.1). Taxonomy (NCBI): domain Eukaryota; kingdom Metazoa; phylum Chordata; class Aves; order Passeriformes; family Meliphagidae; genus Lichenostomus; species Lichenostomus cassidix. The sequence goes on along the minus strand of NC_139480.1, from coordinate 15,367,682 downwards.
TATTTATTGGCTCCCCCAGTCCTCTCTTCTAATTAAACTGTGTTGCACATATCCCCTCCTATTACACTTGTAGTTGACTTTGTGGAGTTTGTGAAATTATGAGAAGGACTTTGTAAAGGTATTCTGTTACCCACCATTCTTGCTCCTTTTGTGCTTATAGGTGGAGGAAAAGGCCAGTAAAACAGTTAAAGAAAATACATGCCAAACTCCCAAAATTAATGAATTATTGCTTGAGGCAACATCAAAGTACAGTGGCCAAGATTTTAATTCCTCTGTAGTTCAATTTAATTGGTGAGACCAGCTTTAAAAACTGACTCAACTTCTCTCCCAACTCTTCCACCTCCTCCCCACCAAGAAGGAAAGGGGAATGGTGAACAGGGATTGTGCTCAGTTCATAACACTTCATCTCTGCTCCTCCACATGAGCCATTCAGCCTGCCAGACAGTCTCCTCCTGGTGGGCTCCTCTGCACAGGCTGCACCTTCCTTCAAGGCATCTCCACCTACAGAGTGAGGTCCTCCACGGGGGCTGCAGGTGGGTCACTGCTCCACCATGGACCTCCACGGGCTGCTGGGGCACAGCTGCCTCAGCATGGGCTGCACCACAGGCTGCAGGGGAACCTCTGCTCCCGTGCCTGGAGCACCTCCAGCCCCTTTCTTCACTGACCTTGGTGTCTGCAGGGCATTTCTTCCGTATTTTCTCATTCCTCTCTCAGTGCTGCACAGTGTTTTTTACTCTTTCTTAAATACATTGCCACAGAGGCAACAACCAGCATCACCAATGGGCTCAGCTTTGGTCCATCTGGGAGGTGGCTGAACTGGCTCTGTGTGACACAGGCCCTTGTTTCACAGAAGACCCTATTGCAGGTCTCCTGCTTTGAAAACCTTGGCATGTAAGCCCAATGCAAGTTTTCTGCTAACCATGACAGAAAAAATTAAAAGTCCAGTAGTCAACTCTCCTATCTATTCCCCCTCACAGTTCTGGGTCCTCAAAAAATATTTCATCTCTCATCCTGAAAATTTTTGTTATTTTTCCTCATTTGAAACTTTGACCATCAATACTGAGCAAAAGACAAAGTGAAATAGTTGTAAGTAACTGAGGAAAGGATTGTCTTGGCTCAACAGATCTGTAGCAATGAGCTCATATAAAATGTGTTATTTCTAAACACTGTTCTTGACACTTTCCAGCAAGCATTCATATATGACAAAGTATGTATGAGTACACAACAGAATGCATAACAAACATAAAAATTCATGCCCTGGTGTGCAATATCTAAATTCCATGGCATTCTGCTCAGATAGCTTCCAACACACTTCCAGTGAACTATACTAACTACTTCACAGCTGAATGGTTATAATATCTAGTTCAGACTGACACGTAATTAGTTTCACCTTACAATACAGAAGGTTAAGACTTTATAATGTCACAAGAGATCAGAACTTGCTTCAGCTTTAAATCTTTGTGTTATCAGTCTGTACTTATTCTGTAGAAGCTGGTATAACCACCCTACTTCCCTGAAACTACAAGTAGGTCTGGGTTTCTCAAAACCTAGTTGTTATAACATAAAATAAAATACTAAAATTATACACTTCACTAAACATTTAAAAAAGTATTAATTTTTTCCTTACTGTTTTTTAAGGGTACAGAAGTTCTAAGTGGAAGAAGCTTGAAAAAATGCACATAAATTTAACTGGGACTGTCCTCGCAGAGAGAGGGAGAGAGACTTCACAGGCACTACATGAAGAAAATACCCCATCTTTTTCTTTAAATAGGTGATGATGGGATAATTTTAAGAGGAGCAGCAGAAAGCTGAAGAGGAAAGGAAAACAATCTTTCATGTCATCATGAAACAGAGCCAGCCAAACTAAAAGGAAAAACACCATCAATAATATGACATAATGACTGCAGCCAAGCAGAGGCGTAGGCACAGTGCTTCTCATGTTTTCAGGTCATACACACTGCTCACCAACAACTTACTGAAGAAAATATCAGAAACATTTATGGAAGCAAATGGAAAGTTTTGACACAGTCTTTATGGGTTGTTTGCTCATTTTAACAAGGTTTTATCAATCAGATCAGAGCTTTTAAATATACAGGATACATTAAGTAATCTGTATACATCACACAGACATATAGACTTGGATGTCTATTTTTGCTACTGATGTATATTTCAGAATTCCTATGCATCAATTTAATATGTTCAAGTATAGTATTGCATGAACAAATGACAATTGAAAGAAAAAGGTTTTCTTACCCTTATTATGTCAGAAAGAGATTGCCTGAATTTTTTTTTTACTCATTTAAGTATTTAATTCATATATTTTTGAACTCTCTAAGCAAACTCCTATTAAAAAAACTTGGTTCACCTTGCTCTCAATGCTATGCAAAAAGGTAGAGGCATGAGGGAGGGAAGCATGACACTAGATAATGATAGCCACCATGTATATTAACATTAGCAGTGGCAAGCACAGTTTACCAAAAATGTTTCTTAAAAATAGAGATTATAATGTAGATTCACTCCTGAATACAGCTCAGGATAGAGTGTGCATGCACTAGAACAAACACACAAGTGTGCTGAACTATGCTGTTAGCACAGTCCATAGCATGTCCCATAATTACTCCAAGACACTTCCTTTAGAAGATCTGTCAAACTTTGTAATTCTTAAGCCTGACTTTTGAAAATGCAAAATTTCCTAAGTAGTAGGATAAATATTCACAAAGCATTGCAGCACAAAAAGTTTTGCATGCAAAACGGTATCTTACTTATTCCTACGTAACAGGATTAAGAAAAGCAACAGCTTACTAAAATGTAGGTACTGATTCTCATGCTAGAATAATATCCATAGTGTCAGAACCAAAGATCCAACCTTCTACCAGTCTGTATAATCAAACTTCAGTTTTACACAAGTGGGTGTATTATAAATTACAAAAACCGTTAAAGTAGCAATGACAGAAGTGCTCAGGGTATATTTTTTGATTACAGCATAGGCCAGACAACGGTTCAAACAGTTCAAATAAGAGCTAGAAATCACAAATTTGAACATGTACAATCCCAAAAGCTGATGCTGCAAATTTTAGGTAGAGGATAAAATACTTCTACACTGAAGCATATTGACAGCACAGTATATTTCCTCTATCGATTACGAATAGATTTGTTGTCTTCCTGAAAATTTTACTCTCAGTGACAGGCTGGAAAACTGCATTATTAGCTTCCAAAGAGACACGGGCTCTTTAAATGCTTCCAAAGACACCTGTCCTTAACAAAAACTACAGCCTTCAGGATAAATCCTACAGCTGCACTCAATCTTCTTTTGAGGTACCAACCAAAGCCTATTGTTACAAACTTAAAACTGGCTACTGGGTCAAACAAAAAACCACTTTGGCTTTTCCCTTTTAAGAGACGTCAGCAGCAAATGACTGACTGCAGGCAATGGTAAGAGCACAATAAACCTGCAGTGATGCACTTGTAGCATTCTTTCAGTTTCCAGTTTGCAGCACTTACACTTCCCTAACTCAGGGTGGTATCTTCATAACTAAGTTGTTTAAAGATTTTTCATCAACAAAAGTTCAAATTGTTCAGGTTCTAAACCCATGTAAAATGCTTTTCATCCTTTAACAAGCAGCCCAGCAGCTTAGTTATTCAACCACTCTTTTTGCCTACGAATATCACTCAGCAGAACTACAAGATACTGTCTAGGTCTTGCGTTGGCTAAGATGGAAAGCATCTACTCCCTCTTCATCTCCTTCATGCAGCTCATAATTTAAAGAACTTCTATTACATTTCTCCACTTAGCCAAATCATCCAAGCTGGAGAACATAATCCATCATCCAGAAACTGTTCCATACCTTTGATCATACTGATCTTGTTCCCTTATAATTTTTTTTTAACTTTCAAACCATCTTTTCAAAATGGGATTAGAACAGCATACAGCATACTGAGCACAAGCTCGTTTTAGGTTTTAGAAGTAGCAAACTGATGTTTTCTCCCAAGGACTACTTATATAAACCCTTCTCCTCTCTATGTGGTAACAGGCAATGCCTCTACTATGGGTGCTTAGCTTTTTTATGAACTTCTGGTAAAAGAACTTTATCAAAATGTACTTGGAAAATACAGTTAAACCATAGTTGTTCACAGGCTCACTGATTCCTTCCAGAAGCTGCCAGATTTGTTCTGCTTTACAGGAGCTACAGAAAATATTAAATAATACAGGTTTTTATCTTTCAATCATTCATTCTGCTTATTTTACACATTCTCCAAACTTCCCCAATGCACATGGCTAATTGTCTGGGCTCTCCTGAATCCCCTTGAAATAATTTTCAGAATCTAATGTCTTATCTATTCTATTCTATTCCACCCAATATCAAAACAATATCAAAGCACTTTTGAGTATTGGCTTTCTTGTTTACCCATTACTAGAGTTACTAATTTCTAGAGGAAATTTCTCTAGGAGGAAATCACAGTTATATATTAAACAGAGCAAATTTAGCAATTTACTGAAATTCTTACTAGGCATCCATGAACAGTACCCTACTGATGCATTCAATCTTCTCAAATTCCCCCTTCTGATGGGGAGGAATATAAGTCCTCCAGTGACCAAGCAAGCTACTACAAATTTCTTGAACTGAGAAAAGTATGTAAAATGCAGAAAAAATTCTAAACTCCTGCTCTTCTTTTAATTTTTTTGTCCTTCAATAGAACTTCAAAATGCCATAAAACAGAAAACAGTATTTTCTCCAACAGATTTTTAAGAGACATAGATCAGACATCTGAGCATAAAGACAGAAAGGATCCTGGATAGGATCAGCTTTTGTGGACAGGCTTATGTTCCAGAAGATTTGAGTCTCATATAAGACATGCAGATAAAGTAAGAAAAATACCATTTAGGAGTACAATTTGATAAGTGATTACTAAAAATTGTGAAGTTGTCCATTTCTCATTAGAAGAAAAGCCATTCCAGAACCCTGAAAGGGCACAGCTGCTGCCGTGATTGCAGAACCCATTTCTCATTAAATGTTTCTGACTTTCCAAACAGCTGATATTTTTATGTTCAGAGTTTTAGAGCACAATTCTTATCAAACAAACCATTGTTTTTCCTTGGAATAGTCATACCTTCAAGAAAAAAAACACACCATGTCTTATCATTCTTGGGATCCAACCTGGACAAGACATTAGCTTATAATGAACAATCTGGATTTCTGGAAATTACTGAACAGTTATTGCTGTACAGAAGTTCTAACTCACAGATGAAGGGACAGACACACAGCATAAATATGCAGTTGAAACACTGAAAAGAGCAACATACAGAAATAACTGCTGGACCATCCTGGACAGGGCTTCCACATCTGTAAAGCATCCATTTCTGACTGGCATTAGGATCTGTTTATACAGAAGCTGGAGCATGACTGAAGTACTCTTTCAGTATCAGCCATACAATGTTATTGGAGACTCTGTAGACTGCCTCTCAGATGGTTATATCATATATCCCATTTTCCCTGAACACAGCATATTTGTCATGTCATGTTCCGATGAGGAAGGCAGAATGAAAGACTGTTTTCTCCATTTTAGCCAAGCTTACCAGAAGTGCAAGGCCAATGCATGCCCAGAAATCCTAGATAATCTATCACTGCATTTGCACAGGCAGACCCTGCAGCCTGATACAGAAATCTGACCCTACATGAAAGCACATATGCAGCAGACAGAGGGTTCCCATAACAGGAGACATGTAACAGACAGATGCAGAGGCTTGTAAAGTACATGTTCCTTTTATCTTTCTATCTTGGCTAACAAACTCATACAGAAAACAGATCTGCAATTGAGCATAGTCCTTAACTAACTACACAAATGAATTGCAGACTTAACCAAGAAATTTGTCTTGCAAGAGTTTAAGGAAAAGGTACAAAGAAAGCTATATTTGACCTAGATTTGTTTAAAATAAACCTTAGGAAGGTCCTGTGAAAAGTATTCGCAAGAGTTATTTCTGCATGTACTTCTCAGCATTTGAAATGTATGTTCACAGTATTTATTGGATCCAGCAGACCTCTGAAAGGCTTTCCAAGAAGCATTTTATCGATCCATCCATCCAGACTTCAGGCATACATTAGCAACAACTTTCCCTAACTCAGGAGCGAGGCAGAACTCTGGAGGATTCCCTTCTAAAGTCATAGATCTTGCTATTTTATCAGCCAGAGAAATAGCTAATATGTACATCAGCATACTCTAGTCCCTGGATATGAATTATCTCCCTTTTATTCTAAAAATTACCAGGCCCTGATAAATAATGATAATAATATTTTAGTGTTATTTTTAATTCATCTAGTTAGATCATTATGCAATGCACGTATTTCCCCTATGGTTATTTTATTACCAGTATACTTGAACTTAAAATGAAAAGTTATACTCTATTTTATACATGAACATTACATTTTCAGGTGGCACAGATCAATGTGAACTTTTTACTTGAATGTTAACGAGACTCTATTGAGGAAAGTGCTATAAAGGACGATTTAGTAATAAAAAAAAAAAGTTAATTATACTGGATATATAGGAATGTCTACTTAATTAAATGGAAAAAATACTCATGGGATAATGCTAGTTTTCCCATATGAGCAGCCACAGATGAAAATGCAAAAATGCTCATGCATTATCTACTTAGAAGTGTTCTAAAGACAACCAGCTTTATCACACACATGGAAGATGTATTTTGCATATGGCCACACACACCCTCAGAGGCAGGCTCTTTTAAATCAGCATAAATCAGCACATCTTGCAAGAATAAAGGGTGGAGAGTGATGTATCACGGGCCGGGAGGGCTGCACGAGCCGGCTCCCCCCCGGTCCGGGGTCCCTGGTTCTTGTTATCCCACCGGATCTGGGGCAGGCGGCCCCTGAGGTTCTGCGGCATGGCGTGAGTCTTCAAACCACGTCAATTCAGCAGGAATATAGTGAGACTAAGAAAGAACTGGACTCCATCTCTGTTCTGGCAGGGAGGTTTATTTGGGGTAACAGGGAAGAGGGGGTTGCAGGGGAGGAGAAGAGGGAAGGAAAGGCAGGGACAGGATAAGGGCTGCCAGCCCTGAGATGCAAAGACCTCGAGCTGATCCGGACATTGCTTTATAAAGGGAAAGGAAGGGGAGGGACTGTCTCCCCTAGAGCCAGTCCTGGGGAGTCTGAAGGGAGGACAGGCATAGGGAACCCACCAATAGATTTCAGGGTACAGCAGAGCATATTTCAAAATGAACCAATGGTATACAAAGCAGAGGGACAAAGGAGCACATGGAATCTCAAAACCCCACATTGCTACGGGCGAGCAGTTCTTTGGAAAGGGACCTGAAATCTCAGCAGACCAAAAGCTTAGACTGAGTCACTGGTAAGCTCTGGCAGCAAAGCCAGCAGCCTCCTGGCCTGGTAGATGGAGGGAAGTGATTATCCCCACTCAGCACTCATTGTGAAAACACAAAGCTCGGCAGGGATCTCTAGAGGCCAAGTCCAAGCACTGTCCAAAGCCGTGTCACCTGAAGCAAGCTGCTCAAAGCCATGTGGACTCAGGTTTTGAACTTCCAGGAGGAGGATTCTACAACCTCTCTGCCCAAACAGTTCCAGAGTTCAATCCTCTTTACTGTCTAGATTTTCCTTCAAATGTTTAAAAATAATTTATTGTATTTCAAGACCACATCTAGAATTCCACATCCAGTTTTAGGGACCCTGATACAAGAAAAATGTGAATAAACTGAAGAAAGAGCAAAGAGTCACCAAGATGCTCAGAGGTTCAAAGGACACACTCTGTGAGAGGCTGGGGAACCTGGGCTTGCCCAGCCTGAAGAAAACAAGGCTCCAGAAGCACCTAATAGCAGCCTGATAAAACCTATGTTTTCAAGATGACAGACCTCCATTTTTAATAGTGGTGCACAGTAGGAAGAAAAGAGGCAAGCAGCATAAACAAACAAAAAATGCTCCATCTGGCTATTCGGGAGAAACCTCAACATAAAGACAAGCAAGCACTGGAACAGGTTAACCCCCAGAAGACTGTGAAGTTTCCATTCTTGGAGGGTTCAAGACCCAACTGGACAAAGCCTTGAGAAACTCAATCTGACCTCAGAGCTGGCCCTACTTTGGGAAGAACTATCCTATACTCTTAGAAGCTCTCATCTGTTTCTCTGAAATAGGAAGCAATTCAGTGAGGCATAGTCTTTCTTGGACAAAAACTAAAGAAGAAAATTTAGAGCACAGAATCATGAAGCACTGCAAAGGAAAAGCATTACACATATCATCATCCAAAATGGACTGCTATAAGACAGCTACAGATTTCAGGATTAACTGATATCTTAGAGAGATAAATTTATATTTAAAAAATGCTCTAGTATTTCTGTTAGATCGATTTTTAAAATTTTAATCAGACTGTGATATGACACATGCAGTCACTCAGAAGCCTAAACTTAGAGACCATCAATAGAGAACTAAGATGCAAACTAACCTAAGAACAAAAAATAGATTAAACTATTATGCAAGACCAAACACTAACTACTGGAAAAGTTCTGCAAAACTCTCTAGCTGGAGCCAAAAGCATACTTTCACAGAAACCTTCAGATGACAAAAAAACAGCACAAGGAAATCTGCTAAAGCAACAGATTATTTGAACAAGTTTTTATTTCTTCTATTGGCTAAGAGCTGTATGAATGTCAGGAAGTGAGTGTCCTGCTGCCCAATGCCAACTCCTGTTTTTTATTCCACAGGTCTCTGTGGTTCAAAGATGCATTCTTATATTAAAAGGTACATGGAGTCACATGAGATACATAACGGATGGAGGTAATATAAGTGAGGAATGGAGATAAATAATACATACTATGAGTGGTAAAACTTGAGCAAGAAATGCATATGTCTTAATAACACCTTTGACAATTCTGGAATCAAGAAAATGAGAGAGTCTGGATGGGTTGGAAAAATAAATTAGTTTTCTGTTAAAAATAATAAAGGGATTGTATGTAACAAATACAATCACACAATCATTCTTCCATTACACTCTTCTGCACTGAAAAGACAAAACACACAAAAAATGTATCTAGTTCATATTAGCCAAAAATTTCACAGGATGACCTTAACTGTTACCAAAGTGCACTCTTTAAACTTATCCAATACTGGTTGGGCAACATCAAATGGAAGCTTATATTGATGAACAAATTAATGGAAATATTCTGCAAAGATTCTTTGATTGCAGTTATTACCACATGTCACATTCCTCTACTCTAAAATCCCTGCACAGTTTATTCAGACATCTCAGACAAAATCCTCTCATACAGGAGTCTCTTATTCCATATTTTCAGAGAAAAATGATTGTGCATCCACAATGCAAGTCAGCTAGAACCATAGCATCACACAGTGAACCCAATGGGAATCTTTAAAGTTCATCTAGTCCAAACCTCCTGCCATAGGCAGGGACAGCTTCAGCTGGATCAGGCTGTTTAAAGCCACATCAGACCTGACCTTGAATACCTCTAGGAAGGGACATCCACAACTTCTTTGAGCTCCCTCATCGTAGAAAATGTCCTTATGTCCAGTCTAAATCTACTCTCAGTTTGAAATGTTGCGCCTTCTTTTATCACTACAGGCCCTGGCAAAAAGTATCTCTCCAGCTTTCTTAAAAGCCCCCTTTAAGCACTGAATGATTGTAGTAACCTCTCCCCAGAGCCTTCTCTTCTCCAAACTGAACACTGCCAATCATCTCAGCCCTTCCTCATAGGAGAGATCCTCCAGCTCTCTGATCATCTTCATGGCCCTCCTCTGGACCCACTCCAACAAGTCCATGTCTGTCTTGTGCTGGGGATCCCTGCAATGGCTGCAACACTCCAGGTGGGTCTCACGAGAACAGAGCAGAGGGGCAGAATCCCCTCCCTCGCCTTGCTGCCCACCTGCTTTGTATGCAGCCCAGGACACAACTGGCTTTCTGGGCTGCAAGTGCACATTGCCAGTCATGTCCACCAGAATCACAAGTCCTTTTCTGCAGTTTTAGTTCTTCCAACCAACTCAACCTGCAGCTACATGACTATTTTATCTTTTAAGCAAAGTGGTATCATCACAGAAAGGAAACTAAACAGGAGAATGGGAGAAAAACAAGATGCCCATTTCTTTCAGCAGCATTGCAGTTGCACTGAATTAACAGTAACATCATTAGTCACACCACTAGCATAATCTTTCAAGTGTGCTATTGATAGATGAGTGCATCCTTGAATACATCCAACACCATTCCATTTATGTAACAGCTTAAATTTTCATCAACACAGTTTAAGTCCATTGCAATTAGTTTCCATATTTTGCTTATCAGTGCCTGATGGTTTTGTACGAAAACAGAATTTTAAGGAGAAATTATCTAATCTGTGAACTTCCTTTCCTAGAAAAAGAATAGAGCAGCAGTCCAGTGACAATGATGTTCCAGAAGCAGGTAAAACAGTTGGAGGGTTTGCATTTCTTTACCTGGCTTTCGTCCCTTCCAGTAGATTTCAAGTTCTTAGTCTTTATAACTTTTCACATATTTTTGCTATGTGGTCAAGTACTTTAAAATTTAGGAGTTCTGAGAGATTGAAATAAGCAAACCAGCATTTGTTACAGGAATTGACACGAGAAAATGACTATGCATTTCAAAATGCTACCCAAAACATTGAGCTATTTGACCTTTAACCAGGAGAAATACACTTACACCACCTTCAAAGAAGTTAAAGCCTTCTATTGTTGACTCAATTTTGTAACAACTTTGTCAGAAATGAGCTCTGTTACAAGTTTCAATTTCCAATGTGCCTTAGCCAATGAAACATTCACATTAAAACATAAGTCATAGGGAAGAATGTTGTAGATACTTTTAATCTTCATAAATTTATATGCCCATGAACATTTACAAAAGAATCTACCATTATTAGACTGCAACTTGCTGCATGTAACAGAAAATTGTGCATTCATTTATAGCTTTTCCACATAGAAAAAATTCAAATGCTCAGTGAAGTAGCGTAAGTATCAAGTTTTAAATTGGTACTTTAAAAATATGAAGATAATTTCAGGAACTATTAAGACAGCAATCACTTGTAGGTTGCTATATTAACAATTTAAAAATTAATAAATATGCCACCTCAGTGAGATCCTGAGCAACCATTCTTCATGCTCGGTGACAGAGGTGCAAAACATGCCTCTGCAACTGGAGATTTCCATTCTGCTCTAGAACATCATACTACAATGAAACAAAGGCATTTTGATAAAGAGAAGTTGCACAATTTTTTTTCCCTTTTCCTTTCTTTCCTTTCTATGCCAAACTAGCAGCAGATTTCTCCAATGGGAAAATCAACTTCTCCCCTGTTTTTCATAGATGTACCCTTTTTCACCCTTAAAGTAGTTCAAAGCCATGACATTAGTCACTTAACTCCACTACTTACAGAAAGGAAAAATCAATTTACCTGAATGCCATCAAGCAACTTGCTCATGCACCAGTAACTGTCAGCTTCTATGTTCTGCAGCACTTCTTCAGGCAGACTTGAAACATCAAAATTTTCCACTTCTTCTTCTTCTGTTTCAGGAAAAGAGAAAGACAAGTCAATGAAGTGCACAGAATAAATAAAGCAAGAAAGAGGAAAATAATTGAAAACAAAGACAGCCACCACTTATCTTCTAGTCAGAAACTTCAATGCACATTTACTTTAACAGGAACTAAATGAATCATTTATTGCTCAACTGTGTCATCTAATGGCTTTAAATGTTAATGAATACTTAATTTCTTGCAGACTGTGAAAATCTCAAATCATGCCTGGTTAACCAGAATTAATATATAATAAATTACTTTATTCTAAACATTTCACACCTGAAAGAGGATCAGAAGCACTTTGAGAGCCCTCAAGCTATATATGTACAATTACTAAGAAGATGACTGTGTTTGCATCATGCACAGAATCTGCAAATATGTTGCCAGTCTTCACTGAAGAAAAAGCCCTGAAAAATACTTTTCAGAAAACCACTAAAATTTATTTAGAAAGCAAACTACAACTTTTCAAGGAGGATTTGTTTTTCAGGCAAGCATTTGGGAGTAGAAAGAAATCAGACATAAGAAAACAGATTATTCCCACCTCCCAAAAAACTCTGTGATACTCCACAATGGAAAAGCACAGAATTCAAATTACATCTAATTCATGGAAATTGAGTCTTCCATACAAGTGTGTTTAAAGAAATTCACACTTCAACATGAGCCAAAATTTTATATTGACTTTTTAAGGCATGTCATCTGAATTAATCCATTTTGAAAAGAAACAGAACATGCTGTGCTGCCACCTAAGTCCCAAAGTTCCCATACAGCTCCAGAAGAGACTTTAACATGACCTGTGAAGGCTCTGAGTAACTGCTGTAGCTTCCTTCTTGCAGCAGCTCACAGTGTCTTACTGTATCAAAATGAGTATCAAAGAAGCATCTGTCCCAGCCCTGGTTTATTCTCAAGGAGAGGGAGGTTCCTCATATTTATACAAAACACAAACCAATACTGAACTTTGTTCCCTTTGAATGAAGCTTTCAGGCCCTCCTCCACTAAACTGAAAGAATTTGCTGAAAGGATGAGATTACAAATACTTAAACAATGTGTTCCCTTTGCAAATTTTCTGCCTTGGAGCATCATTTTTTTTCATTATATTGCTAGCACATTTCTGAATTAAAAGCTAGCTATAAACAATAGCACAACACAGTAACTCTTCTACACATGGATATGAAAAGATAACAAATTAAAAATATTTATCTTCTTTTTCTCCTCTTTCTTATCTTACCTCATTTTTGTCTCTCTCTTTTAAAATCTACCATTTCACACTATATTCTCACACCAGGATTTAAACCAACAAATGAGCTGAAGATACATATAAGCATCTAAGGTGGGCATCTTCACCTCCTTTCACAGCCAACAGAGAAGAACAAGAAGTGACAGAGTACTACCTGACTTGTTCCAAACTAGAAAGACAAATAAAACAGATGAACCACCTAAACAAAAAAAAATGTTTCTCAGTATTAGCTATAATTTGCTCTTAAAAGGATTTCCTCAGAAGGCAGACCTGTAAGCTGTAGAAGTTTAAACTTGGCTGAAAGAAAACTTTAAACACCCAACAAAGGATTTGCCATCCTGTGACTGAGCAACCTGCAAAAAGCTGTGAGAAAACCATGGCAGTTTGTGAAGGTTGGTTGAATGAAGCAACAGGGCGCATGATGAACAAGGAGCTACACTGTGGAAGCACCCAAGAACTACTCTAATAAAGATGACACAGCATCACAAAAGCAAAGACACAAATGAGCAAGTGCTCAGTGATGTGCAATGGCTTCTGCTGCACCAATTCACCTTAATTTGCTACACTTTATTGAGGAAATTTAGAACTGAAACTGAATATCCAAATGACCCTTTTCCATAGTACAACTGAAATTAAAAAAGGCCATACATTTTGAAAACAAGCTCCAACTAAGGAACATTTGATTGGCAGAATGCTATGCAAAATCATAATCTACCTATTTATAGCATTTATTCATTTATTTGGGTAGGCGCATAGTGCAAAATGCTTCTTTTTCCATGCAGTTTTAAGGGGAAAAGCAATCCAGCTCCATGTTGCTCTTATTTTTTTTTTCTTGTTTGGACGAAGAAATAAACACACCAGAAAAGTTTAGAAAGAGAGAGCACAAGGGATTTCAGGAAAAACAACAGAAACAAAAATAACAAAATAACCATTCCAAAAGTACATAAGGTATTATTTGTGCTTGAGAACATAATTGCAATTTCTGGTGTTAAAAAAAATTTTAAATTTATTTTCAATGAGTGAAGTCTGAATGGACAGTAATATAAGGGCTGAATAAAAGAATGTGAACAGAAATAGCAGGCTAGTCTGTGCAATATCGGGGGGAGAAAAGATCACTGCCTAAAACTTCCCAATTACGAAGTTTTACAGAAATATTTCTCATTTTCTTCATTTTCCTGTGGAGATCTTTATCATGTCATCTATGCAGCTGTAAAAGACAGGAAAATAGTTGCCTGGAGGAAAACTGTTGTAGCATGGAGTCTATGACACACTGATCTGAATATCTGCATTGCTGTAAGCATGGTATTAGCTGTTCTTTACTCATTCCCAGGGTATGCTTCTGAAACTTCCCACCGTGCAAAAAGACTAACTTTTTCTGAACAGCTTTAACTGGATCCACTCACAAAGGCAGAGACATAAGGATAAAATCAAAATTTAAAAAAATGTTACTTACAGATAGTTACAGATTTAGTTTTCCAATCATGATAGAAAATAAACATGTTAAAGAGCTTATCTCCATTAAAAGTAGGTTTTAATTCAAGATTAAGCCTAATGGATGATTTTGATGGAAGTTGTTCGGAAAGATAAAATTAAGTTCACATCTGATCTCTGTCTTTGAGATGCAATTGATTTCTTCTAAATAGTGCTGGAATTTCACTTTTCAGTCCATATCAGGGATAAAAACACATGCAACAAACAAAAGAGTAGCTGGCATTCAGAACTTCTCTAAACCTGTTACCAACACCAAAACTCTGTCTTTATAAAGTGGGAAAAACATAAATGTAACTTGATAGTGTTCATACTTCATTAGACTAAGGAAGATCCTACAAAAGATATCTTTATTAAATAAAACATATATTCTCCCAAAGGAATTTTTTTAATAAAACAAACATTTAATTGTGTTATTAATGTTTTAGCTCTAGCTTGTTATCTTGAAATTGTTTCTCAACGCTCAGAATCAGCAAAATTCAAATGAGTCCACTGGAGTGGGAGGTAGGGGACAAAGTGAATGGCAGGGTAAGAAAGGCCCAGTGCCGAAGCCCAAAACAGACTGCAAGATTACCAATAAATTATGATATTTTTTACATATCCCAATAGACAAAATAATACAAAGAAACATTAAACCAGTTAATTATTTTAACATTTCAAAATTGGGGGATTTTTAGTGCTAATTTGTGTAAATGCATCATGTATAAAAAGCCTTATCATATACCTCAAGTCCAAATTATGTATCTCTTGCAGCAGTGCAAGGAAACCATTCTGACCACACATGCACAGCTGTTTGTCTGTATAAAGCTTACTTTACTGCAATCTGCTTCAGATATTGCACCTCCAGGCAGTTCTAACATCAAAGTTACCACCCAAGTATGCAAAGTACAAAATCATATGCATATGATTGCATGCAGAGCTGCAGAGTGATATTTTCATAACTACAAGATCTTACATACTCCACTCCAAGCTCCGTTTTCAAAAAGCCTTATGAAACAGCCATTCAGTCACTGCTGCACTAAGACAATGTTTTTATAAAAAGATCAGGATATAATAGAGCATTTAAATGTAAATTCTTTCAGTAACAATTGCCTAATTAAATATGTATATTACCATATCAATATCTCCCATTGAAAAAGTCCTAGTTACATATTAATCTTGATAGAAACAGCTCTTGAGCTCTTAAGGATGAATCACCGAAGTAAAACTTTCCCTTTCTTCATGGTACTGCAGTAACAAAGGTAAAATTTTATAAGAAACTTAATCATCTCATCAGACCAGGCTTAGATAAACATGACCTTACTGCATTTCAAATGTTCCCCTACAACCAGTCATGTTCTCACACACATGATGGAATGATGACTTGTCTATTTTAACAGTTAATAATCTTACATTTGTTTTCAGTTAAACTTCCACAATTTTCTTCAGATGCAATAGGAAGCAAGATAAATATCTTTATACATCAGTATAAGAATGGCATTTCAAGCATTAATTATCATATTTTATTAATATGAATTCTCTAAATAATTTTACTGCACATGGCAACTGTTACAATCTTGTGTGACCTGGTGAGCAAAGTAAATCATCCTGTCCAAAAACACCATAAACTTATCACATGAACTGAATTTTTATGCTAATCAAAATTAATGCATGACCTTGCATGTACTCTCAATTTGCTCTATCACAAAAGAGTAGATGCTTCATATATTTTTTCTCTCATTCCAAGTTCTGTATGAAAGTAATCAGTAAATTGTTCAGACTTCCTTTAGTGGACCTACATTGCTTGCCAGTAAGATCTTTTCTACCCAGGCTTTTTCTTGGCTACATTTTAATGGCAAGTGTACTTTTTTCCTCTACACTAAATAATCCAGAATTTGCCCTAAATTCATATTCATAGTCTTAACGCACTGCACATATGTATAGAAAAACAGACCTGTTTTAAGGATGACAAATGTATTTAAAAAATGGAAATTCTCAGCTCATGTTGCAAATTAAACAAAAGACATTGGCTCCTCATAGGCTGCAGACTGAGATTACTGCTCGACAAGTCAGGAGGAAGATGAAAAATATCTTTACTACTTCAAAAGCTTTATAACCAAACCAGGGTACAACCTGGTGGTATCAACAAGTTTTTGATCCACAGAACTTGTCTAATGCCAAATACAGGATTGGGAACCCCTTCCACACAGGTGAGAAATCAGCCAGTAAATGCAGTTTGAAAGTACAATAAGGAGTATAAGCCATATTCTTGGGCACGACATTACGAAACAGGAGCCTTCAAAGTTTATAAGATGGCAGCTTTTCTTAAAAATGCATTTCAGCAACAATGAACACAATGCTCAGGACAAATTCTTCTCAGAGTACTCACTTCAATAGGTTTGCTGCTGTCAACCAAAACAGCTTGCAAAGGGGAAGTTGTGCATGTGACACCAAATTACGGGACTCGTAATTAGCAACCAGTATGCATGATGAGCACAGGATGCTGATGAGTATTTTCTTAGAATGCCTCATAAGTGAATTCCCTGAGAAATCCAAAAGGTGCTTGGAGAATAGGAAATGAAAGATTAAAGGTTGAACATGTCTCCCACATTGCATTTTTAATTAACCAGGTTATGGTTATCATTTAATTTTTTAAAGCCTCAACATGCATATCCACAAACACGCAGACAAACACCAAGTGTGGGACGAGAGCAAATGACAGCATGGTCAAACAAGTCAAAAGCAAACCTCAGGAACACAGGCCTTCCCTGTGTTCAGGTATGGGATTGATTAGACAGTTATTTCAGAACTATCACTCTAGCACTGGAAAAGCCTTCAAAAAGAATCTATGAATTAATGCAGATTTGAAAAAGAACTATTTATTGGAGATGGAAAAAAATCAACTGCACTAAAGGCTACAGTGTATTTAAAAGATAAAGAAACCCAGTATATGCATCTGCATATGCAAAGGTGAATTTTAGAAGTACTGAAAATTAATACTTCTTAACTGAAACTACAAAAGAAAGAAAAAGCAAAAAAAGAAACTCTCTTGCATGTAATTACTTAAAAATAGAGGGCTGGAAAAGAGAACTCATTTGAACAATCCCATAAACAGCAATATGTTTAATGCATTACCTGAATAACTTAAAAAGCTGGAAGGGTCACCTCTAACTTAGGTAAATATAAAATTTTTAAAATTATCCAAAAACTTGTATGTAAATATAAAAACTTCTAAAAATTCAGTAATTTTTCCATGACAGAAGGCTGAAAAATTTGCCATTGTCAGGTAAGCTCACTAACTATTTACATGTGACCATAACTCCATGTAAGTATAACTTCACTCACTCATGAAGCAATTTTTACTTTAAGCCATTAATGTCATTGAATGGCACAACAAAATAAGTTCTCAAAGAAAAATGGACAGCAGTTTCCTGCTGTCCTTCAGTGACATCATCCCCACATGTCTGTGACAGTGGCAATTTGCTGCAACCCACACTGTGCAATATCCATTAATTTTCTTAGCCAAAATTACATGCTTCCTCATTTTGTAACCTCCTGCATCATTCACAGCTCATAAGAAATCCACCTTACAGATTTCTTGCCTTATTTACAACAGAAATTAAGTACCATCCATTATTGCCACTTTTTAGCACAATCTGCAAATACTGAATTTGAAGAAGCACATTTGAGGACAATGCACTCTGCAGGAAACACTGCTTCTTATATTGCTTAATTGCTAAATGTATTCCTTAACTACCCTAATCTGCTGTGATTTACATTTTCCTAATGAAACTGCTACATATGCTTCTGAGGCAAAAAAGCCACAAGGCTTGCTTTATTCATAAAATTCAAACACGTTTTTACGTTTGTATAGGTATTTATTGTCAAGATAAAGAAATAATCAAACCTCTAGGAAAAAAAATCCTGTTCTGTCTGTTCAAAAATAATAGTAGGATCTCTAATTTTCTTCAACAATGTTACCATTAGAAAGGCATTTGTCTTTAAATTTCAGTCATACTGCAGTAAATTTTTATCTCATAATTAACTAAAGATGGAACATGTAAATCAGTTTTTGATGAGAACACAATTCATAAGCCATTTTTTTAATATACTGGGTTTTTCAAAATGAATGTGCTATAAAAGCATTAAGTACTTTTCTGCTCCTATGAAATAATGAAACGAAAGCCTACAAAATAGTTTTGCAAAGAACATTTTTTCCCTCTTTTTGGTTATTGTTTTTAGATCCTTAATTTTTCATTTGTGCTTCATAAATTTGTTTTCTACACCTTAAAGAAAAAAATTTTCTTTGAAGTCTCAAATAGAAACAAGCAAAATACTGCCATGCTAATGAAAAACCTAATGACTTTATTATTACTATGATTAAAAAAAGTTTGCATTTAAACTACAAGCAAAGCCAACTCAAACTGAAATTTCAGCTCACAAACTTCTGTCTAATTTATCTGTATAGGTTTGAAAGCTTTAAACTATGAACAAAACAAATATCTCATTGAAAATAAGACAAAAAAATTCTTATGATTCTGTTTAAAGCACTGATCCACCTAATTTGAAAATCTTTTCTGAGATCTTCAGCTGCTACTGATCTAAGCAACAGGACTGGAACATTACACTTCTGGCATTTGCAAAGCATATTATCATTGCTTAAGCAACTCTTTCTCTTTTAGCTTTTCATCATGCAAGTTACTTCATAATAAATATACAAAGTTGTGATTTTTGGATGTCAAATGCCACTTTCAATGGTATAAAAACCATTAAATTAATTTCCCAGTCTGTTGGAAAGCATGCTTGAGAAGACTTAGATCTGAACTTATAACCACCTCTGTGCCGCTTCACTATAGAAAGATGATCATTAATTATAACCATACCGAGACCATGGGGAGAGGAGAAATAAGAATGCAGAAGCCAGAACTAAAATATGCTGCTCCCTTTGGAATACATGTCTCTCCCACAGCTACATTAATTGCAATTAACTTTCTTCTTCACAGTTCTTACATTTTTATACCTGAAGAAATCTTTTGGTTTGTCTTCAATTTCACTTTACTGCTTCTACCATTATCCAAGATACTGTTTTCCATTTATTCCCATGACCCAACATTTCCACTCTGTAGTTTCTAACAGCATACCTTTCACTAATCTCTCATGACTTCCTCACAGTATGAGTCTATTAGTTTCTTAATTGCTTTCAAAAATGAGACAATGTAAACCACAAAATGTATTTCAAACTAGAGAAATGAATTGTTTTTTACACTAGCATTCACATTATAAAATTAATTTCATTTTTTAAATGACAGTGTGCACTAAGCATCATGAAATAACACTTCTTTAGACAGATACATTTGAAATTTTAGAAACACACATATAGATTCAAAACAAACGTTAAAAGCAGATAATTAAAATCCACATCATCCTATGCAGTAAAAGAGTTTCATTGACAGATTTGTTTTTATATATACATGGGGGAAAAAATTATTTTTCTTCAAGTTGTTTTTAGTATACGTCAGAGAAGAAAAAAAAACCAAACTTGAATAATAAGAAAAGACTGATTTAACAGACAAATCTGAGTTAGCAGAAAACATCAAATCAATAGAAAGGCCAGATCTGACTTATTTATTCTGACTACTTACAATGGAAGTTTGATTAGTCCCATTTGACTTTGGAACATTTTTATTACTGTAGAGATTTCCTCTATACATATCTTATAGCAAAAATTCAGAAGAACACATCTGATTTTGCCCATAAGACACTGTTTAGAAAGTTTCTTCACAAGAAATATCTAAGCAAAAAATTCACATAGGTCTCCTGCTATGAGGTGGTATTTCATAGGTTCTGTCACACCTCTGTCAGACTTCTTGACTCTTTGATAGACTTCCTGGCACAGCTATGATTGAAGCAATTTTTATTAGCAACTTTCAAGTCCCTACTTGGCTTTTCCTATTAAGTGTACAACCATGACAGTCATCTAAATGATGGGCTTTACATTGGCTTGAACTCCCCAGCTGCTTTTCAAAAAAGTATTCACAGCACAGCATTACCACAAAAAATAAATGGAGTCTGGGCCATACACTGTAGTGTATTGATCAGTATTCTCAAGACACACTTCTTTGATAGGACCTGGAAGCATGCAACAAAGATCTAAAACAAAAACAAACAAACTAAAATAAAGGCCAACCCAAACCACTGAATTCTGTCTACAGATGCATCCACTCACAATAACAGGGAGCACAGTACAACAAATAACAAGAAGCTGTAAATGTAAGGAAATGTAATCCAATTATTTTTGCTCAAACATCAAAACCAAATCTTTGTATTGTTAGGAAAGTAGGAAGATGATTGTAACCTTATATCTACAGATATAGTCAAAAAAATCTTATGAACTGGCAATTTCCTATTTTTCACTTACTATCTTATGCCACCAAAGATTAAAAATTTTCATTTAATTCCCGACTTCCCAGAAAAGCCAGTCATATACAGCAACATCTTTAAGAAACAAACATTTAATTTAAACAGTGGTAACCTGAAGCAATTACTACCAGGCCTCAGTAATTGTTAGGTCTGAAAAATCCTCTGTCCAACACTTATTTTAATCTTTGAGAAAGTAGGTGTTTGCTTCTTCCACAGTTAAAAGTTAAAGCTTTTCTCCACAGCCAATCTTTCTTAATCCCTTTAGATACTTTTTTTAAACCTTGTTAAGTCAAACATATCAAAAAATGAAGCAACTGTTGGTACACTTTCAATAAAAATACGATAATTAGGTATGATACTGTTTTGAAACATTTATTTAGGTAGGTGAAATTGATAGAATTCAGAGCCAAAGCTCAGCAACTTCATATGTAGATGCTATTCTGAAAAAAGAAGAACATCTTCTAATATGACAAGTCTGAACTACTCAGATACTTTCTTCTTAAGTGCACAGAAATTCTCTTATTCAAAATCCAACAAAAATAATGTTGACATTTGGGGGAAAAAAACAAAAACAAAAACAGGAAGCTGGGGTTTTTTTTGCCTTTTTTAACATATTTTCCCCTTCTCTTCCCCCAAAGCAAAGTTACTTTTTAATGTAACTGAAATGATTTTTTGTGAGTATAACTTCACAGGGAAACACTTTTTCACTTTGAAATACCTGAGTAACCTCTAATGCAGTCTTTAGTAAAAATCCACCACTTCCCACTTTGCTTAACTTTTCTATTCCTTTTATTACCATATTTTATTTGAAACAAGAGTGAGGAATAGTTTTTAAAAAGAGGTGAAAGCATCTTTCTTTATACGCTTCCTTGTTTATTAAAATTGGACCAAATTGTATCAGATCCACAAATCAGGGAGATAACACCAAATAACTCTTCTTAGACAAATACATCATTAAGGTTTGTTTAAGGGCATTATGAGAGAAATTTTATAAAACTCTAGTAAATGCACACAACTACGACAGCTTCCCTTATCATCCAAACTTGAATTTTGATTGTGACTGAAGTATGAAAGAATAAATTTAACAGAGAAGTTAAGTTAGTAATAGGAATGAAGTCTTAGAACAATGTTTTTCAAAAGGTGGTGGGTTTGGGATTTTTTCCTTCTGTAAGTTTTATGACTTAAAACAGTGTTGGTTTCATGAGCTGGATTCTAGTAACTCTACTAACATACAAAATTGCACAAATCTTAAGTTTTACATGATGACAGACTACCTGCTAATGATTTCTCCACACAAAGCTATCTTTCATACATTCTTTAAATACTGAGTTCTTTCATTCAATACTAACACTCAAGAATTTATCATTATATATTACAGATTGTCCTTTCTTTGAAGATCATTTAAAATATAAAAAAATGTGAAAGACTAATAGAACTTAAAATTTCAGGTGTTAAGGGAGGTTGGGTTTTTTTTCTTTGTTTTAAACAGACACTCATAAGAGACTATGAGCAATTAATATCATTACTCAAAATACTGATTTCATCTCACATACAAAGCTAAAAATAACAGGCAATTAAGCAGTTGGATATATTTAAGATAATCTTAATGTCTCTTTCACTTCTGACAGCTATTGCTAACAACAGCCAGAGAATTCTACCTTTAATTCGTCTTATTCTAGTACAAATAGATAGAAACCTTTTTTTGAAATTACCTACAAAAACAGCTGAATTACATTTATTTTCTCCTGAAAGATAGTGAAGGAGAAATAGGATGAGGTACATCCTACTTTGTCACCTAATACATCCCTATGATTTAAGTATCCAAGACTATTACTATTCTATACCTGTAATCGGACTGAAGAAGATATTTTATCACAGCTCACACTTTATTCAAGCTTGTAATATGTGCCAGTTCATAAGAACAAGAATTTTCATTTTACGGTTTGTGTGGTTAACTGAATGGATTTTCAACAAATTCATTTTGTTTCAGTGGAGGTCATCAAGATTTCTGGAGTTACTTTCTCTGTTGCATTGGTATGATATGACTTTAAATGCTTTGATAACTAAGAACTACAAAACTACTTAAAAAGAAAAGTAAGATTATAGAAAACAAGACAGAATTAACATAATAAAAAGTCTATATATGAAAAGCAAAGGAAGGAGGCAAAGCCTGTCTATTGGATGCAACAATGCATCTAACATTTCAGATAAACTACTCTAATTAGCTCAGAAATCTGACAGTATATTAGAGTGAAATAAAAATTGAAACTGAGAACTGATTTCGTAAAACTTCACTGTCTGTAGTAAATCAAGGTCATTCAAGACAGTACAAGGAAGCAAAACAATAGAAAAAGCAGGTTGCCATATCCTATATCTGTCTGTTGTGCTCCCTAACCTGCTAAGCAAAAAGTAAGTGTAATTCACAAATTCTTACCACGAGCATGGGTTATTACACAACTAAAGCAGTCTCAGTGCTACCTGGCACTAAACAGACCTTTGCTTCTCCCTTCTTCCCTAACATGCTCCTATCCCCCATCAGCACTCATATTCTTCTCTGATCATCAAGATGAGTGCAGAAAGTTAATTTTTTCAGTTTATTATGGACCTAGCTTCCAGCCAGTTTAACTGTGCCCAAGGAAAGCTAATGCAGACCAAAAAGAGAAGATGGGAATGCACATTTTGCATTGGAAAAGAAAAGCATGGCCACCTGTTTTAACAGCAGAAAGCCCTGCTTTACCTGTGTCATCTCAGCACACAGCAAGCAAACCCTTTTCTGACCAACTAAACCTAATCTGGAAACAGTCAAATATGTGGCTCTGCTGTGAAGTTTAAGGAATATTGAAATGAAGCTAGAAAAAGCAGGGTACACTGAACCCTTGAAACAACAAATGGAATCTGGAACAAGATTCTACAGCACATAAGAATCTGGTTCACACTGTTCCAAGCCCTCACAGAGAATCAAATATATTAATGAGGAAAATATATGCAGCAATATATTACTACCCAACTATATTATATAATTACTTGCAGTTACATGCTCAGCTGCTCATTATTAACACCTTTTCTCAAGGTTACTATATTCCAAAATAGGCCAAAATTGGGTTGGTGCAATTAGCCAAAAATCCACTAAGTAAGTAAGTAAATAGCCTATTTTTTATCAAAGCTAACTGAGAGCACTTATGCAAACAGACCCATTCATATAGTTGATACTAAACACCATCACAAACTTCCAGCAGGTTAAGCAACCGGTAAAACAGTAGGGAATAAACTGTCACTAGCAAGTCACTCACAAACTGCACATTTCAGTAAAGCTTAACTATGTTCATAAGGACTTTTATAACTACATTAAAAATAATCCTTAAATTAAATAGTTTTATAAGTCTAAGCCAGAACAAAGTGTTCACTAGAGAATACGTCAAACTGCAACTAAAAATTAATATTCCAACAAGTGATGACAAAAGATAAAGATCAATTTATCCAGATAAATAATTAAATATCCAATCAAAAAGAAAAGTATCAAAATATTAAAAGAAATTTATAGTTCACTGGTTCCTATTAATCAATTCTCTCCATTACACAAGTTCTATCACATATTTGCCCTTCTTCATGCTCCCTTATTCCCTAACCCCTCACAAACTAAGCATGAGATGTCCTTTTAATACTATCCACATTTTCCTTAGTTCTGTTTGGAATACCTCCAACTATCTTGCTTTAGGAACCAACACTAAAGAGAACAGTA
Source organism: Lichenostomus cassidix (assembly GCF_008360975.1). Taxonomy (NCBI): domain Eukaryota; kingdom Metazoa; phylum Chordata; class Aves; order Passeriformes; family Meliphagidae; genus Lichenostomus; species Lichenostomus cassidix. The sequence goes on along the minus strand of NC_139480.1, from coordinate 15,343,269 downwards.
TATCATGGCAAGCACTGCTAGCTGACAAACAATTCCGTGCTCGATATTTTCACATGGATTCTTCTACTTGTTTAAAGTGAATAAAAGGATGTAAAATAGTAAGATTTCTTTATCCAATTTGGCCTGAAAGACTTTATTATATATTAATAAAGACAATTGCTCAGACATTGTGAATAATTAATTTTTTGTTAAGTGAGACATAACATAAAAACAAATTAACAATTTAAAAGTATAATCTGTACAAGTGCTTCAAGAGTGCTTTTTAAAGCACTAAAATTCAGGTCTCTGTTCTTATTCTTTGTTCCCATGTAATTTACCTGAAGGAATTTGAGTTTTTTTCCAAAAATTACAACTCGAAAATACTTAAAATTTATGGGAAAAATTTCTAACTGCTTTCCCACTACAGTCAAAATCAGTCCTGCCTCACAGCACAGAAGACTGGCACAGAAGTACCAAGTCATCTGTAGATGGGCTCAACACAGGTTTCTGCTTACTTCTGGACCTTTCCCATGGTGCAAAGCAGGAATGAGCAATCTGTAAAACCAAATTCAAATACTGTCTATTTATCTTACTCATTGCAGTCCTCCCTTTCTTCAGCTACCCTGCAGCACTTACAAAATATTTTCTCTCATTGGCACAGCATCAAGGGGAGAATGGAGCAACATATTCATGTATATATGTGTATATACATTAAGTGCTCAACAATATGTGAAAGCAAAGAGTGCATCAAAGAGAATTGACAGGTAAGCAAAAAGATTCAGGTCACCAAGCTCCTGTGTGTATTGCAGCTCTATTTCAGAGGAATGAATATGATGTTTTCTGAACTTACATAGATGTAATTGGATTTTCAGTACTTTCAAGTCTTGAATTCAAGTTTTGTGTAAGATTTCTTCATTCTTTGCTCACCCAAATTATCAAAGAATATTTCACAGAATATTGCTCATGTTTATGATAACTTGAGTCAATTTTCCTGATGTCACGAGTATTACTATAAAATCATGGAAATATTAAGAAACAGCACTGAAATATACCTTTGTATACAGAAACTACATTACTGGCAATTTGCATTAAGGAGAAAAAATTTAATGTGATCAAATGGAACTTGTGGTATGGAATTTTTGTATGACAAAAGTGATTTAAATTATTTTGAATAGTTTTTCATACAAATTTTACAAGAGTTCTAAAAAACATTTATTTTCTTAATACTTTTACAACTTGCATAAAAACATTAAAATATCAATTATGCTTCATGTTCCTACTTCTATGCAAATTTATTTTGTGTTTCATAAATCATTTCAAAAAAATGTAAATAAAAATATTTTAACACAATATTGTGCAAAACTATGCATTTATTTAAAGAAAAGCATGAAAACAGTAGAAGTTCATTACAAAGTTTAATGTCAAAATTTAAAGAAAGTTCAAGAGCATACTACAATTGCAAACAAAATCTTTGCAATCTTTGCATCTTTCTCAAACTGAAGAAATCCTTCCGATTCCTAAACACTCAGTCCTGGGAAGTCTTGCACAATTTCTTTCCTGGTAAATCAGAACATGAAGACACCTGAAGAGCCTGGGAGAAGGAAAAGCATCCAATTAATCCAGTTATAGCTCTTTGTTCTAATTTATAAAAACAATTTGTCATCCTTCAGTTTTCTAAGAATAAGTACAAATATGTTAGATCTTTTCCACTTTCTCTCCTCAAAACCCCAATGTACAAGTCCTATTCATAATTCTCCAAGGACTAGTGAATTGGTGGAACTGAATAACATGCATGCTAAAAAAATTTTACCTTATAACCTTGCCTTATAAGTACAAAGAAAAGCCGTTTCTATAAGTCAATGGGTTAATACTTTTTGCTCTCTGGCTTCCTATCTCATCATTCAGAAATTCAGTTTTATGTACATTCTAAACAGACCTACTTATTCTGCAAAAACAACTACTCTCCCGGAAAAAAAAAAAATCTCTGCTTAACTGACAACTTTTCATATTTTATAAACAAACACTGAGGAATTACCTCAGATATGGCCACAATAAAGTGCTCTGAAACTCCAATTATGCAACGAAAATAAACAATTTGGATCCAGCACTCAAACTGTGGGAAAAAATCCCCCAAATAAATAGTTTTAAATACAGTTATTCACTGTTGAAAAGGAGGAAAAGAAGGCAAAAATGAGATTGCATACTGATTATAAGGGCAGGAAGACTTCCTGTAACATATGTGAGGCACTGGAAAGAATGGTAAGCAAGGGAGATATAGACAGACGGAGGCTTTTTCTGGACCAAAGAACCTTTCTCGCTCGACTTTTATTCACAGTAAAAGTAGTCTGGGAATAAATCCTATCCCATTTCCACTAGGATTTAGCCTAGATTAATTATCCCTAAAGTCACAGCAGTATCAATTTAAAAAATACTAGGTATCAGAAGTTTCATTTAATGCCTTTTACACAAGGACTTAAGATGACATAAAAAAAATACTTACAAGGGTAAGATCTCTCTTTTCAAAGTTTTCAGTTCATGAGTTCTTGTAAGCATTATCAACTTGTCTCAGGCTCCTCTATTTCAAGAAGATTGCAGACAATATCTCAATCATCATTCCAGTCTTCAGCAGCCTCATTCTTCTTGACATTCTTTATCCAACATATAATGACCAAGTGGTACAATGGTGTTCATTTTCTGCCTTTGACTTCCTACTAACTCCTAATTTTCCCTTGATCCAATACTGCTAGGGGTCTTAAAATTATTTTATACAGCTGTTCTACTTAGCAACAGTCTGGCATGCATCCTCATTATGGTGGTACTTCTCTGAAACTCTCATCTCTCTGGATGGTGAATAAATCCAGGTCCACTCTGGGGTTTTAGATACACACACAAGCCCAGTGAATGACGAGGTACTGGAATGCCAGATAAAGTGAAGTGTAGGTGAGCAAGAGATCACAAGCACCTGTGCAGCACAACTTAAAACTTGGAAACAACGTAGCTCTACAGGAACTCAGGGCAAGAGGAAGATGTACAGACTGCACAACTGTGGCAGCTTGCAACAGGACTTGCAATCCAGTGCAAAATTTCCTTGTCCACTTAAGCCCAAAAACAGCGAGCAGTCACATGGTATATCTTATTTCATTAACAAAAACAACTCTGGTGCATACACAGGGATGAGACTCATTTTGACACAAACTAATATGCTACAAACACATAGGGCTTACAGGAAAACTGCCCTGACAGTAATTAGTATTTATTCTGACAGCACATGTAACAACACTGCTATGTTATGCAGGAGGTTAGAAGTAAGCACAGAATAGTTTTCCCACACCTCTAGTGTTTGAATTTCTAAAGAGGCTGTTATAATATGACAAAGTAAGATTAAAGACCTCTAGCATTTTTCACAAGGAAGAAAAATTCTAAAAAAATGTTGAGAACAACACATGCAATCACCTGGTATAAGAAACCTAAGGTTTAAATTCCTCCTTCACCTAATTTAGACCAGAATTTCAAAACTGAAACTACTGTATTCCAACAGGGGCCAGTATCTAGCCCCACTACACTTTTCTTTAATTACAGTTTTGCCTCTCCTGGCTTGGTTTAACAATCAAGTCTTATCTCACTGACAATGTTACAGCATTCTGCTTTTATTGCAGAGTGGGGAACTAATGAGACATTACCAGATTGCACTTTCATCACAGTTACACTGATGGAAAGTCTGAAAGAATATCCTGAACATTTAACTTATTCAATTCCTACATTCAATCACTCAATATATTCTACATGTGTGAATCTATATGCTAAAATTAGGTACCTCAATCCATACTAAACCATCAAAACATCTATGACTTGAGCCCTTATATTTAGACCCAAAAACCTACTTTATGGCATTCAGATTTGAATGAGAAGTAAATTAGCATGTCCATCCTTGTCATTTGTATCTTCCGAAGTTCTTTAATGCTCTTCCAAACACTTTGCAGATGTCTTTAGCAGAGCAAAAAGACTCCCATCACTAGAATAACTATGTCACACACTTGTTATGCAAGATTATGGATTAAGGGCTCTCTCAGTTGCCATAAAGCTACAGTAAACATGGTTTTCCTCTCACCAAAATATTTGACAAAACTGCAAATGTGTTTAAACGTTACCATGATGTACCATCACATGATCTAATCAGCAGAGATTTATTATTAATGGCATTGTTAAGCATAAGAATTATGCTTAATATTATTCATACTTAATAATTATTTAGGACTTTAACTATAGAAAGAAACTAAAATAAAAGCATTTCTTTCAACTGTATAAATTAGGACCCAAGTGACTTAGAACTGCAGCAAAAGGTTTCCGTTAAATTGAGAAAAATACAAAAAACAATAGTAAAAATATAACAATAAATAAAGCTATTTAATGTACAAACCAATATTCATGTAAAATCAAGAAATGAGATCCAGAGTAAAAATCTAAAGTAAATACAGAGTATTACTGAACTAAGTATTAACTACACTAGCAGTTTAAACATTTTTGATAGGAAGATTCTGCAATTCTGTGCTTACTTCTATCTAAGTCACTAAAGCCCAATTCACAGCGTTAGTTTTGAATTCTGTAAATTTATTACATGATTTTTGACATACTTTGTATAATGCAATGTCCCCATTTCATTTATTTTCTAACTTCAGTGCATCCCTCAGTGTAACTTGAGTATATTAGAAAGATTCAAATCAAAAAGCTATTTAAAGAAAAATCCTTCGAAGTTTTTATATGTCCCTGGGGGAAATAACTGCTCTTAACACTTAGCCATGACCACCACTGTATTGGAGGGAAAAAAAAAAAAAAAAAAAACCACCAACAAACCTTCATTTTGCTGTTTTTCTTATGATACAGATACTAGTTTTTAAATGAGCTTTCAGAATACAGTTTTCTGAACTTCATACCTTTCCCCTAACTATCTTTTATAAAGTTTTCAAGTTTTGTCTTTCTTCACTGAACACTTACTGGAAGAGCTAAGCTCTCCAATATGAAAATCCTGACAAAGTGGCAAATACATTAACAATCACCAGGGTCTCCAAATGTAAGTTGGTGGTAAAGACAAACTTATTTACCATATTAATTAAATGGCCTATTTAACATGGAATATCAATTCTCTAATCACATCTCATTTGAACTTCTTATTTCAATTAGCAACCCTAAAGTCTACTAGAGACCCTACTGTTCTAGGATCATTAAGAACATTTTCATTATCTGTCAAATGAGAGAGTAAAAGGCAGAAACTGCAAATACTCTCAGGAGTAGGCCTCTACCCTACTTAAGAAATGATTAGGGAGAAAGCAGCAGTACTTCTCATTAGTTGCTTAGCAATGAAATGTCCCCCCATGAAACAAGAAATGAACAAAGCAACAGAGGTGTTGCCATGCAAATAAGCAAATGGATAGTATATCATCCATTCAAGGATAATCTGTCCTTCATTAAAACTGATCAATCTGGATTAATACACCAATGGATATCTTGCTCAGAGAAAGTAGGAAGAATCCACTGTATGCAGCCCCAGTGAAGTAGCCAGATAATGCATTGCTCAAGTTTACATACACAACGCTTAAATTTTCACTGTGTGTGTACAACAAACACAAGTACAAGGAAAACAGTTTTAATTCAAGCCAAATTAACATTGTCATTTGTCACTGTTAAACCTTACCTTTTATATCCATAGTTATACCCAAGTCACTAATGAATTATTGTTAAGTCATTCTCTTGTTGCTTATAACAACTTAAATACAATTCTGTAAATTTAAGATTTAACCCACATCTAAGTTGTTTATGTTTTCAAAAGTATATTTGCACATAAAGCCGCAAACTCAACACAAATGGAGTTGTTGACACTACTATTGTACTAATGTTGAAAGCCTCAGAAGAGCAGAGTTCTTAACCAGAGAAATTTTAATTACTGTTGCCTTAATTTTCAGACCTTAATTCCAGGATGCCATTATTTCAGTCACAGATGCAGTTTATTAGGTTCCCTTTATTTTAATTTCCCCACAACTCATTTAAAAATATCTGTGTTTCATGGGTTACTTTTTTTTGGTTTGGTGTTTGTTTTGGTTTGGTGTTTGGTGGTAGAGCAGGTATTGTTGGGTTTTTTTGTTTTGCTTTCTTGTTTGGTGCTGTTTTCTGGTTAGTTTGTACAATTTAAAGTCTTCACCAAAAAAGTGAATTACAAGAGAAAGGGAAAATAATACAGTGAATGCTTCTTAAGTAGAAATCAGGATGATTCCTGAACTCCACTGACTACTTAAACAAAATCTGGTTGCTTCTCAGTATATATTTAAAGCAATACAGATTTATAATTACAAACATTTATGATAAAATTAATGTATCAAATTAAACTTTGATTAGCTTATCCAAACCGTTAGTCAGATTAAAATGAAAATGATGTTTCAAAACCAATACCAATTCACAATTAAGTACTAAGATAAATCTTACCTATATATTCACAAACGAAGACTACAAAAAAAGGAGTAACAAGATCATTTATGCCCTGAACATATCCACTGGCTGGGTGACGTATTGCCCAGATAAACAAAATTCTTTCAAAGATCTGAAAAAGAGTTAAAGAAATCATCACGTATTTTAATAAGTGGTAAGCACATTTTAAACAAGACACTTGAAAGTTATTATAACATCATAAAATCATAGAATATCCTAAGTTGGAAGGGATCCATCAGGATCACCAAGTCTAACTCCTGGCCCTGCACAGAACACCCCAAGAGTCACATCATGTGCCTGAGAGCATTGTCCAAACATCCCTTGAACTCTGTCAGGCTGGTGCTGTGCCCACTTCCCTGGGGAGCCTGTTCCAGTGCTCAATCACTCTTAGAGTGAAAAACATTTTCCTGATATCCAAGATATCCTAAACTCCCTGACCCAGCTTTGTGCCATTTCTTTGAGTCCTGTCACTGATCACTGGAGTGAAGAGATTGGTACCAGACCCTCTGCTTCCCCTTGTGAGGATGTTGAAGACCTCCTTGCAGACAAATTTAATATTACAGATTTAAGTACTATAAAAAACATCCATACAAAAGTTTAAATGAACACTGGCATTCATAACTAACTCCCAGTACTGTGTAAGCTTCTCAGTTCTTCAAAAGGAAGCATTTTCAGGGTATTAGCACATGTTGAAACCAACCTAGTATATAACTCAGTTACAGTAGTTAATACAAAGTAGCACTTATTCACTGGAGCTTTTCAATAATATAAAATTCCTCTTTTCTCAAGGGAAAGAAATATGAAATTATCTTCCCATGATTCTTAATATCTTTGAAAGAAGCATTCTGCTAATGCAGTATTCTATTTATTCATAAGGTACAGAAAGAAGGACTTGATATAGTTCAGATTTTTTAATAACATGCCCATAAAAAGAGATTCCCCAACAGTTAAGTTTGCTTAATACTGCAGTGTGCAATTTTATACTTTAGAAGTCTGTATACTGGTTAATAAAAAATCTGAAACAACCAGAAAATGTAGGAATAAGGCAATTGCCTGCCATATCACAGAACCTCACCCCCTTAACTCTGTAAACTCAAGCTTGCTTAGGATCTGCAAAAGCTCATGAGACCACAACATATCTCAGCATGAGGAGAGTAAAGAGTACAGAAACCACTGAACTTTTCTAAGACTCCATTTAGGTCTCTGACATGCTGTATTTCCTCTCAATTACTTGCTTTCGAACATATTATGTGCCTTTGAAAGGCTGCAAGTAAGCAGCAGAGTGAAAGCTGCTACATGCTTTGTCCTAACTACAGGTACTCAATCAGGTATATATAATCTTTTGAAACAAAAGAATGTTTGCTCATTCATGAGATCACAATCTATAATGTTCTTCAGATCTGGCCTCAATACTAAAAGAAAGGAGACATTTTGGGAGGATCCCAAGGATTGTGTGGTTTGCTGCAACCCTAGAAGTCAATGAAGGCTCAGGCTTCAAGAAAGCCAGTAAAACACCTGCCCTGAAAGGATGCAATAGGCAGAGGAAGTGTATTTATGAAGTCAGTGTTATTTATATTCAACCTTACTTTAAGTTTGCTTTTTTTAGATTAAGAAGTTTACTGTTTTAATTCCATTTTAAATAAAATCTTATTGTTTAGTTTAAAAGTCCTCTTGCAGTCATTTTTAAGTACAGAAAGGTCTTGGCACAAAGGACTCACATCCTGTGCTTGAAGGTCCCATCACAGGCTTCCACATAAGTTACCCGAAGCTGAAACATACTTGCAGCTTTTGCTTTGAAAGCAAGTTCCAAATATCAACATCTATCCTTCTCTTACAGGCTTTCTTTTGAAAGTCAACTGTCCTCCAGGTTTTATGTTTCCCTGGCTGAAAATTCACGGAACAGGGGAGACAGTCAACAACAGTAAGTACAAAAAGTTTTGGTCAGCACTAAAAAACAAGCCTTAAGGCAGCTCACGTCTGATCCATTACAACTACAACTGAGATTCAGTTTTTGCTCAGTGTGATTTCAGAGATTAGGCAGATAGGAAAGTAGTCATTAGCAAATTCTCCACAGCAGCCTCTTGTTTCCATTAGCCAAGATATTTATTCCATTAGCTACAAATTCTTGGTGCTAGCTCTGTCACCTCACAATTTTTAATATGCACTGCATATTAAACTGGAAAAATACCAACCTCTGCCATTAAGCAATAGCCAGTGGTGTTTCACTGTCTATCAATAACTACATAAAGATTTCATACTGCAATTTACAACTTGTTTTTACGTTTTACATAATTATACGCTTATGAAATTACAGTTGCTTTTGTAATATTTTCACTATTATTGGAAAACTGCCAATCTAGCAAGGTTAGTTAGCTCACAGCCACCCTGCCTGGTTCTGTCCATTGCCACTTCTACTTTCAGCAACAGTAGTTTCTCCATATTATCGAAGTTATCGTTCTGTGTTTCACTTCAGAAAAAGGACATGTTTAACATACTGCAAACACAAGTAACTTTCTCAAAAACAAGTATCAGAGCTGACTAGAGAAACCTGTTTAAGTAGCAACTGCAGAACGTAGAACAGGGTTATGCACTAGGCTACACAAAAAACTCATAGTGGGGTTCCAAAATATGCACAGTAAAAAAAAAATAAAACAACCAAACAAACAAAAACCCCACAGCAATTCAGTAAAAACTATCAATCAAAATACCCACTGCAATAACGAGAAACATAGTGTTTTTTCATGAGAGCACGTGTGAAGTCAATCCACAAATTTGTGGGTTTCATTTCCACAGAACTTGATCAGATATACAGTTTGCATTGCAAATTGAGAAGCCTATGGATTTTAAAACATTTTTTAAATCCAGGTATAAAAACTATGAGGGGGTTGGTGTTTGGGTTTGCTGGGGGAGGGGGTCCAAGATTTTTGGGCAGGAAGCACCACTTCGTAATGGCACATCAGCTTTAATATCCCCAAATGCATCTAATCAGAAATTCAAATACGCACTGAAATAGCATTTTCAATTTCCTACCCATTTTCATAAAGTTTCATTTACTGTTCTGAATTGAAAAAAAATGAGCACTAAAAACCTGAACAGCAGACTGATTTAAGTTTCTATACAGCACTCATGACTGTGTTCAAATAGGACTCATTAAAGAGGTCACTTTCCCAAAAGGTTCCCTTCCTGATTTCCAAACCAGCAACAGAAAGCGGAATTATTTTTCTACTATGAACCCCTACATCTCATGAGATGTCATTACCAATCTATTATTCTCTTTTGAATTTAACTCTCATTCATAATTACAGCAAGAATTATATTCACATACATAAAGAAAAGAATCCATCAGCTTAAATGAAGGTTTTGAATTACTTGTGGGTTTTGCCTCCTCAGAGGAACTCTGAAACCCTCAAAGCCTTAATCCAAAAGCTTTTCAATTTTCACTTTTTGTTTTCCAAGTGGGGGGGGGGGGGAAAGAAGGAGGGGAGGACAAAATTATAAACTATTTTTAATTGTGCAGTTTACTTCAAATTATTATGCATATTATGCTAGCATAGATGGTAAATACACAGCTAGGTATTTTCCATTTCAAGAAAATTCAGTTAAAGCAAGGAAAGATAATGAATTAGACCACTCCATGTTAGTTAATCGAATTTATAAAAACTAAATTTACAGTCATTCATTTTTTAAATAATTTGTCTGCACCATATGAAAGACCACCTCCAACTCCTTTGTTCTCTTCTTTGAGGGCCACTATTAAGTCATTCCTAGTCCTTCAAGTCCTTGCTCCAACATTACCTTCCCCTCACTCAAGATCCATTTAACTCCCATAAAAAAATACAGCCTTTTAACTGATTTTAAAAGGAACATATAATAACTAGTTATTTCCACACATCAAATTCAAACCATCTTTTTCTAAACTGCAAGATTTTATTACAGAAACCAAACTCTCAGTTTAGATAAGAAATTAAAACAGCCTTATTAACTTTAATTGAAAGTTCTTTGGGAACAGAGACTCTGATACCACCAAGAAGAGCAAAAATCTTGGAATACCAGCATTTGGAAATTTAAGTCAGGAGACTGTGAGGTTTATGCATGCGCTGTCTTTTTGAAACTAAAACTAGTGGTTTTATCCAGTTCTACGGTCTCTTCACCTCACTCTACACGACATTCTTCCCAGAAATGGCATCATTATTCTAAGTTTTTGCAGCATCAGAAGTACATACAAAACTCACCAAAATATCCACAACAGTTTTGCATTCAGTGTAATCCTTTGAAACCTGTCTTTGACCCTTACTGTGGTTCCCTTCTCTTCTTAACAGCTCCTGCCATCTCGCCTTGAAAAGCAGGGAGTGACCAGAGATCAGCACCATCTTCTCTCTCTCGAGATGGGAGTAATTTCTGGGAACAACACACCCTGTCTGCATGAACCCTTGGGAGCAGGAAAGGATCCCTGTGGCACTGAGGGATTCAGTGGTGCTATGGTAGGCCTCCAGAAACCCAGAAAGCAAGAGAAAGAAACTATGGAGGAACTGGATGCTATGACCGTTTCAGCATCTTTTGTACAATGGCATCAAGCAAGCTGTGTTTGGTTAAGATAAGAAAGAGCAAAAAAGAGATGCAAGCCCATTCTCCCAGCAGCCCTCTGATCTAATTCATTTCTTTAATAGTTTCTTTCTTCCTGTTTCCTTCTTATCTCTTGATTTTGCTTATATTACTCCTCGATTCATCCCTAGAATAGTGCAAGTAAAACACCACTGTGTAGAAAGCCCTATATTTACAGGTTTGTTTTTTTTTTTTTTTTTGAAACACTGTACTAGGCTATTTCTTCAAACCAATTTCTCCAATATGTGGAAGATCACTGCCATTAAACAAATAATTGGAACAATGGAAAACCAAATGACAGCTAATTCTCCATTTAAGTTCTCTTAATGAACTAGCAGATGATGTTCTATTTGGATCTATACTGATAGGAACAGAAGCTATATGTAAGTACATTTGATGATCTAACTAGAACCATTAGAAAGGAGAATAAATTAAATGAAATAACTGAAAGACGATAATCCACACCATCCATACTATTTATAAACTATATACTTTAAAATTAAAAGACCCTGTGAGATTTTATTACTCAACAATAGAGGCCAATTTGATTAATATATTTATCATTATTCACATATTTAATCACATTATTATATATTTACATTAATTATATAATACAACAATAGTAAAACAATGTAAATAGCGTAGTCAACATACAAAACTTACAAGGAAGCAAAATCAGATAAGGCACTCAAACCAGTTGTGCTACAAATTTAAAAAAGAGAATTTCCCAAGTGGAATGCTCTAAGAGCTTCCAGACCTTAAATGATTTTGACAAATAAATGGAATCTCAGGACTATACTCTGGGTTACTAAAAAACCACAGTATTAACAAAATATATAAAAAGGGAAAAAAGGGGAAAAAACCCTCAGTGGCACAAGACCACAATAAAAACTGACAGATTCAATACAGGAAATTAATGAGGTGCCTTCGTCTTTATTACTCAAACTTAGACTGCTATTCTTAGCCTCTACTTATATATCTTCATTTTTTAGTTCTTTAAGCTAGTTCTGAAGCCAAAATAGTGTCAAATTAATTATTAATCAAACTGTGATATCAGATTCATTAATAACATTTTTTTTCTAGCAAAAAGAAAATGTATCATTCTTACCTCTGTTACTTTGGGCTGAAGTCTTAAAACTTCAGGACTCATGCGTGGGATATCTATATGGATCTAATTAGACAAAGAAGAACACTGTAAAAGGAACCAACAGCACATTTTCTAAACAACATAACACTTAAAATAATTCTATTGGTTTACACTACTAGTTGTAATCCCATTGTATCATTACCTTTGGGATAACATGGATTTTTACTGCATTTCAAAACATACAGCCAAATCTTTAAGTTAATCTATCTATGAAGCAAAATTAAAAAACACATACATTTGTATTCACATCCTCATAGCACATTTTAATTATATGCAAATTATAATCATATTGGCAATACTCATAATTACATTAATTTTGAGTAAATACCTACTACTGCTTTTGTAAAGTCATATTCAACTGCTGCTGTCATAGAATCTTTTAGGTTGGAGAAGACCTATAAGATCATAAAGTCCAAAGATCCAACGGTAAAAACAGTTTAGCACCTATTTTAATGTATTTGGCAATCAAGACAGGAGCACAAAAATACCAGTATTTCTTGAATTTTTATTCCAAACTCCACAAAGGAGTTTTACGCAACAGAGTGCTCAAGTGATGATTTTGGGTTCCATTCACAAGCACCTTATGTTAGTGATGCTATATACTTCTTGCTACTAAATATTAGTCTTGAAGCTAAAAGGAGGATCTTAGCTTCTTCTGTCCCAAGAAAGGTTAAATTACCATGGTTTAGTCCATACTTAGTATTACAAACTACTCATTTCAATACAAAACTTGAAAAAAAAGTTATCTGCTTATCTAGGTAGGATGAAAGTTTGACACCCCTATGTTTATTGCACATCATAAACAGTTTCAACTTCTTAAGCAGAAGTATGGAGACAGTAAGAAAGAGTCACTGTCATACTTTGCCTCTCCATCTTCACTCATTTGAAAGACAGTCTGAGCAGGAGATGGAAGATTTGAAATCACCTCTATTCTTACACAGAAAATCATGGCAACACTAAAGCTGACATTAAAGGGAATCCTATTTCGAATTTCAGACCAAAATTGCTTCATATTTTGGCTTCTGAAATTTAGGACAATTCTTATGGAGTTGTCTACTGGGTAACATTAAAGAAACATAGAAAAATAGTAGCAAAATTCAAAAATAATCTCTAAGTCCTTTAGTAAGTGTTGTCTAGATAAAAGCCACTTCAATAGGTGTTCTACCTGTCTGTAGGTATCTTGGTGACTTTCATCATTTCTGGAATCATAGTATTGTTCAACAAATGCAAAATACTCTTTGCGTTTTCTTTGTAAAGTGCTTTCTCTTCGGTCCACATTTGCAGGAAGATAGCCCTGAAAAAAAACAGTGAAATGAGAAGGATATTACTCTTTGGCTTATAAAAAGCACTGCTGGCATTTGATTACATGTGACAAGAGATCTAATAAGCTTATCTAGTGCCATGTACTCCTACACAAATCTAAATAATCCTTTACGAAACTATTTTTTTTTCTAATCACTTCAACTGGTACAAAGTTCAGATACAAACACCTTATAAAAACAGCTGCTTCCTATTTGTTTTTACTATGAGAGTTCCTTAATTTCTATGTGGCTAGTATTGGAGCAATTTTACTACATTTTCAAGCAACCTGTATTAACTCAGTTGCCTTCAAGTAGGAATTAGCAAGGGAGGCTTAGATTCATTCTTATGAAAAATTTCTCCATGGAAAGGGTTCTCAAGCTCTGGAACAAGCTGCCCAAGGAACTGGTTGAGTCATCATCCCTGGAAGCATTTAAAAGACATGTAGACATGGCCCTTTGGGGACATGGTTTAGTGGTAGCCTTGGCAGTGCTGGGTTTATGGTTGGACTACACGACCTCAAAGGTCCTTTCCAACCTAACAATCATACGATTCTATACTAAAATCATTGAAAATGTTATTCCTGTATACTTCAATTTCTTAGTTTATAATGACAACAGAGTAAGTACAAGCCATATTACATTCCAGATACCTTAAGAGGTACTTGCTTTGGCAAAATGAATTCTTTTAAGATATACTGACTTGTGTATATCTTAGAATTCCAGGTACTTTAAATCCCACCAGCTTCACTTTTGCCTAAAGACTTTGTCTAATATTTAATATCCCATCCCAGTGTTTTGTATTAAATATGGAATTCTGACACCCATTTATTCTCAACAGTTGTGGTTTCTTCCCTGTAGGGTATCTTCATTGGATGCATTAGAAAAGAATTCATTTATGAAATCAAATGTGATTGTTTGAAGGACACCGATACGTTCTCAGCAAGTCTTTTTGCCATTATTCAGTTTCAAAGACTGAACTAATCTTTCAATTTGACACATCGTGTTTCCTGCTCACTTTACAAATTAGATTTTATTTTTAAAAGTTGGGAAGGCTTGCAATGTATCAGCAGCAAATAAATTGAGAGTTTAATCAATTTATTTATTAATTTCCTCCAAAGGCTCTTGCAAACATATCTTTAGTTTTGTTATACAAAAGAGAAGAGAGCCTGTATAGTTCTTCTTGCTGTTTATGTACCATGTACCTAACATTTTTGCTATATTTTAAAAAGAAATCATAATTTTTTTATATACCGTTACAAGTAGACATGCATAACATCAACAGAGTATTATACTGATTTTCAAATGCTTTCCCTTTGAAAAACGGTCTTCATCAAACATTTGTTAACATTATTAACTTGCTGACTACCAATAAATATTTCAATTGATCCATTTCTTAAATCATATTTTTAAAATTCCAATTTCCATGCTGGTTTTACAAACAAGACAATCATCATCTGCCTCAGATACTACCACATATACTCCATTCCTTGACAAAGATTACGTTTGGGCTTTTTAAATAAGACTTCTGAATCATTTTGAAACAAACATATTCTAAAACCATAATTAAAATTTGGTTTCTTTAATTTTCTGATTTTTTTTTTTAGTATTGCAACTTATCTTTAATCAAAATATCACTTGATATTTAGGAACACGTATTTCCCCAGTAGCTCCCAGCGCACTGTATAGAATCATAAAAGGGTTTGTGTTGGGAGGGACCTTAAAGATCATCTAGTTCTAACCCCTCTTCCACCAGATCAGGTTGCTCAGAGCTCCATCCAACAAGGCTTGAATCAATTGCAGGGATTACCATTACTTCCCCTTACCTGGGACATACATGAACAGGAGGTCTCTATTAGATTACCATCAGAAAAAAGTATGGTGGAGCTTATGACTACAAAAACTGAAAGCACGTTTCTTTCCCACTTGGGAAAGAAGATGAAAGAAAATGCTGCCTGACAGTATAGAAGAATAATGATTACTAAATGACTCATCTTTGGGTTTCCAAACTGTACCGAGGATGACATATTAGATA